>NW_024424564.1:26375285-26697160 GCF_017311325.1 Ursus maritimus | reverse complement strand
CGCATCTAAGACCGATGCAGAATAAATGTGTCAAATTCTTTCAGCTAATAAACCAGAACAACTTCTTGAATGAAGCAGGGGATGGAGAAAAGAAAAGCATGCCACACTGAGCAAGTCCCCAGGAAGTATGTGCAGCACACAGTTTCAGCCAGGGTCTCAAATGTATGGGTTCTGGGACTGCAGAGGTGTTATATCACATATCCTATATTTTCTGTTTTATATATCATATATGACCTATTTTAAATTTATGTGTGGTTTTAGAATGTGCATAGATATTTTCATTATTGCTCTTTGGAAGCAGTCCTATTCCTACTTAGTGTAGAATGCTTTCAAGTATAGTAGTTTCTGTATCTTTTATTTAATCATTTAGTTAAACATTAACTTGGTCATGGTGCTTTAAAATCCCGTAGGAGTTTACAGCTTTTAAACAAATCTTCAGTGGCGGTGGCATGGTCGCAGGTTAAGAATTAGCGAATGCACTGATGCAGTTAGCATTTTAGAATGATACATGTTACATAGGAACCGAAAGCGTGTTTTCCCAGTAGCCTTAGCCAGAGTTGCCGTAATTAACCCAGAAATGTAAGACGGAAGCTACCAAGAAAGAAGATAAGAAATTGAGAGTCTGGACTTAAGGAAACCCAGACAGATTTTCCTTTTCAAAGCAAGGAGTATATTTTGTTTTGTATGTATATTTAGGTGAATGGAACATTAAATTATATGTACAAGAATGTGAGGGGCACTTCTTTGGCCTCCTGTGTGGCTTTATCAGCTTTCCTAATTCTTCACATTCTTCTGCTAGTAAAATAGAGAATATTATTTGTATCTTACATTCTTCTGATGAGTGTTGTGAGTTAATATTTATACAGAACTATTTAAGTTTAAAATGGTCTCTCAAAGCTAAGGAATAGTGACAGTAATGCCTGTTATTAAGGCAAAGGGAAAAAATTACATTTGGGAAACTTACAGCCTTCAATCATCCATTTCCTAATCATAATCTTGGAAGAGTCGATAAGCGTATCTATTATCTCACAAATGAAATACTGAGTTTCCTGTGTTTCGTTCTCTTTGCAAATCATTGACTATATTTAATTAAAAAGAAAATATGAAACTGCTTGATGATCTAGTCAAAACTGGTTTTCTCCAATCCAGACAGGTCAAAACTGGCTGATATTTTTTTTTTCAGCCTCAGATCTATCTTTAATAAATCCAAGAATCCTAAAAAGCTAACATGTAACTCTTTCAGCAAATTAATGAAAAGATAGAACTCTGAATTGATTATACAGCTTTTTCCAAGGAAATTTGGCAAGAATGAATAATGAATGAAATACAATTTACAAGAGGTTTAGAAGTGTGTTTTCAGCAGTGTAGTAGTACAGAAGCTCCTATCAGCTAGCAATGAATTCCTCATAATTTTTAAAGGGCAGATTTTGGGCTAAGAGTGGATTGTGAGATTTCCAGGATTTAACTGTAAGAAATTATAAGTTAGGCTTGAGAATTTTGCTGGAAAAAGTTGATTGCTTCAGCTGTTGATTAGGTATGTGAAAGCTGGGGACTGGTGGGGGACTGTGGGTGGCCGTGAGGGAGTCGTCATAGCTAAATAAGAACTTGAATACAGAATGCAAACACAGAGTTCAGCTGAAAATAGAGATAAACAGAAGTGGTGGCAGTAAGCACCCCAGAGTTCCCTGGTTTAAAAATAAGAAACCTATAAACAAAATCGTTTCTACTTTAACCACAAAAAAGAAAAAAAAAACCTGCTCACTTAAGGCTTCAAGACTGCAGAAACTAAAGGAGTACCTTTGTTCAAAATGGGAATATGATTTTGGTTCTTCTGTGTCAGAAGATCTGAGGGAACGGGATAGGCAAGCAAATTTATTAAGTGGAGTGAAGACAGAGTTTAAAGAGACCAACACCTAGAATCTGCTTGCCACAGAAAAATTTGCACAATTACAACGGAATGAACTAATTGGGGAAGGCTGCCCTACCATATAAATGCTCTTCAAACAGTATTTGCAGTATGTGCTGTATCCCATATCCTAGGAAATCTGCCCCTTGCTGACAGGGCTGACTATCTAAAAGGGAATTATCATTGTTTAAATGGAGGGAGACTTGGAGAGCCATTCAGCCCCAAAGGAAAGACTGACATTTTGGAAAGAGACCTGTGAATGATGCAAATGTGAACTTACATGTGCTTAAGATAAGCACTGATTAAACAAAACAAAGAATCCATTCTGAACATACTTTGGAAACACACAGTCTTTGAGAACTTGGTTGATGAGTTGAGTGAAATGGCCTAATTGAACTAATTCCCATTTGGGGGTTTGTTTATTCTCCTTTTCTGAAGCTAGAGCCAACACTCCTGAAAGTTTTGAATGACATTTAGTGCTTCCAGGAATTGGGGCTTACCAATTCGTAGATAAACTGGTTTCCTTTTTGGCTGTGTTACATTAATTAAAACTGTTCTATTAAATGAATAGAAGATGGCCAGCCCCCTTGTATAATTTAGGATAAATTACTTGGCCTTCCCCCATAGAGATATTCTGCTGGTACAAAGAGAAATCAAGTTCAGTGGTTTGATTCATTTTACATGGCATGAGTCACTCCCTATGATTATAATATTTTTATTACAACAGAAGTTATTTTAAATTATTTAGGATCTTATAAGCCAAGGCAATTATTGCTATCCCCAATCTGATTTTCCTCACTTGTTACATTTTAGCAGAGTTTAAAAAAAAAAAAAAAATCAGAGCTTCTACTTAAAAGATCTTTATACAAGAAAACATAATGTTCAAATACACAAAGTATATGAACTTATTTTAAGTAATTATTTTAAGTTATGTTACACAAATTTAAAAAATAGAATAGATTTTAATAATACACATCAAGGAGATTTTTTTCTAGTAATCTAAACCTTTATTGGCCCAGAGCCATTTATAACAGAGGCTGGCAAACTATACCCTGTAGTCCAGATCCAATCCGCTGCCTGATTTTATACGGCCAGCCAGCTGAGATTGGTTTTTACAGATGAACATTTGCCGTCGATGTGATAATAGAGAATACTTTGAAACCCTGCTAACCAAAATGTTGACCCAAAATAACGAATTCCATTCTTCTTGGTAAACTTCTATTACAAAAGATTAAATTTGATTATTATGCAAAAGACATTATATTTATTACTACATTTTAATTTTGTAATAAAAGTTGTAGAAATTTGCTTTCTCTGTATATATGTACCTACATAATATCCTTTATTTTTGCCTCTTGGCATGCAAAGCCTAAAATATTGATTTTTTAGCCCTTTACAGAACATGTGGTCCCCTGACGCAGAGGATTTTTTCTCATTTTTTATTCACTCATGCATCTGTTCAACAAATAGTTTCTGAGCAACTTTTCACAAGCCACAGACACTGTTCTAGGCCATATTAAAAAAAAAATACTGCCTTCATAAAACTTACATTCAAATTATGTACATTATCTCCTTACAACTACCTTGTTCTGTTATTCCTGTTCTATAGAGAGGGTCAGAGAATTTATGCAGCTTGCCTGGAGTTTCTCAGCCAGAATCGATCCCAGTTTGACCTGACTGTACATATTTGAGCTTCTCGCCAACGGCAGGGCTAGCTCCATGGGCAAGGCTCCGTGCTTGGTGTAAAGCTCCGCTGTCACCGTCTTGTCATGATTCATTACTGAACACATTTTTGAACAATAAATACATTATCATTTTGCACTTGGCTCCACAAATTATGTCGCTGGTCCTGCTGCTAAGGCAAAAGTGCTTCTCTCAGACCACGTTCCTGCCAGGACTGTTGTTTTTTAAACATCCACATGAATTTATCTATGAAGAAGCCTTGGAATCTATCAAGTACTTCGGGAAAATAAGCTATTTTTAATCCGTTGTTTCATATTCCAGTTCACCAAAGACTGCAAGTCCTTGAGGTCTAGGACTCCCCCCTACAATGATTTTTTTTTTCTAACTCCCTCAGCATAAAGCTTTTCTAAATACAGTGTGAGTAAAGGGAGTAGACCTTGTCAAGGGTGAGACTTGGCTCCATCTTTAATTTACTTCCATGGAAGAGCAACATTCTTTACCGTCAATACTTTGGTCAGGTCTTTATTCATTTGCAAATTTCGAAGCAGGTGTTAAATCTGAGTTAAAAAAAAAAAAACACAAGAACTGACCTATTCTGATATAAGGAAGTTCTTTGTCCAGCAGCAACTGAAACATTAATGTCTTTGAAGCAGCGTGCTCCAAGTTTACTGTATTTACAATAGATTCCTTTATCTTCCTTTCTTTCATTTTCTTGCAGCCTAGTCATTGTTGGATAAGCGTGATGGTGGAACAGTTGTCAGTCAGCTTAACTGATCTTCTGGACAAATTTTCAAATATTTCTGAAGGCTTGAGTAATTACTCTATCATAGACAAACTTGTGAAAATAGTGGATGACCTTGTGGAGTGCATGGAAGAACACTCATTTGAGGTAACTTTGTATTCCTTGGGATTGCTTCTTACTGCTCTTCTCTAAGACCTATGCTGATTGCTGGTGGCAAGGGTGGTGGCGTCTTTGTGAAATTTTTAAATTTTTTTTAAGGTGAGCACAGAAAATAGGTGGTCATAGTCACACGGCAATGATACATTAAGGCTTAGATGTCACTTAATATAAAAAAAATTTATTCACACAACAATGTAAGAAAATAGCCTTTTATTTCACGAGTGAAGTCCTCATCACCCACCTTTTAGATTACAAATGTTCATTTACCTTTAAATGGAAAATTACCTATAATGAACAGTCAGACTTGCCCTCCTAGCCACAGTAAGCATGTTGCAATGATGAAGTGCACCTTAACATCTCCAGGTCATTGGCTGGTTAGCTGTCACCAGCTTCAGAATGTGGGCCTGGCAATGCTTTGAGATCGAAGTGTACGGACGAGGCAGTGTGCAGAGATTAACAAGAGGTGTGAGAGTTCAAATCCTGACTCGGTCACCAGTTACTTTTGTGAACTTAACGTCTCTGTGTTCACTTTCTTTATGCCTAGAATGAGGACAGTGACAGGATCCACCTCGTGGAGCTGACGTCAGGTGACTTGTGATCAGTGCCTTAGTACCATGTCTGGCAAAATAAATCTTAATACACATGTTTATGATTATTTTAGAATACCACATCTATAATAAACTAGGTCTTAGGAGACCTGCTTAGGCACAGAGTTCACAATTCAGCGTCTACCCCACAGGCCTTCTAGATGTTTAAACCCAAGGTTTTAAGCATGATTCTGTACTCTGCAACTTAAATACTTCTTCTCATCCAAATTCCAGTTTCTCTTCAAGACCCAATAGCTGTCCCGTTTGTGTTCAAACTCAGAATTCTTACCATACTAAGAGCCTCCTCACTGCATTTCATCACTTTTATTGCTTTACTTTCTCATTTCTAAATTAGTGTGTCTTACAGTCTGTGACAGAGTTAACATGTCTTTTTATATCGTATTGGTACAAATAGTGTTCTGATGGCAATAAGAGGTAGAGGTCACAAAAAGTAGGGCATATGAGGAACAGTGTCATGAAGGAAATAATCCACCCACTGGGGCTTGAAAGATGAGTTAGTGTTAGGTAAATAGTGATGTCAGGAAGAGCATCCCAAATACCAGAGAATATACACTTACTAATCCTGGCACTAGAACCCAGGTGGTGTTTCTCCGTTGTTTTGGAGATGGAGCTACTATGTATAAAGCACTTAGTGCGGTACATACCAAGTGCTACATAGGTGTTATTACCTACTTTTATTTACAGATAACCATGCATGCATGAATTCCTAAAATATAGTTTTCTGGTTTGCTTTCTTGGGGAATTTCTAGAAATTAATCATGTTCTTTATTCTTTTGAACTCAGTTCTTTTGCTCAGCATTATGTTTATAAGATATAACCACCACTTTGAAGCATATAGCTGAAATTAAGCTTTTCCTGCTTATAGAGTTGACTTAATATACCAATATTTATTAAACCACTCTTCTTTTTCATTTTTTTAAATTTAAATTCAACTGACCAACATATAGTACATCATTAGTTTCAGATGTAGAGTTCAGTAAATCATCAGTTGGTTATAACACCCAGTGCTCATCACATCACGTGCCCTCCTTAATGCCCATCACCCAGTCACCTCACCTCCAGCAACCCTCAGTTGGTTTCCTGTAGTTAAGAGTCTCTCATGATTAAACCACTCTTCTGTTGTTTGATGTAAGTGTTATATAACACTATTGCTAAGAACTTTCTGGTATGTCTCCTGGTGCATCTGTGCAAGAGCGTCTCTAGAGTATTCACCTAAAAGTGGAATTTCTGGGTTACAAAATGGGCACATGTCCAACCTTATTAGATGGTACCAAATGCACCAATTTATCTCATTCCACCAGTGTATGAGAGTCCCCCTGGTGCCATATTCTTGCCAATATTTAGTATCATCAGACTTTTTCATTTTGGGCTATTTGGAGCATGTGTTACAGAGGGTTTTTTTTTTTTTTAATGAGGAATAATTATTTTAATAAGCATCTCTAAAGAACAGTGTCTCTAATTTGTTGCTACCATTAGTTTGTTTTGGTTTTCTATTCACCTTACCCCCACCACCACTCCATTCCTTTATCTGGAGTTGAGCTCCAGACCAAACTGGATGGGATCACTATCTTACAGTACCAATTTGTATTATGTGTGTTAAAACAGTCGTCTGAAAGCGTTAGTTTTACTTGAATCTTTGGGGGGCATATTGATAGTTTTTTACCTTGACATCAGTTAAATCTGTAAACTATCTGAAAAATATAATCCTGTTTTCTTCTAGAATGTAAAAAAATCACCTAAAAGCCCAGAACTCAGGCATTTTACCCCTGAAGAATTCTTCAGAATTTTTAATAGATCCATTGATGCCCTCAAGGACTTGGAGACGGTGGCATCTAAAAGTAGTGAATGTGTGGTCTCTTCAACATTAAGTCCTGAAAAAGGTAAGACATAAGCATTTCCAATTTAAATGTCAAAAGTAAGCTTGAATCTTGTATGTATAGGTAAGAATCTACCTCTGACTCAAATATATGTGTAGCTAGAGAAAGATATATGTGTATATGTCTAATATAAAGACATATATCAATGGCATGAAGGAAGTGATCAGTTGATTTGTTGGTTTTCAAACCAAAGCAACAGTCATCATTTTCAAATATAAGAATTTTGTGTGGGTAAACAATATGGGAGATAGTGACTCATTTTTTATCTGATATTTGCTAGTATTGTGTAGTGTATGTTATTCTTCATTTCCAGTTTTCTTAATGTCCCCTTTTCAAATCTTTTCCTTAAGGTCTACCTCTGAGTCATGAATTCTGATCTTCACCAGTTACTCTGTATTGAGACCTTTTTTTTTCCCACTGGGTCCCTGTAGTACAAAATCTACTTCCATTGTTTTTTTTTTTTTTTTTTAAGACTAATTACCAACAATTTGTGTTATATTTATTAACATATGTAGGCAATGAATCTTTGTTCTATAAAGTGACCGTGATGAACTTAATAAAAATAGAACAGGACCCAGTAAGAAATAAATAGGATCTGAATAATCAAAATTTGGGAAGCAGACCTTGAAAGAACTCTGGTATTGCACTTCAACCTTTTGCACACTCTGTAATTTATGTAAATCACCATGCAACACTGACACATTATTGCTTTCTATTTAGATTCCAGAGTCAGTGTCACAAAACCATTTATGTTACCCCCTGTTGCAGCCAGCTCCCTTAGGAATGACAGCAGTAGCAGTAATAGTAAGTACATACATCTGATTTAATGCATGCATGGCTCCAATTAGCACCTATGGGAGTATTGCATGGGCTTTAAAGGAAATTTCTGCAATTATTACTATTAATACTGTTCTGTTACTGTTCTTCCTGTTATGGCCTTCCTGAGAATTAAATATTAGGTTTGTATGTAAGTGATGAATCACTAAAGTCTATTCCTAAAATCAATATTACACTATGTTAACTAACTAGAATTCAAATAAAATTTGGGGGTGCCTGGGTGGCTCAGTTGCTTAAGCGTCTGACTCTTGGTTTTGCTGAGGTCCTGATTGCAGGGCTGTGAGATTGAGCCCCACTTGGGCTCCTCACTCAGTGTGGGGTCTGCTTGAGATTCTCTCTCCCTCTCCCTCTGCCCCTCCTGCTTGTGTGCTCTCTCTCTCTCAAATAAATAAATCTTTAAAAAAAAATTTTTTTAAATAAAAGGTTTGTAGAAATGGGTTTCCCTACAACTCAAGATGATCTTTAGAGAATTGGGTCAAAATCTGCTAAGATTATTTTAAGTAAGTCATATAATTACTTTTAGAAATATGATTTAAGCTTTATTCATTGTCAATATATTTTTGTGGAATTGCCTGACAAAAATGGAATTTTAAAATTGAAAGTACAGATGTTGGTTGTATAGAGTTCCAAGGATATTTTCAGTTTTGTATATATCAGTATTTACTATTCTGTATTTGTACATATGATGATTTTATTTACTATAAAATTATGTTAGAGGAGAATATTTTTCTTTGCCTGAAATTTCTGTCCTCTTTGACTAAGAACCCAATTTCCTGGAAGTCTAATGTCCTCTTTTCAAATACAGGCAAGGTTATTATAAAGGTCATTGGATTTTACTAAATATTCTGATCCTCTAGTTTCATGGAAGCTGTAGAAGGAAAAAAAAATCGTCCTATGATCTTCACTAAGAAAGTCATCCCTTAAGACTTAGTAATGGGGCACTGTCATATGTTCAGGGACATAGAGGACCTACGTATAAAAAGGAGTAATCGATTTAGTACAAATCCACAAGAGCAATTCTGCAATTCAGAAATTTTTTAAAAACCTCTAAAATCCATTTGTTTTGGAATTTTTGCCACCAAAACCTGACCTGACCTAAGCTAAGCTAAGGCTGTTTGTAGTCTTTTTCCTTCTAAAAGTGAATATTTAAAGGTTTCACTACTGAAATACGGTGTTTGATTACAGTGTGCTACCGAGACTTCACTGAGGATATTATATACAATATCTGTAGACAGAACCTTCTAAAATCTGAAATTCTGAAACAGAGAACACATCAGATCTGAAAAGTTTTAAAAAAGGACTGTGTGTTAGCCAGTTAAGGTCTTTCTTACTAACTCCTGATTTTATTTTACTAATCTTTTCAAAGATGCAACCTCTGGCTTAATTTATATTTCATTGATTTCTAATATTTATTATTTCCTTCTTTTTACTTTGGGTTTAGTTCAGCTAAGTTGTAGCTGAAGTTCTTAAGGTAGAAAAATTTAATTTGTGATTTAAACCATTCTAATTTTCTGATATAAGCACTTAAAGTTATAAATTTTCATGTAAACAACTTTAGTTGCATCCCACACACTTTGATATGTTGTGTTTCCATTATTATTTCTTTAAAAATATTTTTTAATTCTCCATGTGATTTCTTCTTTGATTCATGGGCAATATAAAAGTGGGTTATTTAATGTCTAAACGTGGTTTTTCTGGATATCTTGTTGGTTTCTAAATCCTATTGTCAGAAAACATACATTGTAATCTTTCAAAATTTATTGAAACTTATGTGTATCATTCAAATATCAAGTGTAGCATTCTCAAATTTGGTCAAAATGGCTGATAGTGTTTAGATCTTCTATATGCTTAATTTTTTTGTCTAATTTTTTATCAATTACTAAGAGAGGAGAATTAAAAATCTTTTGCTTGTGGATTTGGCCATTTCTCCTTCGTTTATGAGTTTTTCACTTCCTATATTTTGGAGCTATCTTATTAGGTGGTTATAGATTGCTTATTGTTATAGGTTCCCTGATTAACAGACCTTTATATTGTTAGTGAAATATTCATCATTACCTCTGCTAGAATTCTTTGTCTTGAAGTGTATTTTGTCTACATTAGTGGAGCCAGTTTTTCTTATGCTTACTATTTTCATGGTATACCTTTCTTCAACCTTCTGTCTTTATTTTTAAAGAACATCTCTGGTAGACAGTATATAGTTGGGCCTTGCTATTTTAGCTAGGCTGTCTTTGACTTTTCATTAGAGTGTTTTATCCATTTATATTTAATACAGTTATTGGTATGGTTGGATTTGGGCCTACCATTTTGTTTCCTATTTGCCTCATTTGTTTATTTCTCCTTCGCAGGTTGATTTGGGGTTATTTTTTTTATTATTATTTTCAACAGATCTCTGCATTATTTTATGGTTGTTTTAGGAATTACAATATACATCTTGCATTGTTCTACTTAATATTGTAGCACTTAAGCAAAAATATGAGAATCATCTTTTGTGCTATGTTGACATGTAGATCTACATAGGTTATAAGCCTCATAGGTTATAAGTCTTATAATCATTGCTTTAAACTATCCTATGTCTTTTTTAAAAAGCAAAAGAAAATAGTTGTCTTTTATATTTACCCACATATTATTTCTTAAACTCTGCATACCCTCTTGTAAGCCCAACTTTCCATCTAGTAATTAATTCCTTTCAGGCTAAACAACTTCCTTTAGTATTTCTCATAGTGTAAATCTACTGGCAACAACATCTTTTTTCTTTTTTCTGTGCTGGACATGGAGCCTACTTAAGAAAAAAATGTCTTCAGTATTGTAGGTGCTTCTTACTAGATATGGAATTTGGGGTTCACAGAATTTTTTTTCCCATCCTTTAAAGATGTCACTCAATTGTCTTCCTGCTTTTGTTTCTGACAAAAAGGCATCCAGAGTTTGTATTTGTTCTCATATGTACTGGGTCATTTCCCCTCTTCTGTGTAATAGCTTGACTAAGATATGCCTAGGACTGGGGGTTTTGCTTTTTGTCAAGTTTCTTTGGCATATAAGTGTATTTACCCCAAAATTTGGGGAAAATTTGTCCATAACTTTTTCAAATATTTTTCATTTTTTTCTAAGAAGAATCGCACATAGTATAATCACACACATACCAGTCACATGTGTATTAGGTAGTTTGATAATTGTCTCACAGATCACGGAGGTTTTGTTCAGATTTTTTTCCCTCTCCTCAGTCTCTCTGTTCACCAAAATGCATAATTTCTATTTACTTGTTTTCAAGTTTCCTGGCTCTTCTGCCATCTGTAAGCTGTTGAACTTTTCATCCAGTACTTTTTTTTTTCTAATTTTTTTTTAGACCAGTTTATGGTTCATAGGAAAATTGAGGGAAAGGTACAGAGATTTCCCACACACCCCCTGTCCACACCCATGTGCAGCTTCTCCTGTTATCAGCATTCCCCACAGAGAGGTACCTTTGTTAAAATTGATAAACCTTCATGGACACATCATAACCATTCAAAATGCCTGTTTTATGTAGGGTTCACTCTTGGTGCTGTGCATTCTATGGGTTTGGATCTAGTACATTTTTTCATTGCTAAGTTTGTATTTTGTATTCTAGAATTTGCATCTAATTCTTTTTACATTTTCCTGCTGAGATTTTCCATCTGCATATTCATTATGATAATTTTTTTTCTTTTTGGCCCCTGGATATACAGTTGACCTTTGAACAACAAGAGTTTGAACCATGTGGGTTGCCTTATACACAGATTTTTACAGTACTATAAATGTATTTTCTCATGATTTTCTTAACATTTTCTTTAGATTAAGAACACAATATATTATATATAACATACAAAATATGTGCTAATTGTTATTGGTAAGGCTTCCAGTCAACAGTAGGCTATTAGTAGTTAAGTTTTAGGGGAGTCGAAGTTATATGTAGATTTCAACTGTGCAGGAAGTTGGTGTTCTAACCCCGGCATTGTTCAAGGGTCAACTGTAGTTCTAAATTTCTAAAGTATTTGTCTCCTAATCTCAACATCTCGGGTCACCTCAGGGTTGGTGTGTATTGACTGCTTTTTTCCCCCTGATTATGGATCACATTTCCTTTTAAATGGCTAGTAATTTTTGAATACATGCTGGATATTGTGGATAGTATGTTTACAAGAATGCAGATTTTGTAGCATTTCTTTAGAGACTTGAGTTTTGTACAGATAGGCAGTTCAGTTAGTGGCAGATTATATTTATTTTCCTTCCCAGTCTTGTTTTTAAGCTTTCTTAGAGGGAAGGGAGAGAGTAGGCTTATTTCTAAGGCATGGAATTTCTGAGATAGCTCTTGAGTGCCTAGAAAATCTTCCCATTCTTGTCAGAACTCCTTTGTCTCTGTCAAGGTCATACCTTCCCAGGTATTGTTCATTGCCAGGTTTTGTGAAGTCTCTTCCTTTGCATGTACAGTTTATTTTTTTAACCAATGACTTAAGGAGATTCCTCCAGAGATTCCTGGTGCTCCTTTTCTGCACAGCACCAATAACCCCACCCCACAAACTCCAGCCACATCTGCATCCCTAAACTTTAGTGTCTAATTCCCTCTCTGAGACTACTGAACCCTACTTGGTTTCCATCTTCCATACCTCCCAGCCAGAAAGTGAAGACAATCATGCGCTTTACCATGTGTGTTTTTACTCTTAGAGATTACATTCTTGAGCTACCTGTTGTCTAATGTATGAAAATAACTGCCTCCAATAATTTGTCTAATAATTATTTAGGTTGGGAATGCTAATCTGCTATAATCATGGTTGGAAGCAAAAGTCTTTTCTACTTATCTCAAAAGACAACTGAATATAAAACACCTATTCATTTTTTTTATTACAAAATGAATGGCCAGCCTTTTTTCTTTGTTTTGCTTTCCTATTTTTTTCCTTTTTGTAAAAAAAAATATGGATCTTGCATAATTTGCAGCTTTTTGTCAGGAGACATCACTCATCAATATGGCACTTAGATACCCATGAACAAAAACTAGCTTTTGAAGAGCTTACGTTCTTGTAAAAGAAACAGTCCTAGTACTTTATCATATATATCATATGTAGAGAGAGAGATATGTCATATATATCTCTCTATATATATCATATATATATGTATTATAATAGAAGTATGTAAATGTTTTTAGTCGTAGCATAAAGGAGATAAGACTTTTGGGGGGACATATGGCCTGGGAAATTTGAAGTGACCAGGCTAGTTTGCAGGATAAAATCCCAAATAGTGGCCATGCTAGCCGGAAGACCAATATATATGAAGGAGTCCTGAGATGTGAATGTCCTCTCTTATCTTATCCCATGATTCTCCCTTATAAAAGTGTTAAAGTTATCCAAAAGGAGTTGTGTTTTCAAAATAATAGGAATCTCCTTTGTACCAAGCTAAAAGAATGTTTAAGATCCTTGTAGACAGTATTTAAACGATACGCAAGAAGTCCTTACTTTGACATTACATTATACATCTTCTAATAAGAGAGTCTTTGAGTCAGACTGCCTGGGCTTATATACCAGTGTTAGCCCTTGGATAACCATGTGACCTTGAGCGACTTACTTAATCTCTCTGGACTTGCCAGTCAAATGAAGGATCATAGTACCTCCTTCATAGAGTTTCTGTGAGTTCTAAATGTGTTAACATGCATGAACTTGGAGCCATGCCTTATGTATAATATGTGTTCATCATTATTAGAACAATTAGGTGCACCAAGGCTGTGGGTCAGTAATTGTGGCAAGCCTACAATGAGCTTTGAATCTGAATTAAGGAGGAGTACTGAGTTGCAGGTTTTCTAAGAACCAAGAGGGTCCATGCTCACAAGTATGGTGATGCCTATAAGCAAAATCATTCGAAAAAGTAGTTCAGCAAAATTGTAGCACGGTTTTTCATGTTCTGTATTTGAACAGATGTTGGGTATTATTAGTCAAGCCAGTTCCCACGAATTTTGGACAGTGGGCCATTTCATAATAATGATATACAGTTAAAGCAACAACCCAGGGATTTGGGATTACTGAAATCCTGTCCAGATGAGCTCCCTCACCCTACAAGTTTTCCATGGCAATCTTTACATAAAAGCAAAGCCTTGTTACTAGCTTGGGCATCGGTACCAAATACCCACCACTTGGGCCTTGAGGCACACAGTTCAAATCTCATTGATCCCTGGTAGATAGCAGCCGTAGAAACTCTTGGGAGTCATGCCCTGGAGATATGAATAAGCCTTTTCTGATATAATCCTTTTTCTCTCTCTGCAAGAGGGATGGCAGTATCACTGGAGAGAACCAAAGGCTGGCTATTAAGCTCTTTGCATTAATAAGAAATAACAAAAGCAAAGTAACCTTGATCCCTCAAGGAGGTGAAGCTCAGTTCCTCTGGTCCCTTCCCCCTCCCTCCCTCCCTCTCTCCTGCAGGTGGACTGCGGCAGTGTCTCAGTCAGAGTCTAGGACTTTGGGGCCATAGTCCTGGGGGTGGAACTTTTAAAGTGGTTAAAAAGTCACTACTCTGGAAGAGTGAGTCCGTGTCTCTTTAGTTAGGTCTCTTGTCCAGCATGGATTTGTTGGGAACATCTTCTTTAGGGGCTGTTCTCCTGAGAAAGATTGAGCGGGGAATCCCCGAATATCGCACTCTAGTAAGCCACTTCTGCTCGTTGCTGGTCTTTCCTGTGGTGTGAATGGCTCAAATGAAGATCTGGCTTTTGGAAAGAACAGGAAGAATATAGGGTGTTGGCTGCCTTGATTCCAGGGCATCTGGCTACCCACACAGATGTAATAGAATTCTCCATAGCACCATCTTAGCTCGTTAGTTTTCCATTGGAGTCTGGGGACAAAAATATCAATAGCTTCCTTTGTTCTCTCTGTATACCTTCATGAGGGGACCCCTCTAGGAGGTCACCTGGTCAAATCCATCATAACCAGACTCAGTCCCAATAGACGCTGTGGGCCATAGTGTTGCAGGATTTTTTTTCTCCGATGGTGCCCATGGTTCTTGGTCATGCCACTTTGAAGAATGAAGAGGTAGACCAGACACTGGTGGGCAGCAAAGCAAGCTTTACTGAGCGATAGCAAAATGATAGTACAAAGCTCCCAAGATGGGAGGGGACCCGAAGGGGTTGCCACTGGAGTTTCTAAGTCTAGGGGTTCTTATGGGCTTATTGACAGGCTGTTTCAATTTGATGAACCCTTCCTGGGCCTGTCATCCAATCAGGTTTTTGTCACATGGGAAAGGGTGGAGAGTTCCTTCCAGGGCAGTGTAAAAAATCCTTTTAAGGGTGGTTTCCTCTTGGGCCTGGAGGCCTTGTCCCTGCCTGCCTTCCAATTATCCTTCATCAATAGCACAATGGCCATCAAGAATTCATACTTGTTACTGGAATACAACCGCAAACAGCCAAGTTATGTACAGAGAGTGATATTAAAATTCCTAAAATGGCAAGAATTGCTTATAATTCTGAATCCATTTTCTGAGAAAAAACACTTCTATAAATGGTAGTTAAATCCCAGACTAGTACACACAACCTTTGATATAACCCTTAAAATAGCTGTATTATTACAATAATAGTAGTACCACTTCAATTATACCAAATCCCATGTTGTAACTCTGGTTTATTTTGATGAACGAGTTCATGTTGAATTCTACTTTAAAATGCCAAGACGTATTTCCCACGAGGCTGTAGGATGGCGGGTGGGTCAGAAGCTAGGCTAGTCTAGTCTCAAGGAAGTGATTCATAGTTATATGAATGGAAGACCCCACCTCCCTCCCCATCGCCCTTCCTTAAGTTTAAGGGGCACCCATGACTCACCCTCTACCCAACACACACACACACACACACACACACACACACACACACACACTTCCTATTAGAGCCCTTTGGAAATAGGAGTCCTGGAATTAGTGAATTTCCTGCTCCCAGTTTACAAATGGTGGGGAAATGGGCAATTCCTGTTCTCTCTGCAGTAGGTAAGATTCGTTTCTTGCCTCTCAGGTTAAATCTGTAAGTTCATGTTCTCCCTGCAAATGTTTTATACACATACAGTGGTTTGGTTCTTTTGTATTATCTACTTTAGGTGCTTAATATGTTAACTAGGTGACTATAGGCTGACACAGTATCCCAAATATTGCAAAATATTATAGCCCAAAACAGTCACTTTACCTTGGATTAGTTTACATTTTGATCCTATAATTGCTGAAAATGTATAATTTCTAAATGTATTCCTTCATCAAAAGAGTACTGAAGATTTTCAGTCCTTTTTGTACAGGTTGGCACATGTGTCCGTGTCTCTAACAAACAACCAGGTTGTTCCTTGTAAGGAGACAGAAGAGACCCTTGTGGTAGAGGTGTTTTAATTCATGAATTAACATGGAAGAGCTGAGCTAAGATCAAAAGGGGTGCCAAGTTAATCTCACCTGTTTTTTCCCTCTCTCTCTGTCTCTCACTGTTACTTAGACTAAGCACTGGTGCTTTCAGCCATTCTTTAGTGTTTAATGGTCTCAAGCTTTTCAACATAAAAGGTCCAAAAAATCAAACCTTTAGTCCTCATCACAGAGTTGGGCACTCTCTGGCATCCGGTAGGTATACTGCAGGTGTGATGAGGAAACGCCATGACTCGAAGCATGAGGTACCTAAAAATACTCTAACCACTAAGTTCATTTAATGACTTATTATTTGCGGCAGGCTAAACAGCTTAATGCATACCGTCCTTGATCCGGGTTGCAAAATGTCTTCTTTAAAATTTCTTGGCAAGGTGTGAAGAGTGAGAAAACAAAAAGGTTTTAGATGATAAAGTCACAGAAAATGGATTTGCTTGATAGTATAAATCACTTTTAGGAATATGTCGTCTGCGTTCCCTGTGTGTCAACATCAGCCACGTCGGATATCCTTCAGTGGGTTTTCTTTTATTTTTCAACTTACATATTTTGGAGATGACAAGGACTTGTATTGCTGTCCCAAAACAATACTCAGCAGAAAAATCAGTGTTTCAAATATTTTAAACAGCGCTAGATCAAGAGTGCGTTACAGAAACAGCTGAGAACAACCACAGCATAAGAGCAAAACCGCCAGCAGGAATACGCTGTGTTCACCACCGTGCTGTTTTAATTACAGGGAAGGCCTCAAACCCCATTGGAGACTCCAGCTTACAATGGGCAGCCATGGCATTGCCAGCATTCTTCTCTCTTGTAATTGGGTTTGCTTTTGGAGCCTTATACTGGAAGGTAAGGGTTGCTATTCCTTTTTTTTTTTCCTTGATTAAAACTTCGTGAACTTTAGATATTTGTGCATACTATATTTACATAAATGATTACCACACTGCCCTTTTCTGAGAAAAGGTCCTACCTTAACTTAGTCTCAACAGACTGTAAATCTTAAGGTTTTCCCTGTATTCCTTTTCATGCTTAGGAGGCAACCCCTCCCACTGAAAATGCACACTTAAGAAATGGGAACTGGTTTTAATAGCCTGCACTAAATATAAAAAGGAAGAAATATGCTGCAAATCATATGTGCTTAAGGCCAAATAGAAATGCCATTTGTATTATCTACCATTTTGGATTTCTGTTCTTGTGTTCTCCTCTCACAGAGACCTATCTAAAATTTTAAAATGTGCTAAATCATTGTGATTCAACTTTTTGAAAAGTCTTTTGAATTTGATTACTATTTAAATCTTTCAGTTTCTCTATTACGTTTTCACTTCCAACCCCCTAAAAATGTTGAGTCGATAATACGATGCATTTTTCATGTTTTTATTGCAAAAGTATTTTACATGCTGCATGCTGAAAAAAAAAAAAAAACCTGATATTGGAGTTATTGACATAAAATATAAAAGTAGAGACCATTAACCTCTTGAATATTATACCATTCATTGATACTTTTATTATATATACTCTTGTTCTTTTCCCAGAAGAAACAACCAAATCTCACAAGGACAGTTGAAAATATACAGATTAATGAAGAGGATAATGAAATAAGGTACTTTATTTTGCTAAATATGTGCATAAATAAGCTCGATGTTGCCATTTCACCTACCATGCACGTGCTCATATATCTTTAAGAAGTTGTTCGCTCTCCATGGCAGCTCCCAATGCATGTCGATGGCCTTTATCCACATTTCCTACCTCTCACACTTGCTTCATTCCCACCTCTCCACTTACCCGTAGAAGACCTTCACAATGGTGTCTTCATGACCCATTTAAGGTATCAGTAGTGGTCGTCTCAGCTCCATTTCTGTAAGCAGCAGCATCTTGCTTAGACGCCCAGTCATGGGGCTCTGGGGCAAGTCTGCATATTCTCCTTCATTTCCATGCTACCAACAGGACATACGGATTCCTCCTGTGTCTCTTAGCTCTTTGGCAGTTGTCATCATCTTCATATCTTTATGGTGTCTTGGCTGAGCTGCCTCAGAATCTTGCTTTTCCTTTCCCCTTCTAAACTGTACCTTTGTCTCATTCTTCCTTAAACCCCCAGTGCATAAGGTTACTTCCTAGTCAGGATACTTGCAGTGACTTTCTCTTGCGTACTTGATATATTTGACTTCACTCTAGCTTTTGGAGCCCTTAACTTTTCTCAGTCTGTTTAGTATTTTCTCCAAAGCCAAACACAAAAATTGTTTTTAAGGTAACTTTCCATTGAGTGTAGCTGATGCTAATCCCTTTTTACCTTACCCCATATTGCCTGAATACTAATATTTTGATGAACCTCTAGTTATAGTTTCATTTGGCATGTTACTGCTTTCTCTTCTATCATGCTTTGTATATGCATTTGCAGAGAGAATTTTTACACTACTTAGGAAGACTATATGGAAGCAGATAAAGTCTTCCTTCTTCTCTTTAGTATTTCTTATGAAGGTAAGCTTTCCACTCAATTTTGCCATCTTTTGTTACTGTATTTACAGAAAAACTGCCTTTTACAATGCCCAGATCACGGTGTACTCCAGAATTTCTCTCCTAAAGCAAATAAGCGTTTTTCTTATTGTTTTTCAGTATGTTGCAAGAAAAAGAGAGAGAGTTTCAAGAGGTGTAATTGTGGCTTATATCAACACTGTTACTTTCGTACCTCGGTAAGTTTTTAGAACTCAAGATGAAAGCTTTAACAAGAATTATACAGCATCTTTGATGCCAAAATTTAGAAAGAAAATTTATTAAGTCGACTATTAAACTGATGTCAGTATGTTAACTGAAGCTGTTACGCACCATTCAGTTATGTGTGTTCTGACATTTTGAAAGGCAAGCAGTGATTCGTGGTCCTGATGAGTGGTTTCATCTTGTATGGGAGGAATACAAAAAATGAACAGTGGAGTGTTTACTATTCTGAGGCCAGAAAAAAATTAGACAAGGGGAAAGAACAAATTAGGACTCAAATAAGATAACAGAGGAAGAATAACTCAAACCTATTTCAGTTTGGTGTAACTACTATAACATAATAGAAGAAGTATCTCAATTGTTAGATGCTGAAACAAGCGAATGCCAGAAATGTTTCCTTGCTATTTTAAGGAAAAAGAGAAAGGACCAAAATATCTTATAGATCAGGAGAAGAAAGTTGTCAAGGGAAAGCGCCACCTAACACCTGAGTGGTAATAATTATGCCTCGTCACAGTCCGGAGCCCGGCATGCAGTAAACATAAACCAGAAACAGATACCTGTTATGATAGTGCGGGTCTGTGGAGGGCTAGGGGAGGAGAGAGAGCACGAAACCATGGCCAGGAGGCACTGATGCTCCCGTTTCCTCTCCTGTCTACTTTCTCCGGGGTCAGTCTGCAGATGCCAGATTAGCGGGCTGGGGGAGGGGCCCTGACTTGAGCCCGCATCAGTTCCTGCTCTTCTCATTGCTATTTCTGTTCGTTTTGTTACGGCCATGGGATCTGGAGCGCCTTTATTACAATGGAACATGAACGCCCTCTCATCTTTCTAAGTCTTCAGTTCTCCCCTGCACTTCCTCACGGTCAGAAGATCATTTACTCTCTGGGGTTATGAGATAGTTGGTCTGTGGTGAGCTTTGCCTTTTCTTTATAGGTCACTATCCTTCCAGTTTCATTTTTGTCCCAGATTCAGAGATTTCTCTCCAGATTGAACCGTCCCCAGGGAAGCTGGGTCAGAGAGCTTTTTAACTCCTCCAGGGGCTCACTTTGGTAGTTGGAAAACATTTTTCAACAGCCCCAGATACCATGATATAATAATTATGTCACATATTTCTCTAACACTTTAATCCCGCTGTTACATGGACTTCATTTAGGCCTTTAATCGTGCCCTTGATCACCATATCCGAAGCATAAATAGCACCTTTTTCCCCCTGCCCACGATCTTACCTTCTCTCTAAGCTCGTGTTTTCTGTCAAATAATGGATAGACCTTTCACTCGATACTTTTTATTTTCTGGAGTAATACTCTGCAAGCTGAAATCATAGGTTTCTGGGAAAAATAATTTCTCTGCCCTTCAGCCCCCACATGAGCCTCACTGTTGCTTCTCTGCTGTTTCAGCTCCCTTAAGCTAGACGTCCACAAACCACACATTACATGGTTAACTGAGTCTTAAAGTCTCAAGTAGTGTCCTGTTTGGTTTTGGACTGCACTGATCGCTGGGATCCTGTTTTGGCACACAGGTCTTTAATCATGTGGCGTTTAATAGTGGTATTTGTCCTGTGACATTTGGAAAATGGATTATGATAAGAAGCCCAGGGCACCTGTTTAGAAGGGAAAACAATTGCATTGTAAAGCAACCATAGTCAGGCAGCTCATGCGTGGTTACATGTAGTCCAGAAAAGGTCAAGGACAGGAACTGAGCCTGGCTGGTTCTTGCTGTGTGTCCTTCACAAGCAACTCACGTGTGTGCTGTAGACTCTCACTAAATGCTTGCTGAATGAGTGTGACAGAGTGGATAAACCCTGAACGAAAGGTTAACCCCTGGTAAGGAAGATAGTCCTTCTGAAGTAGGGTTTTTTCATTTGTTCGCAAGACGAGCAAGTGCTAGAGAGCCACTGTGGAACACTGTGCCCAGAGGGAGCCGTGCTCTGCAGTGTACCTAAACGTGTGGAAAGAGGGTAGATCTCACAGGAAGTGTTTTTACCTCAATAAGTTTTTAAAAATCTTTATTTTTAGAGTGTGTGTGTGCGCACGCGCACGTAATTTGCTGAATTGGGTCAAGAGGAAAGTAAAATGTCCAAAGCAAGGGGAAAAAGAGAGTCCTAGGAAATGCCTATTTTTTCTCAAAATGTGAAATATTGTTCATATTTATGATGAATCAAACTAAGTTTAAAAAGGAACCCTGGATTGCTTAGAAATAAATTCCTCACCCATTATTGCGTAGTCAGTGTGAAATGGATGAGTAATCTGAAGTGGCATTCTCCTTCATAAAGGACCTTACTCATCATGTCTGCAAAGCTCTCTCAAGACTCAGCTCAGATACCACCTCCAAAAAGCTGACTTCCCAAATTTATGGCCCTCTAATTATATTTCATGTTACATTTCATATATCATGTAATACACATTGATAGGACTTCACAGTTACTTTTATAGATGTTTTGTGTCCTCTTCTAAACCATAAGCTCTGACAGCAGGGTTTGTTTCTGAATTTCATTTTGGAATCCCACCAAACTATATAGCTTATACTTTGTGCATGCAAATGATGAATAAATATTTGTTAGAAATGAAGATGAGAATCTCAGAATTGCATTAATGTGAAAATAAAATTTATGAAAATAAAAAAGACATGGGAAGGATAGGAGAAAGACAAAAGATGTAGCTCCTCGTCATGAATCTACAGACCCCAAAGTCAAAACGTACCGCTATCATTTACTGAGTACCCTTTGTGTAAAGCCTTTTGCTTGCCCCTCTACCCACAGAGGTTTAAAACGTGCTGAGAAACTTGAAGTATGGGTGCGGTAAAGGAAAGGGTTTGGGAGAGCAGAATATGACATAAGAGAGGAAATTTGCCAAGAAACAAAACAGTAATAAAAAGTACTGAGATGTAAATGTAATGTGCAGTTGTTATTATATATTTTAAAAAGTAAATATAATTTGGATTATAGCCATTATTTTGGTTTACAAGGAAGGGGAAATTACAGGGAATGACTCAGATTTATGGCAGGGATTTCTCCCTGAAGTGTTTCACCAGCTAAAATAAATTAAGACAAATATTGGAATACTAGAATAGAAAATGGAATAGTTAGTTCTTCAATGAAATAACCCGTAATTAGAAAATGAAGAGAAGAAGGGTTTGATATTTCAAAAACAAGGAAAGAAGATGGAGGGATTATAAGGTAATGAGCTAGAAACAAAAGAAATTGGCTCTGACGATATACTAGAGTGGTGTTTGACACCAAACACGAAACTCTATACAAAAAGTTAGAAACTGATTGAATCAACGAGCTGATGCCAAGTATTCATAGGTGGCATCCCCCAAGAATTTTTCATTTATTAGCTTGTGTGTAGCAGTTTGAGAAAGAAAGAAAATAGAGTATTTATAGGGAAATTTTGTTCTTCATTCTGCCCACAAATACGATTCCAGCACTCCAGCAGGTACACTGTTAGATGCAGAGCTCAATATAACCTAGTTGTGTCCTCAAATTGCTTATAGCCTACAAAAGGAAATAAGGCATATGCGTAATAACCTATTTTTAAAAGGAAACTAGAAGTTTATGAAGTTAAAAAAGCAATGAAAGGAGCTTACAAGGCAAATGCAATAAGAGATCAAAGGCAAGACCACTGCTTATAGTTGTACAGGGTGTGTCCTCGACTTAGGTGTGGTATGGACCTCCTGGGTCTATACCATGTACACCCGTATCCAGTTGCCTTATCTGAAGGGAGAGAAATCACTAGCAACAGGAGAAAGGCTTCATCACAATGTAGGTGATGGAGGTGGCATATATACTGAGTCAGATTTTGGATGATTGGTAAAATTTTAATAGCAATAATGAAGGAGTAATCTGGATACTGCAGAGGGCATAAACTGAGTCAGGGAGGCCAAAATGCAGAGAGTGTGTTCAAGAGTCCATTTGTACAGTTGCACTCCCAGTGGAAGATCACACATGAGGGGTTAAAAGGCTGAGAAACAAGGGTGTGGCATCGGTTTGAAAAATTCCAAGTACAGGACATACACTGTTTTGAGTAACGTAAGGAGATGTTGGAGGGCTTAGAGAAGATGTGAGTGATATAATCAAAGCCAAGGTTTAGGAAAGTAATGAGATGTTGGTGTGGCCAGACCGGATGGATAGGAGGAGTGAACTGGAGTCAGGGAGTTCCACGTAGGAGGCCAATCTTCCAAACAGATGAGAGAGAACGATGACCTGTACTAGGGTCAGGGCCATGGAAATAGGAAAGCATGAACCACTTTGGAGATATGCAGCAAAAGAATCCACACCTTCTGGTTACATGTGGAATGTGAGGCTTGACATCACAGGTAGTACTCAAGGATGATTTGGAGTCTATGGGACTAACCAGGTGGCAGTGCCATTAAAAGAAAATGAGGGAAGGAGCTGTTAAGGAAATACTGACCAGTGGCCAAATATGTTAGACTGGAAATTCAAAGAACAGGCAGGGCTGGAAATAATAGATTTGGGATTTGGGAGTCAGCTACAAAGAATTTTAATTGAGACCTTGAGAGAAGAACTGCATCGTCACAGAGAAGGCCCAGTTTGGTTGACCGTAAATAGCATGAGTTTGTAGACACTAGGACAGCAGTGACTACTGATACACCCCAGCATGGTCAGTGTTGAAAATAATTCTTATTACAATTAGGCTGGTGGAGAGATTCACAAAAGAAACACAACCTGGACATTTCCTGTAGATCTGAGCTAAGACAGGGGAAAATAGATTCTAGAGATGGAATATGGATGACCTTGAGTCAAGTTTGGTCATTTAGCACACACACAGGACTTGGTAAGATCAGTGACTCTTTACCAGATGCTTTCTAAGAATTTCCAGAGCTTCGGAGGATTTGCTTTTGATCTCTGTCTGTAGACACATTATAATAGAGAGGATAAGAAGGGATTAGACTTGGGTTCAGGCCTTGGCTCTGCAACTAGTTAAGCTGTATGTTCCTGGATGAGTCCACTGTCTTTGAACCCCTGGTTTTTCAAAGATAATAAGGGGATAACTGACTCACCCTGCTCATTTCATGAGGTTGTTGCTAGGATCCAGGGTATCATTATAAAAATTGTAGTTTTTGTTCTATGGGAAAACAATTGTCAAACCTTCAAGTTTATTTTCTTTGCTAAGAGACCTGGGGACAAAACTAGAAATAGATTTCCAATCTTGCTTCTCTACTTAAGTTTAGAATTTTAAGCTATTCCTAGCTTTTAAAAAATATATCCTTTTCCTTTTTTATTTTTTTTGTATTCCTTTTTGCTTTTTTAATCAAGATTTATTTTAAAATATCTGCTATATATTTTTAATTTCTGAAAAAACTATATATAAATGTTTCTTAATTTTTCTTTCAGGATTTAATTCTCCTTTCCCAGGTGCGGGTTCTCTAGTTTCTAGAGTTCTCTGGTAAATTGTCATGTAATAATGGTTTTGAGTATATTCATTGAGAGAGACTGGAAAAAATACTGCACTTCTTATGCCTTGTACTATGGAATTTTACACAATTTATATATAACCTCTGCATTGATCTCAAATATTTAAAAACAGATTCTGGGATTGATAAGGACAAAGAGAAAGAGTATTGAGTAGGGAAGAAAAAGCAACATACACATTTATTTAGGGGTTGTGACTGAAAAAAAAGTTAAGGAAGTACAGATATTTGACTTGAAAGTTGTAAACCCTAAAGCCGAGTCCAAAACTCAGTGGATTAACACCAGCTCTGAAGAAATGAAACAATGTCTGGCTTTCCTGTTTCAACAAGTACAATAAGCTATGTTAGGCCAAATGATCCTCCCCAGAGGCTTTGTCAGGGTAAGGTTCCAGGAATTCTGTCTTTCTTTTCTTGCTGACAGTGGAAGCCATCTTGCTGCTGCTATTCGTCTGGTGGGAGAAGTGATGGCTCGAACCTGGCTAGGGGTCAAGACAGGGCATTGCGCAGTGGCCAGAAGGCTATTTGTTGGTGGTGATCAGCTTCTCCACTGGTTATCTCCTTCATGCTACCCTGTTTCTCTCTAGACACTGCCTTTGTCTTTCAAAGCCTCTCCCCTTACCACTTACCTACCACCTTTTCATAGCCTGGTTAGAGAAATTCAAGACTACAAGATAACCCTCTTACCACAAACGGAAACAATCTGTGGTATGCAAACGGGTGTGAAAGCCACAGGGATACCTTCATCCATTCTTGTGTTCAAGGAATATTTACTGAGTATCTCCTTTGTGCCAGGCACTGTTCTAGGTGTTGGAGTACACAGGTAAAAAAGAGAGACAAACGGAGCACCTGGGTAGCTCAGTTAAGTGTCTGTCTTCCGCTTAGGTCATGATCCTGGGGTCGAGCCCTGAGTAGGGCTCCCTGCTCTGCCTGGAGTCTGCATCTCCCTCTCCCTTTGCCCCTCCCCCTGCTGTCTTTCTCTAAATAAATAAAGTCTTAAAAAAAAAAAAAAAGGACAAATCTCTGTATCCTCATGGAGCGTACATTCTAATGGGAGGAGAGACTCAAACAATAAGATCATTTCAGATAATGTTAAATGTTACCAGGAAGATCAGAGAGAGTGACTAGTCACTGCATCTAGGAAAAGATTTGTGAAGTTCTTTTAGGCTGTGTAAGTGAAGCATTTATTTTAAGTCTATTACTCAATCTGTAGTCCTATGAATTCAGCTATTGAGAATGAAAAGGCGGCAGAAAGCAGATACACCATAACCTCTCTTTTCTTTCCTCTCTAGGCGGGTGACAGTTCATGTTTGCTTCATAAATGAAGCAGCTTTAAACAAATTCATATTCTGTCTGGAGTGACAGACTGCATTTTTATCTGTTCTTGCTGCCCATGACTCTATATGGATGATTCACAAATTGGAACAAAGTGTTTTACGGTGAAACTGGCACTGAATTAATCATCTATAAAGAAGAACTTGCATGGAGCAGGACTCTATTTTAAGGACCTCGGGGACTTGTGGTCTCATTTAGAACTTGCAACTGAAGTTGGGAGAGAAAGCACGTGTCCCAGACTGCATGCACCATTCTGCATGCCTCCGGAAGTGTCTAATTGCCGAAAAGCCACACAGCTTTATTTTCAGTTACAACCTGCAGTTCATAGTTATCTTCGTCTCTGCAAGTAGATTTCATCCTGAATAGTGGGGGGTAATAATTTTTCTCAGAGGGATCTAGAAAAAGTTTTAAAAACAAAAACTCAATAGCATCAGCAACTCTACGTATAGAAAGCAGTGAGAACAAAATAATTGGAGTAAGCAACATGTCAGCCTTGTAGATGCTAATTAATGGTCTGGGTCTGATCTCCATCTCTCCTCGACATAAACCTATATCCCACTAGACAAACGGACATGGTTAGCTGGATCTAACCATGCCTGGGAGCCAGTATTGAATTCGAACAGTGATGTCAACAACAAAATGAAAAACCACCTACCGAATGGGAGAAAATGATTACAAATTATATATCTGATAAGGGGCTAATATCTAAAATCTACGAAGAACTCATACAACTCAATAGAAAAAAATCTAATTTAAAAATGGGCAGAAGATCTGAATAGACATTTTCCAAAGACGACCTACAGCTGGCCGACAGACACATGAAAAGGTGCTCAACATTACTCACCAGAGCAATGCAGATCAGAACCACGATGAGCTATCCCCTCATTAGCTGTTAGAATGGCCATTACCAACAAGATGAAAGTTAATGAGTGTTGGTGAGGATGTGGAGAAAAGGGAACCCTTGTGCACTGTTGGTGGGAATGTACATTGGTGCAGGCACTATGGAAAATTTTGAGTTTCCTCAAAAAATTAAAATAGAACTGCCATATTATCCAGGAATTCTACTTCTGGGTATTTATCCAAGGAAAATGAAAACACTAATTCTAAAAGATGTATAAACCCCTATGTTCTTTGCATTATTTACAGTAGCCAAGATATGGAAACAATGTGTCCCTCAATGGGTCAGTGGATGAAGGGGTGTGTGTGTATATACACGTGCGCGCGCGCGCGCGCACACACACACACACACACACAATGGATTATCATTCAGCTCTAAAAATGAAATCTTGCCATTTGTGAAATGGATGGACCTTGAAGGCATTATGCTAAGTGAAATAAGTCAGAACAACAAATGCCATGTGATCTTTCTTAGAAGTGGAGTCTAAAAAAAATAAAAGTAAAAAAATTAAAAATACCAAGCTCATAGATAGCGCGCACACACACACACACACACAATGGATTATCATTCAGCTCTAAAAATGAAATCTTGCCATTTGTGAAATGGATGGACCTTGAAGGCATTATGCTAAGTGAAATAAGTCAGAACAACAAATGCCATGTGATCTTTCTTAGAAGTGGAGTCTAAAAAAAATAAAAGTAAAAAAATTAAAAATACCAAGCTCATAGATACAAAGATCGGTGGTTGCAAGGGATAGGGTAGGGGAACAAATGGATGAACTAGGTTTTTTGTTTTTTAGTTTAAGTTGAATAGAAGTGTAAAAATAAACCCCCCTAAAAAAAATTGATGCCTTTGCAGAGAGGAAACTTTCCAAAATACTTATGTCCCAAAGCTATGAACACTGAACAGCACAGTCACTGAGGAGCACATTCGACACCCTTTTCCCCTGCCACCATAAGAGTGTAAAAACTGTGCTTGCAAAATATATAATGAAATGTTTATATTCTGAAACCACTACAGAGTTATGGAAAGGGACTTAAGAGAAATTGCTGAATATATGAAGGTCCCATTTTCAATTTACATCATGAGAGAAAGTAAAAATAAATTCTATTGAGTATCTAAGATTAGAAAACCACACCCTCATGGTAATATGGGTATTGAAAACTAGGTTACTTGGCTTTTATAAGGCGGCAAGGAATCAGTAAATTTTAGTTATTTCTCGTATAATCAGCATTATCAGTTTAAAGGATCCATTTATTTAAAATCCAGCACTGTATATTAATGTTTATGAACTAAAAATAGCGAGCTTTATGTAGTTATGCATGTCAGTTTGCTATTTAAAATGTGTAACAGCGTTTGTTCTATTAAGAGTGCATTTGGTAAGAATTGCCAAGATGCTTTTAAACTAAAACTTAAGACATTATGTGAATTTCCATTACCAGTTTTTTATAGGCAAAGAAACATCTGACTAAAATGATATCTTGTGGTTTATTTTGATGAAGGTTCTTTTACTATATCATGAACATACACATAAAGGCATCCAAAGCTTTCTATTATAACTTAATTCTTGTCCTAACATTGTCATGTTCTACCCTCAGATGACCATTTTCAGTGTAGTGATTTAAAAGGCACAAAAAATTGCGAGCTTTCCTTTGATTTCAAAAGTCCAAGAATTTCTAGCATAGTTGGATTTTAGATTATGTTCAAAGCAGATCCAAATACAACTCCAGTGAAGTGGCCTTTGCTCTTTTTTTGTACCAAAGAGCCCAGATGATTTCTACGATCCCTTCCTTCTCTAAAGTGCTGGGGTTCCTTAAAAGGTAGTCATTTCTCTAAAATACAACCCGGGTGCTTTGGGAAGCTTCATTGACTTATTCAGGCCCTCAAATATCCCCCAATACAATCAATTAGTAATAAAACCAGAGATCAGTTTAATTGCTGAAAGGACCTGTCTCAGTGTGTGACACTGTTTTGAGGAAAATAGATAGAAATTAGTATGAGTTATGTGTGTGGGTCAGGTGTAGATTGAGAAGATTAATATTCTCAATAGTTTGATTTATTTCATCAATGGTTTTGATTTTCTTAGCATGAGAAAAATGCTGTTTAATGAGCTTGAGAGTACAATAAATGCACTTTTGTTCTCAAAGCTAGGAGCTGGGTTTTAACACTCAAGGACATGGTTCTAATCAATAGAGTTAAAGAAACAAATTCAGCAAGTTATGAACTATGGCATGCTAGGTGAGGGGCAATATACTCTGCCTAATGTATTGGTTCATTGAGAGTTATGTGAATTACCAATTTTTAAAACACTAAAGTTCGATAAAATGCATGAACAGTAGAAAAAGGCTGAACATTATTTTGGATGCTAGCTGCTTGGGAATTGTCATATCTGCTTTGAGATAAATATATATAGATATATAGATATATATCTCTGCTTTATCTTATTCCATATGTGTGCTGAATATCCTTCAGAAATCATGGAAAACTCACAACTGATACTATAAACCATGAAATCACCTTTTAAATTGGTGCCATGTATCTGATAGCTATCTTGTGTAACAGTTCAAAATTGCCTTTTAAAATGATCTCAGAAGTCTGCAGATTCTAAATTATACGAAAAGCTTTGCACCTCTTTGGTAGAAGACAAGCCTGTAAAGAAACTGGCTCTGTGATAAATGGTGCCTGCTCAGTGATATCGAAGTGTTGCTGGATTTTGTATTATAATCTTACATGCTTACCACACTGCCACTTTTTAATGAGTCAGAGACAAATTGATTTTTTTCAATATGATAATAGAATAAGTACCCTGTTCTCTTTAAAAAGGATTAAGTATGTGAAGAATGAAAATGTATGAGAAAGTATGTGTTTATAATGCAGTGTTTGCTTTTAGTGAGGATTAAACACATTTAATTGAGTATTAAAGTACTTTGGGGAAACTCTGGCATATTTTGGTATTCTCATTCAACTGAGGTTTGAAGTTAACAGAAAACTCCATTCAGAATTCATGGATATCTCTTCATGTTTTTGTGCAGCTAGGTTTTGGTTTCAAAATGTAATTCCAATATGAGTCATTTAGCCTTTCCCACCTAGTCTTTAAGAAATATTTTTCAAAAAGACAGTTTGGCATAGCGAGGTGGATGTGGGGGGAAATTGTTGGAAGCCTCTACCCTCCTGTTAAGTGATATTGGTAAGTCACCTCTTCTCTTTGGATCTCAATTTTTTATTTATCTATATGGTGAAGCTGGAGGTCACACCTCCTTAGGCGTGAAACCTTTAGATACATGACTGACAAAGATAATACAATAGATCTGAAATTATTCCATATAAAATATTCAACTCTGATCTCTGTGCATAAGCAACTTGAACATAAAAAGTCATTGCTGTTCTTGTTTGTAATGTAAATAGGATCCATTAGTAAGAGTAAAATTCAATCTCATGTAGGATGAATTGGATAACCATTTACGCAAGAGATGGCTTTTTCCTTTGCTTAAGTAGACATTTTTGGATCACCTCTGAAGAATGAAAACCACAAGTACCTTTCAGAAAGATACTATATGTGCAACATTGGAAATGCACCAAATTAAGCATTTAAATGCTCTCGTTTTATTAAAAGTTTAGAGTGCAAAATGTAAGATGCTCAAAGTTTTTTAGTACCAAAAGATAATTTATAATCCATTTGGAAAGGGTCATCCATAAATTACATTTTAAAATTAGAAAGTGGGATAAGAATTTTAATTCAAAGCCAGCTTGTCTTTGAAACAGTATTATTTTGTGAAATTGGCATTAAAATATAAACATTCAGATTGAAATTCTAGTAATTTATGGTGTTTGATCACACAATTTATAGTGTTGCTTCTTTCCAGCAACCAGTCTGGAAATGCCTTTGTTACAGATAAAATTATGGTACTTTCATTTCCTAACAAGATATTTTAGAAAGAAATAGTTTATATTAAAGTGGATATTCATAATCCTAAAATGTTTCCTAAGCACTGTAAATTTATAACTGCCATCTCCAACTACATCCTTATGATGTTATTTTTAAAAATAAAATTAAGATAATTGTTTAAAAACCATAGTATTTTCAATTACTTGATTTCTCAGCTATAAGACTCAAAAATTTTCAATAAGAATATCCTATTCTATATTCTAAGGTTTAATGTGTGATTATAGTGTCCACTTGTCACTATTTTTTAAATCGATGGACTTGAAAAGTATTCCCACATTTAGGTGGCTGCATAGATACATTGCTAGTTCAGTCATAGATTGGAGTTCGCCTCTTGTAATGTAAATGTATGTCAACACTATTCTAGTTTATTATGACTGACGTGTAATTAAATAAAAAGTTGTAAAGTGTGATGTGTATGTGTATATACTATATGTGTACTTTTTAAACTAGGTATATGTCCTGACCCCTTTTTATACAGGTTTGAATTTGAAATTACATTATATATACATATACTTTATTGTTCTAAATAAAGAATTTTATGCACTCTCATAAGTTTGCCCTGTCATTTGATATGTCAAGGTTATCACACGTATTTAAAACATGGTTGAGGGGGGCCTTAGCTGGCACAGTTGGCTGGACATCTGACTCTTGGTTTTGGCTCAGGTCGTGAAATTGAGCCCTCGCTCAGCAAGGAGTCTGAGATTTTTCTCCCCCACCCCTCCCCCTCCTGCTCGTGCTCTCTAAAATAAATCTTAAAAAAACAACAAAAAAACATGGTTGAGCATTTACTAAGCTAAAATCAAATTTTTCTACAGAAACTAATTCATTAATCTAGATTTTGTTGTTATATGGACATGAGATAAATCATTTTAATTCAATAAATATTTACAGGTTACTAAAACCATCTTCGATTACCTGACCTGTAAAGTTAACACTGTTTGATCTCAAGAGGTTTCTAATGGGAAAAGAGATGAAAACCACTGTACTATGCGTAAAACCACACTGAAGTACTACCTAAGTGCAAAGCGTACAGCGTGTCCTTAAAGCACGCAAGAAGGAGAAATGGATGCAGACTAGGTGGGATTATGGGGGAGCTGGAGGCTAAGACTTACAAGGTGAGACAAATTTTGATGGGAGAACTATACCCAGTTGGAGCAACACTTTCCAAAGCAAGAAGCAATAAAATTCCTTAGCTTATTCTATCGGAACAAACCAGTGCCCCCTGAGCATATAATACAAAAAGAGAGAGAGAGAGATGAGAGCACACAGCCTTGAGTGCCGCAAGGAGGGCAGATATTCTTAGTGGCCATGGGAAACTTCCCATTGTGTTTCTGAGAGGAGGAATGGCAAGATCAAACACCATTGTGGCTCCTGTGATTTACGCAATAAATCGTTATCTTGTTTAACCTCTGGTTGGTTTTTGACTCGAGACCACATCCCCTAGCTCTATGACACAATACTTATTCACCCATTTCTTTTCAACTTTGCTGATTCTGCCTCCTCCGCTCAATGTTCATATTGCAGACTTTCACCAGTATAAGCCTAGACAACTATAACAGCCTTCTAACTGATCACACGTCACTAGCCCCTTTTCAATCAGTTCCTCAAGTTAGAGCGAATAATATGGAGACATCTGATGTTATTTTTCTCCGGTTAAAACACTTACATGGTTCCTCATTCTTTTCAGAAGAAAACCCAAATGCCTTAACATGACTTATAAGGCCCTCCTTGGTCCATCTCATAATTTTTTTTTGGGGGGGGGGATTGGTAATTAATTTCTTTCTTCTTTAAGCCATGAACAATGTGAGGGGTAGGACCATGAATATTTATACCACTGTGTTCCCCAAATTTAATACAAATAATAAGGTGTGTAATTGAAATAAAATTTGAACTGAACAGATATTACCTAATGTCTGATAAATTATTTCTATGTTTTATTATGAAAAATTTGAAATATATGCAACAATAGGCAGAGTAGTACAATGAAACCCCGTGTAAGCATGACTTAGCTTCAACTTGACTCAACTACTGAATGATCTTGTTTTATCTAAGTCTCCTGTCTATACCCCTTTTCCACTCCCCCTTTCATATTATTTGTAGGCTAATACCTAAAAATATTTGATCTGTAAATATTTATGTGTGTATTTCTAAATTATAACTTTTTAAAACATAACTACAGTATACTTGTCACACCTAAGAAAAATGAACAATTCCTTAATATTAAAGAGTAAGCGTTCACATTTCAGTTGTCGCACATCACTGTACATTTCAATAGCGCACTATAAAATAAAGGCAAAAGTCTCCCTTTAACATTGAATTTAGGTTCCCCCAGAGATCAACACCACTAACTACTTTGTGTTAGCTTCCAGAACTTTTTGGCATGAGCAAACCATATATGTATATATGTCTATGCATGTATATGTGTATATGTATATATGTATAATAATATTCTCTAACCTGACCGTTTCCATTTATTAGAAGAAGATGTAACACTCTGGATCAGCCCAGACAAACCTTTATCCACTGTGCCATAATGGCCAGGAAATTATAGATGGACATTGAGATTGTAATAAAATATGTGCCCCTTGGAATTCCAGCCCATACTTAGCAAAATCCAATGTACTTTCAGAACTTTTCCTTCATCACCTTACTCAAAATTAAAATGAGGCTGTCTTCTGAAGATGTATCTACCTCTTCATCCCTCTGAGTTAGTGGCTGTGTTTCCTCCATAACTGTCACTGGGTCCAGAGTGGGTTCTCTGCTCTTCATTGCTGCTTCTGTTTTTTCTCCTGCCTAAGCCCTCCCAGATTTGAATCTCATATTATTGGACTATATATCCACTGCCACTCACTGTTGCTTCCATGTATAACCCGCAGGTTCCTCCCCATCATTTCTTGATGGTGTAGCACCTGGTTCACTGTCACTCAATTCATCTGTATTCTGGTCTTAATTCTTGGGATTTTATATGCACATAAGTGATCCTTTCAACATCCTGTCTTTTTCAGGTCCTTGAACTTCTCTCCTAATGAACCAGTTCTCAACACCACCCTAGCCACTTGTCTGTTCCTCTTCCTATAGACTTTATCATTGCCATTAACTGTAACCCATTCATATCTCAATTCCATATATTCCATCTCTGCCCACACTCTGTATCTTCCTAATTTACTCCCTTTGATCCACTGGGCCTGTCAATCTATGATTCTACCATTTTCCACTAACTGTCAACCTTTGATGTCCTCTCTCCTCTCCTTAAACAGGTTAAAATACACAGTTCAGCATTAAGATCACTCTCTTGCATATGCTTTCTTCTTGATTCCTCTCAGTTCCTAATATTTGCCTGGTAAATGACACCCCTCTTCAAATCCAGTTCTCTATCCACTATCTGCGCTTGTGTGGCTAAACATGACTGGTATACAATAGACCATCATGCCTACTAGTTTCTCTATAGATTCCTTCCTGTCAAGTGGGTCTTAATTCTGCTCCAACAATTATATTTCTAGTCTATTGCTCTTCCCTAGTCTTTTTTCCATTCTCATAGCTGACTATTTTATACATTATTTTCTCTCCCAAACCCCCCACTGCATTCCTCATTCTCATTCTTAGCTCATAATCTTGATGGCTGTTTTACCTTGAAAATTGAAAAAAAAATTAAATAAATAAAAAAGAACTTCCAAAGACTCCTAACACCTGGAGGGTGATTTTCTGTGAAGCTAACGAAACTTAAATTTCTGGTCCTCACACATTGTACATCTTTTATGCTAGCTAGGAAGGAGCTAGCAATGTATTCATGTAGTAATATATTATAAAATTTGCAGCCACTTCCATTTATCTTTAAGGTATGGTTAAGGTATGGTTAAGGTTCTGGTATGGGAATGACTTCTAGAAACACTCCCACTGACCACTGTGCCAATTCACTAGGACATCATGACCCAAATGTGTGAGACCAGAGGCTGTATCAGAACGCCCTAGTGAATGTGTCTTATGGACCTGTACCAGAAGTATGTGGGTGATGGATGAAAAACAAGGTTTAAAAAGAATGGAGGCAGAAGCCAGTTTGTGCAAAATTCTCACAATCATCACAGTCATCTGATACGTAAAATTGTAAGTGGAAGCAGGTTTCATTAATGCCTGGTCAAGTCCTTGGTAGCTTTCCCCAACCAGAAAATGCTCAGTAATACAGAGTATACAATTATAAACAAAGCATACATTTTTTTCCTCTTAATTGTGAGGAAACACAATAGAATTTAATAAAATTGCTATGTTTCTAGAACTGGAAAGTCTATATATGAGGACACATGTTTTAGGCTTCTCAATTTACTGGTCTTGACAAATGTGTAGTGTTGTACCCCCACCATCACAGAACATACAGAATTGTTTAATTGCCCTAAAAAAATCCTTTGTGCTTTATGTATTCAACTTTCCTTCCCTCCTCCGTACCTTTAGAAACCACTGATTTTTTAATTTTCTTTACAGTTTTTACTTTTTCCAGAGTGTCATATGATTGAAATTCAACAATACGTAGTCTTTTCAGACTAGCTTCTTTCAATTAGCAATATGCATTTAATGTTCATCTATGTCTTTCATGGCTTGATAGCTCATATCTTTATATCACAAAATAATATTCCATTGTCTGGATGTGTCACAGTTTGGTTATCCATTTACCTATTAAGGGCATCTTTAGTTGTTTCCAGTTTTTTGGTGATTATGAATTAAGCTTCTATAAACATTCATTTTTTGGGAGACACACGTTTTCAAATCAGTTGGGTAAATGCCTAGGAGCATTATTGCTGGACTATAAGGTAAAACTATGTTTAGGTTTGTAAAAAACACAGAACTGTCTTCTAAGGTGGCTGTACCACTTTGTATTCCCAGCAGCATGAATGAGAAGTCCTGCTGCTCCACTTCCTCGCCAGCAACTTTTATTGTCAGTTTGTTGGATTTTAGCCATTCTAATAGATGGGTAATAGTGTATCGTTATTGTTTAAATTTGTAGTTCCTTAATGACAAATGATGGCGAGCATCTTTTCACAAGCTCATTGCCATCTGTTTATCTTCTTTGGTGAGGCGTCTTTTCAGATCTTTTGTCCATTTTTAAATTGGGTTGTTTCCTTCCTATTGGATGTTAAAAGGTTGTTGTATATTTCAGATGCAAATGCTATGTCAGGTATGTGTTCTACACGTATTTGCTACAGTTTGTGGCTTATATTTTCATTCTCCTAATAGTATCTTTCACAGAACAGCTTCAAGCATTTCTTTAAACATACTTTAAAATGTTCTAAAGAGGTTTTGTGTGACAAGAGGGTCTCTCCAGCATAAGGCTATTGGAACATAATGCCATCATAAGGATTTCTGACTTTTAAGGGCATCTAACATATACTTTTAAAAGTCTGAAAACAAAAAATCAAAACACATTAGAAGAAAAAGATAAAAATCAGACATATTATTTAACTACAATCTGGAAAGATGTTTTGGAATAGCTCATAAAAACAACTGAGAAATTGTAAACTTCTAATTCAAATATATTAATGGACATAAAGATTCTGTAATCTTTATTTATTAAAGACCTAGGAATTTTAAGATGGTGGAGTAGGAGAATCCTGAGTTCACCTTGTCCCAAGGACACACGTACATTACGGCTACATCCATGCAACTAATTCTGAAAACCACCTGAAGAATGGCAGAACAGACTTTTCTCAGCTAATCGCAGAGCGGAAGCCACATCAAAAAGGGTAGGAGGGACAGAGACATAGCTGGGAAACAAATGCCTGGCAGGACGAACCACAAACAAGAAGGACATCACAAGTATGGAAAAACAGGAGGATCAGACCCCACACTGAGCACCCCTCCCTGGCACTGGGGACCCGCACTGGGAATGTTCCCATAACATCTAGTTTTGAAAAACAGTGGTACTTAATTCTGAGAACTTTAAAAATCAGCGGGGCTTAACACCAGCAGCTTTAAAAACCAGCAGGTTTAACTGCTGAGAGTGAAATGGTGGTAGAAAACTGAGTTGCTGCCCTTAAAAAGTCAGCATACTAAACAACTTGGCCCAAGACACACAGTTCAGAAGCAGCAGTCTGAAAAGCACCTGGGGTATATGTGAAGGAGATTCACTGAATAATCTTAGAACATGTGCTGGAAGGGCAAGGATCTGCAGATTTCTCCAGGAACAAAGGTGCTGGTGGATGCCCTTTGTTTTCCCATCCCCCAACCTAGATAGCCAGACACTTTCTGGAACCCGTGCTAATACCCTCCATCTATCCTGTTAGAACCGCATGACCTGCCCCAGTATTCCCCTATGAATCCACTGCATCCAGCTGGCCGCCTCAGTAGGCATCCCTCCAAAGCAGCTCCTGACCCACTGCACCTGGCAGGCAGCCTCAGCCATGACTGGCACCACACCAGAGTGACTCATGCCCTGGGGAAGGTGCCGGAAGATAATCCCACACATCAGTGCACCTGTAGTTCCTGCAGCTGGTCCTCTTGTTGTCCTAGCAGGGAATGAGCCTTGCCTTGGTTGCACCTGCTGCTGTGACAGGCTAATTGCAGAGAACTAGGGTGAGCACCTGCCCCACCCACCAATGGTGAGCCCAAGTGGGCCACAGACAGGCCTCTCAATAATGTGGGGAGAAACCCTGCCCAGTGTGCCCACAGCAAGCAAAGGAGGTCATTACAGCTAACTGGGTGAAGGCAACCACAGCTCAGCCACAACAGGAGGGTGCATGCAGCCCACAAAGGGGAAACCCTTGGAGTGCCTGGTTCCATGACCAGAAGGCATTGTGCTACAGGGCATCACAGGACCTCTTCTACATAAGGCCACTACTTTCAAGACCAGGAGACATAACTGACCTACCTAATGCATAGAAACAGAAAAAATGAGGAGACAGAAGAATATGTCCCAAACGAACAAAATAAAAATTATAGGTAAATGAAATAAACAGTATGCTGGATAAAGAATTCAAAACAATGGTCATAAAGATACTCACTGAAGAGTGGATGAACTCATTGAGAACTTCAATGAAGAGAAAATACTAAAAAAAGAGCCAGTCAGAGCTGAAGAATTCAATAACTGAAACAAAAAATACACCAGAGGGAATCAACAGCAGATTAGAGAAAGCAGAAGAACAAATTAGTGATCCGGACAACGGGATAATGGAACGCAACCAAGCTGAACAGCAAAAAGAAAAAAAAATAATAAAAAATGAAAGTAGGTTAAGGAAACTCTGGCATCCTCAAGTGTGATAACATCTACATTATAGCAATCTCATAAAGAGAAGAGAGAGAGGAGAAGGCAGAAAACTTACATTAAGAATAACAGCTGAAAACATCCCAAATCTGGGGAAAGAAACAGACATCCAGGACCAGCAAGCACAGAGAGCCCCTAACAAGGTGAACCCAAGGAGGTCCACACCAAAGCACATAATTAAAATGGCAAAGAGTAATAATAAAGAGGGAGAACTTAAAGATTTTATTTATTTATTTTAGAGAGAGCTGGGGGAGGATAAGAGGGAAAGGGACAAGCAGACTCTGCACTGAGCATGGAGCCTGACACAGGGCTCAATCCCACAACCCCAAGATCATGACCTGAGCTGAAATTGAGAGTCCGATACCCAATCAACTGAGCCACCTAGGTGCCCCAATAAAGAGAGAATTTCAAAAGCACCAGAGAAAATAGTTACATACAAGGAAAACCTTATTAAGGTAATCAGCTGTTTTTTTTTTAGCAGAAACTTTATGGGCCAGAAGAAAGTGTCATAATATATTCAAAATGCTGAAAAGAAAAACTTGTAACAAGAATACTCTGTTATCATTCAGAATAGAAGAAGAGATAGTTTCCCAAACACACAAAAGTTAAAGGAATTTATCACTACTAAACCAGCCTTACAAGAAATGTTAAAGAGAATTCTTTAAGTGAGAAGAAAAGGTCATAACTAGAAGAAAATTATGAAAGGAAAAAATTTCATAGGTAAAAGCAAACATATACAGTAAAGGTACTGGATGAATCACTTATAAAGCCAGTAATAGAGGTTAAAACACAAAAGTAGTAAAATCAATTATATCTACAAAAAATTAGTCAAGGATAAAAAGCTTCTGCACAGCCAAGGAAACAGTCAAAAAAACTAAGAAGCAGCCCACGGAATGGGAGAAGATATTTGCAAATGACACTACAGATAAAAGACTAGTATCCAAGATCTACAAAGAACTTCTCAAACTCAATACACATGAAACAAATAATCAAATCAAAAAATGGGCAGAAGATATGAACAGACACTTTTCCAATGAAGACATACAAATGGCTAACAGACAGATGAAAAAATGTTCAAAATCATTAGCCATCTGGGAAATTCAAATCAAAACCACACTGAGATACCACCTTACGCCAGTTAGAATGGCAAAACTTGACAAGGCAGGAAACAACAAATGTTGGAGAGGATGTGGAGAAAGGGGATCCCTCTTACACTGTTGGTGGGAATGCAAGTTGGTATAGCCACTCTGGAAAACAGTGTGGAGGTCCCTTAAAAAGTTAAAAATTGAGCTACCCTATGATCCAGACATTGCACTACTGGGTATTTACCCCAAAGATACAGACGTAGTGAAGAGAAGGGCCATATGCACCCCAATGTTTATAGCAGCATTGTCCACAATAGCTAAATTGTGGAAGGAGCCAAGATGCCCTTCAACAAATGACTGGATTAAGAAGATGTGGTCCATATATACAATGGAATATTACTCAGCCATCAGAAAGAATGATTACACAACATTTGGAGCAGCATGGATGGGACTGGAGGAGACTATGCTAAGTGAAATAAGTCAAGCAGAGAAAGACAATTACCATATGGTTTCACTTATTTATGGAAAATAAGAAATAGGAAGATCGGTAGGAGAAGACAGGGAAGAATGAAGGGGGGCAAACAGAAAGGGGAATGAACCCTGAGAGACTATGGACTCTGGGAAACAAACTGAGGGTTTCAGAGGGGAGGGGCGTAGGGGATTGGGATAGGCCGGTGATGGGTATTAAGGAGGGCACATATTGCATAGTGCACTGGGTGTTATATGCAAATAATGAATCATGGAACATTGCATCAAAAACTGAGGATGTACTGTATGGTGACTAATATAACAAAATAAAAATTATTTTAAAAGAACGCTAAAAAAAATCAGTCAAGGATATACAAAATAAAAGATGTAAAATATGACATCATATACATAAAATGTGAAGTGGAAAGTAAAAAATTAGTGCTTTTAGAATGTGTTCTAACTTAAGAGACCGTCAACTCAATATAGACTCCTATGCATGTAAGATGTTATATTTGAACCCAGTGGTAACCACAAACCAAAAATCTATAATGAATACATATACAAAAAAAGAGAAAGGAATCCAAGTATAATACTAAAGAAGGCCATCAAACCACAAAGGAAGAGGACAAGAGAAGAAGAAAAGAACAAATAAGAACTACAAAAGGGAATTAAGAGGTACAAACTTCCAATTATAAAATAAGTCACAGGGATGAAAAGTACAGCCTAGAGAATATAGTCTATAATATTGTAATAACATTGTTTGGTGACAGATGGTGACTATACTTATCGTGATGAGCACTGTGTAATGTACAAAATTGTTGAATCATGTACACATGAAACTAATATAACACTGTGTGTTAATTATAATTCAATAAAAAGTAACTACTTCTAAAAAAAAACCCAAAACAATGAACAAAATGGCACTAAGTAATACCCAGCAATAATTACATTAAATGTAAATGGACTAAATGCTCCACTCAAAAGACATGGGGTAACTGCATGGATAAAAAAAAAAAAAACAACAAAAAACAGAGCCATCTATATGCTGCTTACAAGAGACTCACTTCAGACCTAAAGACATATAGACTGAAAGTGAAGGGATGGAAAAACATATACCATGCCAAGAGAGCAAAAAAAAGAAAACTGGGTTAGCGATACTTATATCAGACAAAATAGTTGTTAAAACAAAGACTGTAGCAAGAGACAAAGAAAAACATTATATAATGATAAAGGGATTAATCCGACAAAAGATTATAATAATTATGAATATCTATGTATCTAACACAGGAACACCTAAATACATAAAGCAAGTAGTAACAGACATAAAGGGAGAAATTGACAGTGATACAATAATAGAGATTTTAACGCCCCACTAGCATCAATGAATTGATCATCCAGACAGAAAATCAACAAGGAAACACCAGCTTTGAATAACATAGATCAGATGGACCTAACAAATTAATATAAAGAAAATTCCACCCAAAAACAGCAGGACATACATTGTTTTCTAGGGCACATGGAACATTTTCCAGGATAAATCCCATGTTAGGCCAAGAAACAAGTCGTGATAAATTTAAGAGGATTGAAATCATATCAAGTATATTTTTGTGACCACAATGGTATGAAATTAGAAATCAATTACAAAAAAAAGAAAAAAAAAACAGACACCCACAGAGGCTAAATAACATGCTATTATCAGCCAACGAGTCAACAAAGAAGAAGAAATTTAAAAATACACGAATATTAATGAAAATGAAAACACAACAGTCCAAATTCTTTGAGATACAGCAAATGCAGTTCTAGGAAAGAAATGTATAATGAATGATACAGGCCAACATCAAGAAATTAGAAAAACCTCAAATAAACAGCCTAACTTAACACATAAAGGAGCTAGAAAAAGAAGAACAAAGCCCCAAGTTAGAAGGAAGGAAATATTAAAGATCAGAGCAGAAATAAATGAAATAGAAACTAAAAAGAGAACAGAAGGATCGATGAAACCAAGAGCTAGTTCTTTACAAAGATAAACAAAATTGATAAATCTTTAGCCAGACTCATTAAGAAAAAAAGAGACAGCGCAAATAAAATCAGAAATGGAGAAGAAATAACAACCAACACCACTAAAATACAAAGAATTATAAGAGATTATAAAAAAATTATATTAAAAATTGGACAACCTAGGAGAAATGGATAAATTCCTAGAAACATACAATCTTCTAAAACTGAATCAGGAAGAAATAAAAAATTTGAACAGACCACCTATTAGTAATGAAATTGAGTTGGTAATCAAAAAATTCCCAACAAACAAAAAAGTCCAGGACCAGATGGCTTCACAGACAAATTCTACCAAACATTTATAGAAGAGCTAATACCTATTCTTCTCAAACTATTCCAAAAAATAGAAAAGGAGGGAAAACTTCCAAATTCATTCAAAAAGGCCAGATTACCCTGATACCAAAACCAAATGCAGACACTATAAACAAGAAAACTACAGGCCAATACCTCTAATGAAGATAGATGCAAAAATCCTCAACAAAATATTAGCAAACCAAATCCACAACGATACACTGAAAAAAAAAAAATTACCACAATCAAGTGGGATTTGTTGCAGGGATAGAAGTGTGGTTCGATATTCATAAATCAGTCATATTAACAAGAAGGAGGATAAAAACAATATGGTCACCTAAATAGATGCAGAAAAAGCATTTGACAAAGTACAACATCCAGTCTTGATAAAAACTCTCAACAAAGTGGGTTTAGAGGGAACATACCTAAACTTAAAAAAGCAATGTATATAAAAAACCATGGCTAACATTATTCTCAGTGGTGAAAAACTGAAAGCTTTTCCTCAAACATCAGAAACACAACAAAGATATACACTCTCACCACTTTTATTCAACACAGAAAGTCCTGGCTATGGCAATCAGAGAAGAAAAAGAAATAAAAAGCATCCAAATGGGTAAGGAAGAAGTAAGCCTGTGACTATTTGCCATTGACATGATACCTTAAAGACTCTATCATAAAACTATTAGAACTGATAAATCAATTCAGTAAAGTTGCAAGATATAAAATATATAGAAATTTGTTACCTTTCTACACATTAATAATAAAGTAGCAGGAAGAGAAATTAAGAAAACAAGCTCATTTACAATTCCAACAAAAAGAATCAAATATCTAGGAATAAATATAACCACAGTGGTGAAAGACTTACACTCTGAAAACTGTAAAACACTGATGAAAGAAACTGAAGATGACACAAACATATGCAAAGATAGTCCATGCACATTCCATGCACATGCTTGTTGGAAAAACCAATACTGTTAAAAAGTCTATAATTCCCAAAGTCATCTACAGAGTCAAAGCAATCCCTTTCAAAATACCAATAGTATTTTTCACAGAAGTAGGATAAATAATCCTAAAATTTGTATGGAACCACAAAAGATCCAGAAAAGCCAAAGCAATCTTGAGAAATAAGAACAAAGCTCGAAGTATCAAAATCCTTGATTTCAAGATATAGTACAAAGCTACAGTAATCAAAACATTATGGTACTGGAACAAAAAAATAGAGACAGATCAGTGCAACAGGATAGAGGGCCTAGAAATAAATTCACATCTATATGCTCAATTAATCTATGACAAAAGAAGCAAGAATATACAATGGGGAAAGACAGTGCAATAAATGGTGCTGGGAAATCTGGACAGCTACATGTAAAAGAATGAAACCTGACTACTTTCTTACACAATGAACAAAAATAAACTCAAATGGATTAAAGACCTAAATCTGAGACCTGAGACCATAAAACTCCTAAAAGAGAACATAGTGATCTTTTAGACATTGGCCTTAGTAACATATTTATGGATATGTCTCCTCAGGCTCAGGAAGCAAAAGCAAAAATAAACTATGGGGACTACAAAAAAACATAAAGCTTTTTCACAGTGAAGGAAACCACTGACAGAACAAAAAGACAACCAGTTGAATGGGAGAATGTATTTGCAAATGCTATATCCAATAAAAAGTTAATATCCAAAATATATAAAGAACTTATACAACTCAGCACAAAAAATAATCCAATTTAAAAATCGGCAGAGTACCCACATAGACCTTTTTCCCAAAGAAAACATACAGATGGACAACAGACAAATGAAAAGATGCTCAACATCACGCATCATCAGGGAAATGCAGATCAAAACCACAATGAGATATGACTTTACACATGTCAAAATGGCTAGAGTCAAAAAGAAATAACAAGTGTTGATGAGGATGTGAAGAAAAGAGAACCCTTGTGCACTACTGGTGGGAATAACAAATTGGTGCAGCCGCTGTGGAAAACAGTATGGAGGTTCCTCAAAAAATTAAAATACAGAGATACCATACGATCCAGTAATTCCACCACTGAATATTTACCCAAAAGAAAATGAAATCACTAATTCAAAAAGATATATGCACCCCTATGTTTATGGCAATGTTACTTACAATAATCAAGATATGGAAGCAAGTGCCCATCAATAGATGAATGGATAAGAAGCTATGATATTATATATATGTGTGTGTGTGTGTGTGTGTATATCCTTTCAAGATATATATCTTGAAAGATATATATATATATATCTTGAAAGGAAAAAGCAAGACACCTTCCAAAGAAGCTTCTTTGAATATGTTTGTTTTATAGATTTGCTCTGGGAATAATGTTTGGGTCCTAATGCTCACAATCCAACTAGAAAAAGTTTATGAAGCAATTCAGAAAGTTAAAGCTCAGGCTGGAAAATGGGTTATAAGGTTGTTGTTGTTGTTTTTCCTTATAAAGTGATAATGGTATTATCGTTATATACTATATTCCTCATCTAATGTTGCCATAACAAAAACATAGACTGGGTAGCTTGAACAACACAAATTTACTTTTTTACATTTCTGGAGACTGGAAGTTTGAGATTGGGTTGCCACTGAGGTGAGATTCTGCAGAAGGCTCTCTTTCTGGCTTGTAGAAAGCTGCCATCTTGCTATATGCTCATGTATCCTCTTCTCTGTGTTTGCATGGGAGGAGAGAGAACAAGATCCCTGGTGTCTCTTGTTAGAAGGGCACTAATCCCATCATGAATGCAGTACCCTCGTGTCCTCACATCTACCACTAACTACTTCCCAGGGTCCTCATCTCAAATACCATCACATTGGAATTTAGGGACTTCAACATTTGAATTTTGGGGAGACACAAACATTCAGTGCATGACATATTTTAAATAAGATTCTTTACCTTTAATGATATATGCTGACATACGTACAGGTGAAAAATTATGACAATTCCTTAGAATAATTCAGTGGTGGTAGAGCTGGATAGATAAAACAAAAGAGGATTTATGAGTTAATGTTGATTGTTATCCCTGCGATATAGATAGAAAGGTGTTCCTTTTTCTTTCTATTATGTCTATTTTTTTTTTTTTAAGAGAGAGAGGGAGTGCACACAGATGGAGGGGAGGGACCAGGGAATAGAGAGGCTCCATGCTGGGCTCAATCTCACGAACTTGAGATCATGACCTGAGCTAAAATCAAGAGTCAGACGTGTAACTGACTGAGCCCTTATTTTTTCTATTTTTGTGTGTTTGAAATTTTCCATAATGAGAAACTTAAAAATATAAAATTCATGATATAATTTCATTGTGTCATCATGTTTCATTTAATTTTGATCTCGTTGTCTTACCTCCTCACGTACCTGATTATTTTTGACCTCTTGTCAGATGTTGTATAAAAACAATTACATATGGAGGAAGAGCTAAGGAGTAGTAGGAGGACCCTGGGTTTGACTTTTATCTTGAACACAACCAGATAAATATCAAATTATTCTGAATACCCAAGAAATTAATCTGAGGACTGACAGAACAAACTGCATAACTAGAAGGAGAGAAGAGGTCACATTGTGGTAGATCGGAAGTACGGAAACATGGTTTGGGGGAGATATGGATCACAGGTGCGGCAGTGGGGAGGGAGCCCTGGTCACAGAGATAGGTGAAAGAAAGAGGAGTGCACAGGGGATTGCATAAGGAAAACACTTCCCCAAAGCCATTGGACAGGAAACTGTGAGGGGCTGTTATTCATGTGTTTGTACAACCAGTGGGGCTCAAAGACTGGAGTTTTAGAGGTCTGAAGCATGGCCAGTGTGGAGCCCTGAGGGGACTGCGGTACTCAGGTAGAGAAGGAAGTATATGACCTGTTCTTTATAAAGCCATCACTCTCAGGAACAGAAAACATACCAGGCTTTCCTAACATACAGAAGAAGACAGAGAACTAAACAAAATACCAAGACAGGGGAATTCATCCCAAAAGAAAGACAAGAAAAGGTCACAGCCAGGGATCTAATCAAAAGAGATATTAGAAATATGCCTGATCCAAATTTAAAGCAACAATCATAGGGATACTAGATGGGCTTGTGAGAAGCAGAGAAGACACCATGGAGTCCTTTACCATTGACCTAAAAGACTTAAAAACTAGTCTGGCTGAAATAAAAAATGCTAAAACTGAGATGAAAAACCAAATGGACGTAATGACCACAAGGACAGAAGAAACACAGGAATGAATAAATGATATAGAAGATTAAATTATGGAAAATAATGAAGCCGAAAAGAAGAAGGAGAAAAATATTGGCTCATGAAGGTAGACTTAGGGACCTCAGCAACTCCATAAAGCATAATAACACTCATCTCATAGTAGTCCCAGAAGTAGAAGAGAGGGGGGAAACGGGCAGAAGTTTTATTTGAGTAAATTATAGCTGAAAACTTCCCTAATCTGGGAAAAGAAACAGACATCCAAATCCAGGAAGCACAAATAAACAAAAACAGGCCAACACCAAAACATATGGTAAATTTGCAAAATACAGAGATAAGGAAAAAATCCTAAAGCAACAGGGAAAAGAAATGTCTAACTTACAAGGGAAGACAAATAAAGTTAGCAGCAGATCTATCCACAGAAAACTGATAGGCCAGAAGAGAATGGGATGATATATTCAACATGCTGAAACGGAAAAATATGCAGCCAAGAATACTTTATCTAGCAAAGCTGATATTCAGAATAGGAGAGATAAAGAGCTTCCCAGACAGGGGCGCCTGGATGACTCAGTCAGTCAAGTGTCTGACCTTGATTTTAACTCAGGTCATGATCTCAGGGTCATGAGATTGAGGCCCCTACGGGGCTCTGCACTAGGCATGGAGCACACTTAAATTCTCACTTCCTCTGCTACCCCTCCTCCCAATTTCACATACTCTCTCTTTCAAAAAAAAAAAAAAAAAGTTTGCTGAGCAAAAGCTAAAGGAGATCATGACCACTAAACCAGCCCCACAAGAAATATTAAAGGGGACTCTTTGAGTGGGAAAGAACAAAAGCAGCAAGGACTAGAACAGAAAAAATCTCCAGAAATGACGACTTCACAGGAAATAAAATGATGCGAAATTCATGTCTATCAATAATCACTCCGAATGCAAATGGACTACATGCTTCAATCAAAACACACAGGGGGTCAGAATGGATATAAAAAAAAAAATACAAGACCCATCTATATGCTGCTTACAACTCATTTTAGACCTAAAGACTCCGGCAGATTGAAAGTGAGGGGATGGAGAACCATTTATCATGCTAATGGACAGCAAAAGAAAGCCAGAGGAGCCATACTCATACCAGACAAACTAGATTTTAAACCAAAGACTGTAACAAGAGATGAAGGACACTATATCATAATAAAGGAGGTCTATCCAACAAGAAGATCTAACAATTGCAAATATTTAGGCCCTCCAACTTTGGGAACACTCAAGTATATAACCCAATTAATAACAAACAAAAAAACTCATCGATAACAATACAATAGGGGACTTTAACACCCCATTTACAGCAATGGGCAGATCATCTAAGCAGAAAATCAACAAAGAAACAATGGCTTTGAATGACACACTGGACCAGGTGGACTTAACAGATATATTCAGAACATTTCATCCTCAGGCAAGCAGAATACACATTCTTTTCAAGGGCACATGGGACATTCTCTAGATAAGGTCTCATAGGAAGTCACAAATCAGGCCTCAACAAGTACAAATAGACTGAGATCATACCATGCCTATTTTCTGACCACAATGCTATGAAACTTGAAGTCAATCACAAGAAATCCATAAACAAATGAAAATGAAAACGTGACAGTCCATGCAAGACCTCTGGGCTGCAGCAAAAGCTGTCACAAGAGGGAAGCATATAGCATTGCAGGCTTACCTCAACAAGCCAGAAAAATCTCAAATACACAACCTAACCTTCCACCTAAAGGAGCTATAAAAGGAACAACAGATGAAGCCTAAAGCCAGCAGAAGAAGGGAAATCATAAACATTAGAGCAGAAAGAAATGATAGAGAAACAAACCAACCAAAAACCCAGTAGCACAGATCAACAAAACTAAGAGCTGGTTCTTGGAAAGAATTAATGTAGTCAATAAACCCCCTAGCCAGACTTATCAAAAAGAAAAGCGAAAGGACCCAAATAAATGATTTCACAAATGAAACGGGAGAGATCAAAACCAACACCAAAGAAATATAAACAATTAAAAGAGAATATTATGGAAAACTATACACCAACAAATTGGGCAATCTGGAAGAAATGGGTAAATTCCTAGAAACCTATAAACTAACAAAACTGAAACAGGGAGAAATAGAAAACTTGACCACATGGACAACCATCAAAGAAATGATTTGGTAATCAAAAATCTGTCAACAAACAAAAGTTCCAGGCCAGATGGCTTCCCAGGGGATTTCTACTAAACATTTGAAGAAGAGTTAATACCTATTCTTCTCAAACTGTTTCAGAAAATTGAAATGGAAGGAAAACTTCCAAACTCATTTTCTGAGGCCAGCCTCACCTTGATTCCAAAACCAGACAAAGACCCCACTAAAAAGGAAAACTACAAGCTCATATCCCTGATCAATACGGATGCAAAAATTCTCAACAATATACTATCAAATTGAATCCAACAAAAGATTAAAGGATCATTCCCCACAATCAAGTGGAATTTATTCCTGGGTTGCAAGGGTTGTTTGATATTGGCAAATCAATGTGAGACACCACATTAATAAAAGAAAGGGTAAGAACCATATGATCCTCTCAATAGATGCAGAAAAAGCATTTGACTAAGTACAGTATCCATTCTTGATTAAAATCCTCAAGAAAGTTGGGATAGAAGGAACATACCTCAACTTCATAAAGGCCATATATGAAAGACCCACAACTAATATCATCCCCAAAGGGGAAAAACTGAGAGCTTTTCTTTAAGGTCAGGAACAAGACAGCATGTCCACTCTCACCATTACTACTTAACATAGCACTGGGAGACTTAGCCTCAGCAATTGGACAACAAAAGGAAATAAAAGACATCCAAATTGGCAAGGAAGAAGTCAAACTCTCACTATTTGCAGACAACATGGTACTCTATGTAAAAAAACCAGAAGACTCCACCAAAAAATTACTAAATACACCAATGCAGTGAAGGATACAAAACCAATGTACAGAAATCTGTTGCATTTCTATAATGAAGCAGCAGAAAAAGAAATCAAGGAATGGATCTCATTTACAACTGCACCAAAACCCATAAGATACCTAGGAATAAACCTAACCAAAGAGGTAAAAGACCTATACTCTGAAAACTATAGAACACTGATGAAAGAAATTGAAGAGGGCACAAAGAAATGGAAAAGCATTCTATGTTCATGGATTGGAAGAACGTTGTTAAAATGTCTATAATAGCCCATGCAAACTACACATTTAATTCAATCCCTATCAAAATACCACCAGCATTTTTCACAGAGCTAGAACAAATAATCCTTAGATCTTTATGGACCCACAAAAGACCATGAATAGCCAAAGCAACCTTGAAAAAGAAAAGAAAAGCAGAGGCATCACCGTTCCGGACTTTAAGCTATATTACAAAGTGGTAGGATCAAGACAGTATGGTACTGGAACAAAAACAGACACATAAATCAGTGGAACAGAACAGAAAACCCAGAAACAGAGCCACAACTATAAGGCTGACTAATCTTCAACAAAGCAGGAAAGAATATCCAATGGAAAAAAAGAGTTTCTTCAACAAATGGTGCTGGGAAAACTGGACACCAACAGGCAGAAGAATGAAACTGGACCACTTTCTGACACCATACAAAAAAATAAATTCAAAACGGATTAAAGACCCAAATGTAAGAAGGAAACCAGTAAAATCCTAGAGGAGAGATCAGGCAGTAACCTCTTTGACATGGGCCGTAGCAAATTCTTACTAGTCACATTTCTGGAGGCAAGGGAACCCAACGCAAAAATGAATTATTGGGACTTCATTAAGATAGAAAGCTTCTACACAGCGAAGGAAACAATCATCAAGACTAAAAGGCAACCTTCAAAATGGGAAAAGATATTTGCAAATGACATATCCGATAAAGAGTTAGTATCTAAAATCTATAAAGAACTTATCAAACTCAACTCCCAAAACACAAACAATCCAGTTTAAAAATGGGCAGAAGGCATGAATAGACCCTTTTCCAAAGAAGACATCCAGATGGCTAATAGACACGTGAAAAGATGCTCAACATCACTCATCAGCAGGGAAATGCAAATCACAACTACAATGAGATATCACCTCACACTGTCAGAATGGCTAAATTAACAACACAGGAAACAATAAATGTTGGCAAGGATATGTAGAAAGGGGAACTCTCTTGCACTGTTGCTGGGAATGCAAACCGTACAGCATTTACGGAGATTCCTCAAAAATTTAAAAATAAAACTACCCTACAACCCAGCAATTGCCCTACTAGGTATTTACCCAAAGGCTACAAAAATACTGATTTGAAGGAATACATGCACCCCAATGTTTATAGCAGCATTATCAACATTAGCCAAATCATGGAAAGAGCCCAAATGTTCACAGAGTGATGAATGGATAAAGAAGATGTGGTACACACACACACACACACACACACACACAGGAATATTACTCAGCCATCAAAAAGAATGAAATCTTGTCGTTTGCAAAGATGCGAATGGAGCTAGAGAGTATTACGCTAGGCGAGATAAGTCAGAGAAAGACAATTACCATATGATTTCACTCATAATGTGGATTTTAATAAACAACACAAATGAACACATGAGGAAAAAGAAAAGAGAGAGTCAAACCATAAAACAGACTTTTAACTACAGAGAACAAACTGAGGGTTGCTGGAGAGGAGTGGGTGGGGGGATGGGCTATATAGGTGATGGGATTAAGAAGGGCACTTGTGATGAGCACTGGGTATTGTATGTAAGTGATAAATCACTAAATTTTATACCTGAAACTAACATTACACTGTATGTTAACTAATTGGAATTTAAATAAAAATGTGAAAAAAAAGGAAAACAAATAAACTATAAATAAATAAAATAAACTACAGTCTTAAAAAAACAAACTCATGGGCAATATCAATGAAAGCTGAGTGTCTGCATCCCTTATGACCCAGCAGTTCTACTACCTACACGTTCTCAGAAGCATACTTAACATTGGACATGGATAAGAATGTTGGTAGCAGTACTGCGTATAATTTCCCAGACTGAAAACTACTCAAATGCCCACTGACAATGGAACAAATGTATTATGGTATATGCACAAAATGGAATACTGTAAAGCACTAAGAATGGAAGAACCATATCTACAATATAACATGTATAAACAAAAATTTAAAAACCAATTATAGATATAGCTTGAGTCCACGAATAGCGTCATTTTTATCCTCACAAATAGCAATATTTTTATCCTAAGAAGATTTTATTAGTTTCGTAAGGCAGCGAGGGGTGCTAGCGATTCCAGATCACCTTAATCCAGGGTTTCTGGACCTCAGCACTCCTGACATTGTTAACTATATAATCTTTTGTTATGGGGCAGCCCTGTGCATTTTAGGGTCTTTAGCAACATCCCTGGGCTCTACCCACTAGACGCCAGCAGCATCCCCCAGCACGACAGTAAAAAGTGTCTAGGGTATGGTCAAACATCCTCTGGGGGACAAAATCAGCTTCCTCCCCATGACTGCCTTAACCTAATCAGAAATTGAGATATTTTGACATTAAATTTGGGTCTCTGGACTGTCCATCTATTGTCTCTCACACCTTCAGGGTCCCAACCTAAGGCTTGGGTTGGTTGGTTGGTTGGTTTGTTTCGGCCAGGGCTCATATTCCTTGGCAAGCCCTGAGTCCAATGCACCAGCCCTGAGAGTTGTTTTAAAATTCTACTCAGCTTCTGAACGCTTTAGCTGGCAGTTCTATTATCAGTGGGTATCCCTAAGAAAAAGGTGTCCCCGAACGCCTTGCATCTCTCTCTGAGGCTTTTGTTGTTGTTTTTACCTCTCTAGTATCTTGGACATTTTTCTTTCCCATTTTATCAAGTTTGTTTTCCTCATCTGAAGTGTCGATCAAGTTTACCTATGGGATTACTAAAGTGGAAATCCTCTTCATCCTGCATTCTTAAACTCGATCAGATTTTCATTTCCACTGAAACTACTCTTACCAAGATTTCTTATGGACTGAATTCCAATGCTCATTTCGGAATCCTCATTTACTGAACATGCCCTCGTACGCTTTTTGAGTCTTTTTTTGGCTTCTTTCATAGTTGCTCTTTCTTATTCTCTTCCTTCCTCATCTTCCTGTCCTGTTAATGAAGAAGTGCTCTATGGCTCAGTCCCTGGCACTCTTCTGTTAGAATATGCTCACTCCTTGGTGATCTGATTCAGTCTGCGTTCTTTAAATAACACAGATGTAGCAAGTACACCTAATTAATTTATCCAGCCCAGATCCCTTGCCTCTTGGGTATCTGAGTGAAATCTCACACATCCCAAACTGAACTTCTGATCTTACTGCAAAAATACAAAACCCAAAAAACCTTTAACTTGACATTTTTAAAAGGAGTTCTTTGTAGCTATTATCTACATGAAGTCTTAGAAATATTAAAAATTATACCCTACGTTTTTACTTCTATTAACTGAAAATTGTTTTATGACTAGTATTGATTACTTGCTACAGTAAGAAATTATTTATTCAATAGGATAATGTGTTCACAATTAATATTTTGGCTGCCACTTAAGTACAATGAGGTATATTGCTTTTTTCTGAATATATACAGTGATTTTAGTCCTATTTGTTTGTAAATACCCTAACTCTCATTCTAAAATAAATTCACTCAAATACAGTATTTATGTTCGGTCATAAAAACTCTCTAGGATTTTCATCTCAGGCAAAAGAAAACCATGTATGTAATTAAACATATTCACATAATATTCATATAATGTAAAATCATCATTTGAAATATTTTAAAATGTGTTACCATAACCCTCCAAGAGCTTTCAGGAAATAATGTAACCTTAAAGAATACTGTTCAAAAATAACTCTATTTATAACTCTTTAGATGTTCGATGGTGAAAACTACTATAAAATAAATTATCTCCCTCTACTCTTCATGAATAAGTGTTTTAAATTTAAGATTGGGTACTTCTAGGCTTAACTACTGGAAGTGTTTCTTTTGTAAGAGAAAATGGGGTGGGGAATGAAATGTTGATAGCCTCTAACAATCTGAGGGACAACTTTTACATTCTAAGAAATAACGTCATTATGTGATTCACTTCAAAGATAGAAAGCTAAGTTCCCGAAGACAAAAAGATATATTTTAAAAAATACATGAATTTTGCAATATGTACAATAGTTCACACTTTCTGGTGAAGAGTTTATTGAACTATCAGAAGAGTCAAATATAAGTATTTTTTTTAAATAAACTATTTTGGAAGGTAAATATATTGAAAGGCTTATTTTAAAAGGCAATAATTCTGTATTTCTCTCAGAGCAAAGGCCAAAGTTCTGGAATGGCCTCTGTGACATGCGTCCTTGACCCCTACTTGACCTTTCCTTGGACCACTTTCCCTGGCTCCCTCTGCTCTAGCTACACTGAACTCCTTGGATGTTCTAAACACACTGCCATGTTGGGGTTTTTGCACTGGCTGTGCTCTCAGCTTGCACTTCTCCTTTCAGGTATCCTTCCACATGGCTCACTCCCTCACCTCTTCAAGGCTTTGCTCAAATGTCACCTTTTCACTTAAGCTCATTCTATACACCCTATTTCAAAGAGCAACCTGCCCCCGTCTACCCTCAGCACTCAGACCGGTTCAGTGTGTTCTGAATTTTTTTTTCATAGTATTTATCACCAACTAACACAGAGGTTCCAAAACTTCATCAGTCCGCGGTACCCTTAGTTTCTCAAAAAATGTTCACAGCACCTCCTGCCAAAAGAAATATCTAACGATTCCATTCATTAAGTAGATAGGTCTGAACAACCAAATAGCACTGATGTTTAAACAACTTACTAGCCATTTTAAAAAGTAATAATATTTATATTCATTCTTCATTAATCAATTAGTTCCTTAATAGGATGTGTGTTCCTCTTGGACCCTGAATGGCTTGTCAACACTTGTTATCATCATGGACAGCACCGTCTTCATTTCCTGATGCACACTGATTTTTGTACAGGATTTGCTGATTATAGCAACCACTGAAGAGCTAAGTTTGAAAAGATATGATGTCACCAAAAGAAATTTAGTACAATTTAATGTTGAAACTCTGAGCTACCTCAGCTAGTAATTTGTACATTTTCTGATAGATGCTGCCATGTTTCCCTTAAAAATGTAGGTAACGTGCATCATCTTGTAATTTTGCTGTAGTACCTCAAGATGCCTCGGCACATAGTTTGGGAACCACAGATCTAATTTTTATATAATTATTTTTTTAGCTGTACTATTTATCTTTTATTTTTTTTAAGATTTTATTTATTTATTTGACACAGAGAGAGCATGAAAAGGGCGGAGGGGCAGAGGCAGAGGGAGAAGCAGGCTCCCAGCTAAGCAGGGAGCCCCACATGGGCTCTATCCCCGGACCCTGGGATCATGACCTGAGCCAAAGGCAGACGCTTAACTGACTGAGCCACCCAGGCGGCTGCTTATTGTCTTCTTTACCGCCATCCCTTGTGATAGAACGAACTCAAGCACAAGAATTTGTGTCTGTTTTATTAATATATTATAAGCACCTTGAATAATACTGGCACATGGAGGTTTTCAGCACACATTTGTGACATGAATGATTATCGGTCATTTATGTTTTTCTGTAAGCAATGTTTATATTTTTGCCAATTTTCTTTCAGGTGTTATCTTTATGTTGGTTTCTGAGGGTTTTTTTTGTTTTTTGCATATCTAGAAAATTAGCCTTTGCTTATTATATGTTCAGCATATATTTTTCCCAGTTTGTGTTTTTCTTCTTATATTTTTATGATACATTTTGCTGCACAGATAGTTTAAAATTTTACACAGTCAATTCTGCCATTTCCTTTTCTTTAGAGATTTTAGGTGATACTTTTTTGTTTAAACACACTTTGCCCATCTCATGATCCTAAATAAATTTAAAAAGTTGTATTCAATTTTTCCCTAATTTATTAGGGTTCCTATTATTATTTTAAAAAGTATTTTACCAAAAATTTATTAGGGCTCTTGTATAGAGATTCAGCTTGCTCTTCACCCAAATGACTAGCCAGCTGTCTCAACGCTGTGTATTAAATAATTGATCTTTCCCCACTGCTTTGAAATAATAGCATTGCCACACACTAAATCCCTATGTGTATTTTGGCTCTATTTCTAGAATTGTCAATTCTGTTTTATTTATCATCTCGTTCCTTGTCAAGCATCAGCCTCTTTGACTTACATGATCTTGAAAATTGTTTTTAGTTTTGTTTCACAAACTAATGGATCTTTAATTTGGGGAGGCATAAAATATTATCCTTTGAAACTATCCTTTAAAAGTTAATTCCAACAAAACAACTTGGCAAGAATTAAATATCATAATTCAAAGAGGACCTAAACAAAAGTTCTCCAGGAGACTTCTTTTTTTATCCATTCAAATATTTATCACAGTTCCAGACATTTTGTGGGCACATAGAATTTCAATGAATCAAATACTTCTAGCACTGGAAACAAGGCAGCATGAATGAACTTCTTATACATGAAGTAAAAACTGGAAATGACTGGATTTTTCTGTGCATGACTAGTAACCTGGTCAGTCACCCCGTCATGATCTTTTAAACACAAAAGATGGTGATGTCATGAATTGCTATCTCATTCTTACTGAACACTCCAAAACCTCACAACATGCAATTAGAAACACAAGCAAAACATTAATAATCTATTTAACAATATTTTTGAATGGATTTTGCTCGTATCAATATATTTGATGTGAAATATCACAACTAAAGAGCATCATTAGCCTCAAAAAACTCTACAAAACCTTTATGCATCCCTTGAATTCAAAGAAGACACACATGCATATACGTATGCAAAGAATTTAAGGTAGCTTTTGGCAATTTGTCATAAACAAACTTACAAAATGTTAAGACTGGCTTAAAAATGTTCAAGTAATTTCAATACCCAGCCCAGGCACTCTCACAAGTAATTACATCTCCTTTCTGCCTATCACTCTACACAAGTCCATTACAAGCAGGAAAGACCTAAAAATACAGATTAGAGCGTTTTTTCCCCCCATTTATAAATATGCGAGACATAGGCTCTTAGCCAATGAAAAATACAAGAACAATTTTCTTCACTCTTGGCAATGTAACATGCTTTCTTGAACTGATGGAAAAATTCCTTGGAAACAGACCACAACAGCCTCTTATTTATAACTAGTGGCAAACAGATTAAATGTATAATTGTGCAAATGGGCCAATTAAGGTAAAGAACACAGCAACACAAAGTCACTAGGTACAGCTTTTATCAAAGTTAAATAACTATATCCCAAGCACACATTTCTTTAGCTCCCAATTTTGGAGGACTCTTGCTTGTAACCACTTATTCTATGGCATGAGGCTGTGTAAGACTAACTAACTGCATTACGTGTTTTATTTTATTCCCCAAGTTATCATTGAAATGTCTGGAGCATTCAAACCATTGAAAATATAATTCCGTCAGCACAGTGAGGTAGAAGCATTTCCAACTTGTATAGAAAATGGACAAAGCTGGGATGTTTCCTGTGCCAATTAGCAGTGTCGCTGAGCAAGAAGGAAGTGTGTCTAAAGATCCCTGAATGAAAACCCAGCAAGCTCAGTATTTGAATGAGAACAACCCAGCAAGCTTTCTTGGGCTTTTGGCACCCACGGAGGCCACAGTAAAGGGTTCCCAGGAAGGTCATCCAATTTCAATGAGCCAGAGGGATTATGTGGGAGGGAAGCAGTTGTATTGGCTTGTTCCCTTCAGCACATGTCCAGAGAGGACATTTGCCAATGCCTGGCACCATAGGGCTTATATTTTCTAGCTGAACTTGTGAATACAGCTTTTCAAACACCAGACAAATGATGGTGCAAAAGAATACATTTAGTGAAACCTAGGAATTGTCTGAAAATTGAATGAAGTTGCAAATTTGTATTTGGAAGTAATACACATGCCTCAAACATGTAATTTGATTTAGATTCAAGGGACAAGTTATTTAACTATGGGATACTTATCTGATGATTTGTCTATGCTACTGTTATACAGCCATTTGAGAAATGACTAACTTTCCAACATTTTACCAGGACTTCGATTTTAATAGAGACATACATCATTATAGTCTAGCTAGTGTCATTCTAGATGTTTGCTTAATATATTTGATAAAGCTAGGATTCGGCACTACCTTAGCTCTTAATCATTTAAAAATCTAAAGACAAATTATCCCTTATTTTAAAACCGCACCCTATGTTTATTTACCTACGCGTACGTTTAACTTTCTTTTTTCCCTTTCTTGTGTTTTTTTTTTTTAAAGATTTTATTTATTTATTTGACAGAGATAGACAGCCAGCGAGAGAGGGAACACAAGCAGGGGGAGTGGGAGAGGAAGAAGCAAGCTCCTAGCGGAGGAGCCTGATGTGGGGCTCGATCCCATAACGCCGGGATCACGCCCTGAGCCGAAGGCAGACGCTTAACCGCTGTGCCACCCAGGCGCCCCTCTTTTTCCCTTTCTACACTCTATTGTCTTTATCAGCTTAGTGTTGCTTTCCTATGAAATTAAGCTTAATGTAATCTTTTCAGATTGAATTTAATACAAACATTTCTCTTATGCCTGATGAAGGAAATGGAATTCAGCAAATATTACAATTACCCATTAAGTCTCTCAAGCACGTAGAAGTCACAAGCATCATAAGATAAACAAGATACAGCTTTTGCGCTCAAAGGGGGAAGAGATCTGAGAGATAAATAAATAACTAATAATTATATCGTGTGATATATGTTTACCCAAACTCTAATCTCAGTCCAACAGCCAGAATGATCCTTTAAAAAGAGAAGTATGAACAAGTCATGGAGATGAAAGGCAAAGCATGGGGAAGACAGTCAGTGGTATTGTAATAGCATTGTCTGGTGACATCCGGCAGCTGCACCTGTGGAGAGCATAGGGTAACGTCTAGACTTACTGAATTACTATGCTGTACACCTGAAACTAATGTAACATTGTGTGCCAACTATACTCTGATTAAAAAAAAAAAAAAAGAAATAAAGAAACCACACACACAGTAACTGGAAAGAGAGGAGGGAGAGAGAGAAGTGTGAGAGAGGAGAGGAAACAGATCCTAGTAATTCTCTGCCCAAATTCTCTATTTGGAGTCAACTGCTTAAAAGGTCTCGTATGGTCTGGCCCTCATTTAAATTTGCAACTCTTCTTCTCCTCTTGGCTCCTGTCCCACCACGCTTACTGGTGTACTTATTCTTTCATGACACACGGACACAACATGATGTATACACTGCTGCCTTAACTTCCCCCCCGATATCCACCTACTTTCTTATGTCTTTTAAATATTTGCTCAAATTTCACCTTTTTAGTGAGGCTTTCCCTGACTGCCCTATTTTACATTACAGTCTTTCCCTAGCATTCCCTATCACTTTTCCGGAGATTTATTTATCTCCATAATACTTTATACCACTGTACACCTTACCATTTTGTTAGTGGTTAGTTTCTGTTTCTCCCCCTTAGAAAATAAGTTCTACGAGGGCTGAGACTTCTGTCAGCTTGTTTATTTCTGTGCTTTTGGTGCCTATAAAAGAACCCAGTAGAACGAGTTAAGATGGCAGAGTAGTAGATGGATCCTATGCTTGTCTCATCCCTGAAAAAAGCTAGGTAAATATCAAATCATTCGGAATACCCAAGAAATTGATCTGAGGACTGAGAAGAAACTGCACGACTAGAGGGAAAAAAGGTGGAGGTGGAAGGTAGGAGGTATGGAGAAGTGATTTGGGGGAGAAAAGAATTGTGGGTGCTGTGGATGGGAGGGAGCCCTGATTATGGGAGGAGAGAGGGAAAGAGAAGGCGGGGAAAGAAGGCAGGACACAGGGGATTGCACAAGACAAACATGTCCCCAAAATCACTGGGAAAACAAGAGGGGCTGATAATTGCAAGTTTTTATGAGCAGTGGAGCTCAAAGACTGAAGTTCTAGAAGTCATCTTCATTGCCCAGGGGGAGCCTCATGGGCATAGCAGTGCTCTTGTGATGAAGGAGGGCAGAGGCCCATGGGCCAGCAGCGTGATCTGAGGATCCCCTGGACGTCAGTGGGAGAGATAGTTCCCCTTTTGGGAGTGCATGTGGGAGAGGCAGCACTGTCTCTCTGGGGACAAAAGAGCTGGTGGACACCGTTGCGCTGCTCCATTCAGTAGCATCGCAGAAGAGAGACCGCTGAGGGCAGCTAACGTGGACACCGGCTTTTTGCTGCACTTTACCATGAACGCCAAGCTCCTACACAGTCGTGCGACTGCCAGCACCAGCCACAGCATGGCAAAACCTCCCCCAGCGGATCAGGGTGAGTCCATGCCATGCCAGGTCCCTAAAACGTGGAGACTGGAAACCCAACCAGTGCGCCTCAGATAAAACACAGGCTCACTGTGCCACCAGGGGGGAAGATTGTCCAGACACAGGGTGAAGGCAGGGAGCTGAGGGCTGCCTGGGGCACATGAGGAGAGATTGTTCACTTCTGTGAGGGCTTCCTCAACAGCAGCAGGCCAAACTCCCCCCTCATGGACTAGAGAGCAGACCGACACCATTTTTCCCCCACCCAGCAACACAAATGGACTTCAGCGAGCAGCAGAGCCCCTATGAGCCCCTTACACCAAGCCCCACCCACCTGTGCTTTGCTGGTGCTTATTGACTAGGGCAACTGTGCCCCAGAACCAGAGCAACGGCGGGACCCTCCCCCAGAAGACCAGCACAAGCTTCCCGCACGCCCCAAGTCTACTGACCACAGCATGCTACAAAGCTATAGCTCCAGTGGAAATAGGATCTAGCCTCTTTAAACACACCTAGTTCAACTCACCACAAACTGGCCAAGGGCCAAACACTCCCCACTGAAGGCAAACTTTGCAGAGAACCTGAAGGAAAGAGCAGCCAAAAGAGCGCTGCAGAGTGCATACTGCACACACCAGAAACGCTTCCTGAAGCACCAGGCCCTGGACAGTATATGACCTCCTCTTTATAAAGCCATTACTCTCAGGAACAGGAAACATACCAGGCTTTCCTAACACACAGAAGAAGACAGAGACCGAGACAACATACCAAGACAGAGGAATTCATCCCAAAATAAAGAACAAGAAAAGGTCACGGCCAGGGATCTAATCAAAACATATATAAGTAATATGACTGATCCAGAATTTAAAGCAACAATCATAAGGATACTACCTGGGCTTGTGAATAGGAGACACCAGGAAGTCCCTTACCACAGAGATGAAAGACGTAAAAACTAGTCAGGCTGAAATAAAAAATGCTATAACTGAGATACGAAACTGACTGGTTGGAATGACTACAGGAAGGAACGTAGGAATGAATAAATGATATAGAAGATTAAATTATGGAAAATAATGAAGCCGAAAAAAAGAGGGAAAGAAGAATATTGGATCGTGAAGGTAGACTTAAGGACCTCAGCAACTCCATGAAGCATAATAACATTCATATCATATGAGTTCCAGAAGAAGAAGAGGCGAAAAAGGGACAGAAGGTTTATTTAAGCAAATTATACTTGAAAAATTCCCTAATCTGGGAAAAGAAACAGACATCCAAATCCAGGAGGCACAGAGAACTCCCCCACAATCAACAGCAGACCAACACCAAGACATATCATAGTAAATTTGCAAAACACAGACACAGGAAAAAGTCCAGAAAGCAGCAAGGGAAAAGAAATCCCTGACATACAGGGGAGACAAATAAGGTTAGAAGCAGATCTATCCACAGAAAATTGATAGGCTGGAAGAGAATGTCATGATATATTCAACGTGCAAAATGGGAAAAACATGCAGCCAAGAATACTTTACCAAGCAAAGCCAGTATTCAGAATAGAAGTAGAGATAAAGTGTTTCCCAGAAGGGCACCTGGGTAACTCAGTTGGTTAAGTGTTTGACTCTTGATTTCCACTCAGGTCATGATCCCAGGGTCATGAGATTGAGGCCTGTACTGGGCTCTGCACTGGGCACAGAGCCCGTTTAAATTCCTCCTTCCTCTGTCACTCCTTGCCCCCTCTTGTGTGTTCTGTCTCTCTCTTAAAAAAAAAAAAAAAAAAAAAAAAAAAAAAGGAAAGAAAGAAAAGTTTCCCAGACAAACAAAAACAAAAGGAGCTCATGACCACAAATACAGGCCTTCAAGAAATATTAAAGGGGACTCTTGGAGTGGGAAAGAAAGACCAAAGCACAAGAACTAGAAAGGCACAGAGAAAATCTCCAGAAACGACTTTACAGGTAATACAGTGATGCGAAATTCATATCTATCGATAATCACTCTGAATGCAATGGACTAAATGCTCCAATCAAAACACAGAGGGGGTCAGAAGGATTTAAAAAAATACAAGACCCATCTATATGCTGCTACAACTCATTTTAGACCTAAAGACTCCGGCAGATTGAAAGTGAGGGGATGGAGAACCATTTATCATGCTAATGGACAGCAAAAGAAAGCCAGAGGAGCCATACTCATATCAGACAAACTAGATTTTAAACCAAAGACTGTAACAAGAGATGAAGAAGGACACTATATCATAATAAAGGAAGTCTATCCAACAAGAAGATCTAACAATTGCAAATATTTAGGCCCTCCAACTTTGGGAACACTCAAGTATATAACCCAATTAGTAACAAACAAAGAAACGCATCGATAACAATACAATAGTAGGGGACTTTAACACCCCATTTACAGCAATGGACAGATCACCTAAGCAGAAAAATCAACAAAGAAATAATAGCTTTGAATGATACATTGGACCAGGTGGACTTAACAGATACATTCAGAACATTTCATCCTCAGGCAGCAGAATACACATTCTTTTCAAGGGCACATGGGACATTCTCCAGATAAGATCACAAAGGAAGTCACAAATCAAGCCAACAAGTACAAGTACAAATAGATTGAGATCATACCATGCATATTTTCTGACCACAATGCTATGAAACTTGAAGTCAATTACAAGAAAAAATTTGGAAAGACCACTAATCCATAGAGGTTAAAGCACATTCTACTAAAGACTGAATGAATCAGCCAGGAAATTAAAGAAGTAATAAAAAAATGCAAGGAAACAAATGAAAATGAAAACATGACAGTCCATGCAAGACCTCTGGGCTGCAGCAAAAGCTGTCACAAGAGGGAAGCATATAGCATTGCAGGCTTACCTCAACAAGCCAGAAAAATCTCAAATACACAACCTAACCTTCCACCTAAAGGAGCTATAAAAGGAACAACAGATGAAGCCTAAAGCCAGCAGAAGAAGGGAAATCATAAACATTAGAGCAGAAAGAAATGATAGAGAAACAAACCAACCAAAAACCCAGTAGCACAGATCAACAAAACTAAGAGCTGGTTCTTGGAAAGAATTAATGTAGTCAATAAACCCCCTAGCCAGACTTATCAAAAAGAAAAGCGAAAGGACCCAAATAAATGATTTCACAAATGAAACGGGAGAGATCAAAACCAACACCAAAGAAATATAAACAATTAAAAGAGAATATTATGGAAAATTATACACCAACAAATTGGGCAATCTGGAAGAAATGGGTAAATTCCTAGAAACCTATAAACTACCAAAACTGAAACAGGGAGAAATAGAAAACTTGACCACATGGACAACCATCAAAGAAATGATTTGGTAATCAAAAATCTGTCAACAAACAAAAGTTCCAAGCCAGATGGCTTCCCAGGCGAATTCTACTAAACATTATAAGAAGAGTTAATACCTATTCTTCTCAAACTATTCCAGAAAGTAGAAATGGAAGGAAAACTTCTAAACTCATTTTCTGAGGCCAGCATTACCTTGATTCCAAAACCAGATGAAGACCCCACTAAAAAAAGAGTATTACAGCCAATATTCCTGATGAACGTGGGTGCAAAGCAAATCCAACAGTACAGGAAAGAATCATTCCCCACAATCAAGCGGGATTTATCCCTGGGGTGCAAGGCTTGTTTGATATTGGCAAATCAATCAACGTGAGACACCGCATTAATAAAAGAGTGAGAACCATATGATCCTCTCCATAGATGCAGAAAAAGCATTTGACAAAGTACAGTATCCGTTCTTGATAAAAGCCCTCAACAAAGTAGGGATAGAGGGAACACACCTCAACATCATAAAGGCCATATACAACAGACCCACCGCTAATATCATCCTCAGTGAGGAAAAATTGAGAGCCTTTCCCCTACGTTCAAGAACAAGACAAGGATGTCCACTCTCACCATTACTACTTAACATAGTACTGGGAGACTTAGCCTCAGCAATTGGACAACAAAAGGAAATAAAAGGTATCCAAACCGGCAAGGAAGAAGTCAAACTTTCACTATTTGTTTTTTAAAGATTTTATTTATTTATTTGACAGAGAGAGACAGCCAGCGAGAGAGGGAACACAAGCAGGGGGAGTGGGAGAGGAAGAAGCAGGCTCCCAGCAGAGGAGCCTGATGTGGGGCTCGATCCCACAACGCTGGGACCACGCCCTGAGCCGAAGGCAGACGCTTAAAGACTACGCCACCCAGGCACCCCTCAAACTTTCACTATTTGCAGATGACATGATACTTTATGTAGAAAACCTGAAAGACTCCATCAAAAAATTGCTAGAATACATGATTTCAATAAAAACACAAGATATAAAATCAATATACAGAAATCTGTTGCATTTCTATATACACAAATAAGGAAGCAGAAAAAGAAATCAAGGAATTGATTCCATTTACAACTGCACCAAAAACCATAAGACACTTAGGCATAAATCTAACCAAAGAGGTACAAGTTCTGTACTCTGAAAACTACAGAACACTTATGAAAAAAAAAAAAACTGAAAAGGACACAAAGAAATGGAAAAACATTCCATTCTCATGGATTAGCAGAATATTGTAAAAATGTTTTACTTCCCAAAGAAATCTACACATTTAATGCAATTCCTATCAAAATACCACCAGCAGTTTTCACAGAGCTGGAAGAAATAATCCTAAAATTTGTATGGAACCACAAAAGACCCTGAATAGCCAAAGGAACCTTGAAAAAGAATACCAAAACTGAAGGCATGCCCATTCTGAATTTCACGCTATATTACAAAGTGGTAGTGATCAAGACAGTATGGTACTGGCACAAAAACAGACACATAGATCAGTGAAACAGAATAGAAAACCCAGGAATGGAGCCACAACTATATGGTTGACTAATCTTCAACAAAGCAGGAAAGAACAGCCAATGGAATTAAGTCCCTTCAATGAATGGTGATGAGAAACCTTGACAGCAACATGCAGAAGAATGAAACTGGACCAGTTTCTTACACCATACACAAAAATAAATTCAATATGGATGAAAGACCTAAATGTGAAACAGAAAATCATCAAAATCCTAGAGGAGAACACAAGAGCAACGTCTTTGACCTCGGCCATAGCAACTTCTTACCAGACACATCTCTGGAGGCAAGGGAACCAAAAGTAAAAATGAACTATTGGGACTTCATCAAGCTCTGCACAGTGAAGGAAACAATTAACAAAACCAAAAGGCAACCTACATAATGGGAGAAGATATTTGCAAATGAAATACCTGACAATGGGTTAGTATTCAAAATCTATAAAGAACTTATTGAATTCAACACCCAAAACACAAGTAATCTGGTTTAGAAATGGGCAGAAGACATGAAGAGACCCTTTTCCAAAGAAGATATCCAGATGGCTAACAGACACATGAAACAATGCTCAACACCACTCATCATCAGGGAAATACAGAACAAAATCACAATGACATACCACCTCACACCTGTCAGAATGGCTAAAATTAACAACACAGGAAATAACAGATGTTGGCAAGAATGCAGAGGAAGGGGAACCCTCTTGCCCTGTTGGTGGGAATGCAAACTGGTACAGCCATTTTGGAAAACAGTATGAAGATTCCTCAAAAAGTTAACCACAGGGCTACCCTACACTCCAGGAATTACACTACTAGGTATCTACTCAAAGGCTACAAAAATACAGATTTGAAAGGATACATGCACCTGATGTTCATAACAACATTATCAAAAGTAGCCAAACTATGGGCAGAGACCAAATGTCCACTGACTGATGAATGGATAAAGAAGATGTGGTATATATACACAATGGAATACTACTCAGCCATCAAAAATGAAATCTTGCCTTCGACATGATATGGATAGAGCTGGACTGTATTGTGCTAGGTGAAATAAGTCAGTCAGAGAAAGGTGAATGCCATATAATTTTACTCATACGTGGAATTTAAGAAACCAAACAGGTGAACATATTGGGGGGGGGAGAGAAAAAAAAGAGGGAGAAACAAACCATAAGAGACTCTTAAAGATAGAGAACAAACTGAGGGGTGATGGAGGGAGGTGGGTGGGGGATGGGTGGATGGGTGATGGGGATTAAGGACAGCACTTGATGTGATGAACACTGGGTGTTGTATGTAAGTGATAAAGCACTGAGTTCTACTCCTGAAACCAACATTGTACTGTATGTTAACTAACTAGAGTTTAAGTAAAAATTTGAAAAAAAAGAAAAAAAAAACAAAAAATTAAAGAGAAAAAATAAACCTAAAATATTAAAGAAAATACGATGTTATTATAATAGTCTATGATGGGTTCCGTTGAGGTAAAAAGAAAGGAACGTAATTGGAGAGCTATCGTTCACATAGTATCAATGAGCCTTTAACATCAATTAACTGGATGATGGTTGGTAAATAAGAGGAAAAAGACAAAGATGACTCTGAAGCCTATAATTTGTAGGACTGGAACATATAATGGTTTTCAACAGATATGAAGAGGAGCAGGATTTGAAGGAGTATGTCGGAGAGGAAGGATATGACTAAATCCAACAAGGGATTGAATCAGAACCTAGTGGGAGAATTGCAACAGAGTAGAACCAATTCTTTCTCAGAGACAGGAAGGACAGTGGATTTTTGCTACATTTCGATTGTTTAGCGTTCGCTTTTCCCTTCTTCATAGCATCCCAATTCCCTTTGGGGGAAGTATGACTTCCCCAGTAGTCAGAGTCTGGTGGATGTGTAATTGAGAGTCCTGCTTCCACTTAGCCAAGAAGTAACTTCTGTAATCCAAACTAAGCCACTTGAATGTTCTTTTCCCAGAAGCTTAATACTGGGCAGAGTAACAGGAGACTAGAAACAGCTGGATTCATCCCAGAGGTCGGGACTGGAACACCAAACTATCTTTGTCATTCAAGAGACTGTTTTATAATTTCCCCTGGGGCTTCCTTGGTTCTCGAAAATTTCCAAATCCACATTTCTAAGCTTCCTTTTGATAGTATTATCTGGCACTTGATATGATAATATCTTTCTGGTAAATTCCATTTTTCCTTAGGAGAACACATTTGTGTCACCCTAGCTGACACAGAAGGGAGAGAGAAAGATGATGAAAGAATAGCATGTTAGAAAGAGTAAATAGTGAAATTGGGGTTGTTCTTATAAGATATACAAATTCTAGGGTTACATAAAAAGTAGGTTATTTTTATTAATCAGGGGCTTGAAAAGAACCATAAAGGTTTTTTGTTTTGTTTTGAACAGTTACTAAAAGGAATGTGTAAAGGATTGACTAAGAATGATTAAAAGAATTGCTTATCTCATTGAAGCTGAAAACTGTAAACATCAATGCATCCCAACCAACATGATTATGCAATTTTCTTTAAGAGTATTTAAAAATCTTGGAATGCAATTAGAGATTGTGAATCAGTAGGGTGATCCAGATTTGGAAATTAATGGAGTATAAACTCCACTAAACAGTCAAGAAAGTAAAAGAATGAAAAGTGTCCAATGGGTATATATACTTGACACGAGGAACCCTGGGATTCTGGCTGTGTAGAGAGTATCGAGATCATATACATGGGGAAGGGTGGAATCACTAACAGCTCCACCTATAAGGCTGTAGCAAGGCTAGGATTCAGGATTGAAAAATTCTAGGAAAAAGATATTTATCCAGATGCCTATAGGCAACACAGACAAGGGAAAGCCCAGTCTATTATCCAAGAGGAAAAACATGGTTCTAACACTAAATGCAGGGCTGAGCCACAAGCCCACAGAGTAGTAAAATGCTATAAATGTGAAAATTAGTGATAAATTCAGAAATCTGGGGGAGCTGGAGTAGAATGAGGCATGTTATCCAACAAGCTTGGAGGACGTTTATAGCATCAAGGAGCAGGGGCATACTTTCTTGTTGAAAGGTGATTAGCAGAAAATGAAGCTTAGATTCTAATAAACTGGAAGCTAATAATAAATAAATTGGGAATAGGGAAGATCACAACAAAAGCAAAAATCAATCTTACTGAAATTGAGGAAGTAGAAGAGGTGGAATGTTTATTCAGAGAGAAAAATCTCAGGGTTTAAGATATTAGAGGTGTAGACAGACATGTGAGTGGTTAGAGGTAAAGATTACTAATGTAAAGATCAAAGAAATGAAACTAGGGTATTAAATGAGTCATAACTTTAAAAATTAATTATGGTTGTTAGAAAATTATTAAAAGGGAAGGTGAAAAAAAAAGTGTCAACATCTTCATTTAAAAAAGTTGCTGCTAGATGAGTCAGTGCTGAAGGGACAGACTGAGAGATAACAGCCAAGAGGGAAATGAAACTGAATAGTATACAGATGATTAGTGCAAAAGGATTGTACTAAGAAGAATCCTGCTTTTGTAGTGTCTCTCCTCTGTCTTTCCTTCCCTTTACTGGCTCTTCAGATCAATTTCAAAGCAAACTAGCCTCCTGGAATTAATAAGCTATTGTAGCAAAGTTATAGGATACAATGTATCTTAGTCTGTTGTGGCTGCTACAGACTGGGTGCATGATTTCTTTTTTGTTCTTTTTTAAAAAAGATTTTATTTATTCACTAGAGAGAGAGAGAGAGAGAGCGTGAGCAAGCACCAATGGGAGCAGAGGCAGAGCAAAGTGGAGAAGCAGACTCCCCGCTGATCAGGAAGCCTGACGCAGGGCTTGATCACAGGACCCAGAGGTCATGACCTGAGCCAAAGGCAGATGCTTAACCATCTGAGCCACCCAGGTGTCCCAAGGTAGCTAATTTCTTCAGAGATTTATTTCTCATAGTTCTAGAGCCTGGGAAGTCCAAGATCAAAGCATCAACAAATTCAGTGTCTGGAGAGCGTCCACTTCCTGGCTGGTAGATGTCCGTCTTCCCTCCTGCCCTTAAAAGGGGCGAGGGAGTACTCTGGGGCCTCTTTTATAAGAATTCTAATCCCTTTCATTATGGCTCTGCCCTCACGACTTAATCACCTCCCAAGGCCCCACCTCCTAATTTCATTCATTTTGGGAGTTAGACTTTGACATATGAACTTTGAGGAGACACAAACATTCTACCCATAGCACAAGGCGGATATGCAAAAGTCAAGCACTTTTCTATACACTAGCAATGAACAAGCAGAATTTGACAATAAAAACACAATAACATTAACATTAGCAACCCCCAAATTACATACTTATATATGTATAAATTAACAACATGTGTATAAGATTTATATGAGTAAAAACTATAAAACTTTGATGAAAGAAATAAAAGAACTAAATAAGGAGAGATACTCTATGTTCATATATAGGAAGACTCGATATTGTCAAGGGGTTCCTGACTTACAGATTCAGTGCAATCACAACCAAAATCTCCCCAGGTTATTTCGTGGATATGGACAAACTGATTCTAAAGTTTATGTGGAGAGGTGGGGCGCCCGGGTGGCTCGGTCGGTTGAGCATCTGTCTTCTGCTCACGTCATGATCCCAGGGTCCTAGGATGGAGCCCCACATCGGGCTCCCCTGATTTTCCATCTCCCTCAGCTGCTCCCCCTGCTTGTGTTCTGTCAAATAAATAAATAAAATCTTTATACGGAGAGGCAAACGATCCAGAATAACCAATTCAGCACTGAGGGAGAAAAGCAAAGTGGGAAGACTGGAATACCTGACTTTCAGAATTTGCTACAGGTGCAGTAATAAAGACAATGTGCAATTGGTGAAAGAATAGAAAAATCAGATGAGTGAAACAGAACTGAGAGCCCGGAAACAGACCCACATAAATACAGCTGATTTTTAACAAAGGAGCGAAGGCAATTTGATGGATTAAAGATTATTTTTACAACAAATGCTGCCAGAACAACTCATCATCCACATGCAAAAAATGGATCTAGACACAGATCTTCTACCCCTCACAAAAATTCACTCAAAATGGATCTCAGACCTAAATGTAGAGCACAAAAACTATAAAGCTTCTGGAAGATAACATAGGAAAAGCCCTAGATGATCTTGGGAATGGTGATGATTTTTTTGAATACAATACCAAAGGCATGATCCCTGAAGGAAAGAATTAGTAGTTAGACTTTGTTGAAATTAAGAACTCCTGCTCTGTGAAATGCAATGTCAAGAGAATGAGAAGACAAGCCACAGACAGGGAAAATATTTGCAAAAGATAGTTAAGAAGGGATGACTATCCAAAATGGGCCCAGGACATGACCAGACACCTCACCAAAGAAGATACATGGATGGTAAATAAGCATATGAAAAGATGTTCTAATCACACATCATCAGGGAAATACAAATTAAGGCAACAACGAGATACCACTATATACCTATTAGAATGGCCAAAATTCAGAACACTGACAACATCAAATACTGGTGAGGATGTGGCTCAGTAGGAACTCTCATTCATTGCTGATGGGAATGCAAAATGGTACAGCCACTTCAGAAGACAGTTTGGAAGTTTCTTATAACATTAAGCATACTTTTATCATGCAATCCAGCAGTCATGCCCTTCGGTATCTACCCAAAGGAAAACTTATGTTCACACAAAAATCTGCACACAGATGTTTATAGCAGCTTATTTATAATTCACAAATCTTGTAAGCAACCAAGATGTCCCTAAGTAGGTAAATGGATAAACTGTGGTATATTCAGACAATGGAATATTATTCGGCGCTTTAAAAAAATGAGCTATCAAGCCAGGAAAAGGCATGGAGGAAACTTAAATGCATATTGCTAAGCGAAAAGTCAATCTAAAAAGACTACACAGTGTGTGATCCCAACTATGATTAAGGGAAAAGAAAAATTATGGAGACAATTAAAAGATCAGTGCTTGCCATCACTTTCAGGGGAGAGGGAGAGATGAGAAGGCAGAACACAGAGGAATTTTAGGGCAGTGAAACTACTTTGTGTGATACAATAGTAGTGGGTATATGTTATTGCAGATTTGTCCAGATGCATTGGATGTAAAACACCAAGAGTGAACCCAATGTAAAGTACAGACTTCGGATGATAATGATGTGTCAGTGTAAGTTCATCAGTGGTAACGAACGTACCAGTCTTGTGGGCGATGTTGATAATGAGGAGTACTGCATCATGGGGGTGGGGATACATAAAAATCTCCATACCTTCTGCTCAACTGATTGATATTAACCTTAAACTGCTCTAAAAATAAGGTCAATTAAAAATAAACAACAAACCTAAGACTAAAATACTCAGGAAACAATTTTCTTGATTTAATAAGAAATTGGATCTTAGAGATCGGAATGACTCTGTTATTTATAACCTCATCACATTGACTAAAAGAGTTTATTGCTTAAGTAAATTCAAATTTACTAGAGATGTTGAAAATCGTTGTACCCTTTTAAAGATCAAATTTAAGTGACTTATTTCCAAATGCACACATTTTTGATACGTGACTCATATTTCTAATCCCCATGATTGTAAAGTGCTTGACATACCAATACTCCTCAGACACTTCCTGCTCACATATGACAGTTTTCCACTGCAAAGTTTTAGAAATAATCTAAATTATACAAGTGGGTGGATATCATAGACTTTGGAAAATAAACTTCCCGAATACTAAGTAGTTAAGCCTTAGCACTGAAAGAAAAAAGTGGACTCAACAGTTCTCAAAACCACTACTAGCTAGCTCTTATTCGGCAATTATTTTGTGCAAAGTAGTATGCAGCATATTTTATGTAAGTTTTATTTAAATATCCTAACAATTTAGAAGATAGCTACTACCACCATCACCATTTTACAGATGAGGAATGGAGAAATAATTATTTAAACTAAGGTAACCGGTAGGTGAGTGCACTGGGTTGAACAGTGCTGCTCCAAAATTCATGTCCACTTGGAATCTCAGGATATGACCTTATTTGCAAAGAGCGTCTTTGCAGCTGCAGCTGCAGAGTGGGCTCTGAATCCAAAGGCTAGTGTCCTTATAAGAAGGCCATATGAAGACACAGAGGCACAAAGGGATGAAAGCCATGTGGCAATGGAGGTAGAGATTGGAATGATGCATCTACGAGCCAGAAGACATCAAAGATTGTCAGAGCCATAGAAACTAGGAGAGGCACGGAACAGATTCTCCCTCAAAACCTCCAGAAGGAAACAACCCTGCTGATACTTTGATTTCAGATTTCTGGTTCCCAGAACGAAAGAAAATTCATATTGTTTTAAGCCACCTGGTGGGTGGTAATCTGTTACAGCAGCCCTAGGACAGTAATACAGCAAAGAACTATCTTAAATCCAAGTCTAACTGACTTTAAAGGCTAAACGTTCAGTCATTTTATTGCATTAATATCAGAAGGTCTTGTACAAGTGTCTATTATAGCACTAATCACTCTCCATGGCAATTATCTATAACTAAGGGGAGAGATTATGTCTCATTTGTCTTTTTACTCCCAGGCCTAGCATGATGCCTGACATATAGCATATATTACGGGTTGTGAAAAAAAAATGAGTATCTATTCCTATAAACAAACAATTCCTTCCTTTGTGCTTCTCTCATTTCTAACACATAACAGAGCAATGTTTTGGTTAATATCGACAACAATGAAGAAAACTATAAGTAAATTACGTTGTTAAAATATGCTTCTACAGTTTATGACTTTATTTGTAAGTTAATTCTTCAGTCTTAAAGTCATGTTCTGCCGGTGAATGATCTTATATTTGGGTTTCTATTTCATTCTTAAGATTATGACTTGTTACAGGCAGAATTTAAAGTAATTATTCCATTACAGTGCAATAAAATAAACTAGCATAACATAATCGAATATGAAAGTGGGACGAAGCATAGAAGAAAGAAAAGTTAACATGAAGGCAAGAAGGACATTTGAAAAAAAATATATGCATAGAGTAGGTTCTCTAGCTTGCTAGAGATGAGTCACAAATTTGATGCTAAGGATTGTAACAGGAAACTCAGAATAAGAAGATGCACTCAGAGTGTCCTCAAGTTAAAAACATACCATTTGCACATAAGACCCTCAAAAAGTTATCCCTGGCTAGAGACCAGGGATAGTCCTCCAGGCCGGGATGTAAAGAAGGTAATTTCATGCACAGGATCCTAAGCTGTGCGGTCTGTTGGGGACAGGACGCTGTTACGAAAGAACACAAATTTCAGAGTCATACAGAACTGGGTTCCAATCTGGGCTCTACCACTTACCAACTATATGATCTTGGAGAAGTGCTTGAATTGGTTCCATTTTTGTTCCATCAGGGATAATAAAAGTCACTTCGTGCAATTTCTATGAGGCTTAAAAGAAGTAAGATCTGTAAAACATCTGGCAGGGAGGAGACGCTCCTCGGTAGTTCTCTTCTCCTAATAAATGGTCACCTCTCACCATAGACCTCTAAGCAGTCGTTTATTTGCTAGTTGCTTATTACCCTTTCTCACTGCAGATCTAACTAGATACTCATTGCTAGCAACCCACGAACTACTGAGTTATAATTCTATATTGACATAGTCATTTACACACTAATTTAACAGTGTACATATGCCACACTGTATATACACTTTAACTTCTGTATTTTTTTTTAGAGATTTATTTATTTGACAGAGAGATAGCCAGCGAGAGAGGGAACACAGCAGGGGAGTGGGAGAGGAAGAAGCAGGCTCCTAGCGGAGGAGCCCGATGTGGGACTCGATCCTGGAACGCCGGGATCACGCCCTGAGCCGAAGGCAGACGCTTAACAACTGAGCCACCCAGGCGCCCCTAACTTCTGTATATTTTATTAAGAATAATTTAAAAAAAATAAAAGACCGAAAACTAACAGTTCTGCACATCATTCTCTTCAAATAAACACAGGCCTCAGACTGAATTTAAGATGGGAGACTGGATGCTGGTGTTCAATCCTCAGAGTCTGCCTTGATTTCTGGCTCACCGTGCATGTGCCCCACAACGATGAGTGTGATGTGAGTGTGCAAAGGTAGCATCTGTTAACAGTCATGGCCCCTAAACCAAAGACAGCTACTTCATCCAGTGCTCACCTGAGAAATCAGAAACCTGTTCTAATTTTAGAGCCAGCACTAGTTGCATTGGACGATGGTGACAGAGTTGATTCCTAGTAGACTGCAAACCATAATTTTGATTCTTTGTGATCATGAGTATAATCCTGAAGCAGATTTGAAAACCTAGCTTGTACGGAAGATGAAGATAGGATTTCATTTTATATCCTACTGTGCCAGATAGAAAATAGGTGTTCAGTAAATATATGGAGGTGGGGGGAGGGGGGAGACAAGTTTAGAGTTTTGTTAGACTTGCTGGTTACATAAAACCAAACATTCATATCTGTTATTTCTCTCCCTGTTCATGATATAAGAATGTTTCAGCTCTGGTCCTCTCTTCCTAGCCAGAGGTTAGACTATCCAGGAAACTTCTCTGTTTTCTATCTCTTCTCTTTTCAACAAAAATCAAGACAACTCACGCACATTTTTTTCCAGATTATTGGACTGTCTCAGCCTCAGAGGGATACAGGTAAAAGAAGACTGGATTGGGGTGAAGAGGTGTGAGATCGAGTTCCACCCCCCCTAACGACAGAGCAACCTCTGGCGACTTGCCTTATCTTTTCTCTCTGGGCCTCAGTCCTTTCTTATCTGCAAAGAGGGAGCAAGATTAGACGATCTTCATGAGGTCATATTGAGAAATAGTTTTTGGATTTGTATTCTACTCATTTGAGGTCTTTCCCACACCATGAAGACAGAAACACGGTCCCCTGTGCTCCTTCAGGATTTTGTATGGAATCCCATCTTCCTCACACAATGGAAAACTTTTCTTTCTTTCCAAGATTGAGAGCTTTTAATCACAAACTGGGACTAATTTAATAGATCTTAGCTCATCCTCAATAAGGATTCTACGTGCTCCGATTTTATATTTGTATCTAAAAAATATGCTAAAGATATATAAAAAAAAAGCTCTGTAGATCTCATAATTGCTTAAATGGTAAGCAGGTTACAACCATATTTTACTAGTATATCTTAGGTTGATTTTCAGAAGGATCTGGTGATAAACTGTTACATTTTAATGTAATTGACTAACAGTTGTGGCCATTTAGGACAGAAAACATCCATTGTCTACACACCTACACCCCCCCTCCTCGTCCCTGCTAATAGAACCCTGGTGTGTTCAGGTAACATACTAAGGATGGTCTTACTGAGAAAGCTGATCCCTGCCCCAGTTCTGGAAGATAAATCATAAGTGACCTGAATTAATTATAGTAATACCACCCTTCTTCCCACTTCTCCTGCCCCACAGTGATTTATCTCGGGGGCATTATGTGACTCGGTTCTAATCAAAGTGATATAAGAAAGGTCTAGTGGACAAAAGCTTCTGAGAAATTGTGCTCTCTTAAAAAAATGAAAAGACAGACTCAGTTGGTGTGCTCTATAATCCGTTTGTGCTCTTTTCTTCTTGCCTGTAGGGTTATAAAACCTGTGTCCTATAACCATCTTGTGCAACGTGGCAATAAAGAATGGAAGCTAACGTGCCTATGATTGTCCTTGCTGACATCAGTGAACCGCCTTGCTGCCTTGGGCTGCCTACTTCTTTACTTCTTGTTATCAGAGACAAATGGTTATAGCTAACTCTAGTTATATTCTGTGTTCCTTGTAGCTGAAGATTACAGCTCAGGTATTTCGTAGAATGAGCCTAAGTTTGGCTTTTTCCAATGTTGCCTTGTGACTAGAGTCAGGTTATGCATTTTTGGCAAGAATATTAGAGAAGAAACACTGTGTTCTTCTCATTACATCTTATCAGGTGATACACAGTTCGACTTGTTCCCTTGCTGATCATGTTCTCTGATCACCTGGCTATGATGATAGCTGCCAGAATTCTCCACTGTAGAATTACTGATTTTCCCTTTGCCATTCACAAGCGTTCTATGAATGAGAGAGTTACTTTGAGACTGTTGATATCCAACAGCATGGATTCACGCTTTCCTACTTTAAGATTTATACCGTTATTGGTATTTTATGTTCAAATTGTCCCCCATCTGGCCAGTACGAGACCCTTCAAACTGGCTTTTCTTTTCTTTTTTTTTTTTTTTTTTAAGATTTTATTCATTTATTTGACAGAGATAGAGACAGCCAGCGAGAGAGGGAACGCAAGCAGGGGGAGTGGGAGAGGAAGAAGCAGGCTCATAGCGGAGGAGCCTGATGTGGGGCTCGATCCCACAACGCTGGGATCACGCCCTGAGCCGAAGGCAGACGCTTAACTGCTGTGCCACCCAGGCGCCCCTCAAACTGGCTTTTCTCTCCTTCCAATGTGTTCACATCACTCTGTCAGCACTTTCTTTCTGGCAGAAAAAAGAGTCCCAGAGTCATTTTGTCCTTTTCCCTGCCCCAGCCTGGGAGTCAATCATAGACTGGGGGTGGTATTTAGAATTCGCAATCCAGCTGCTGGTGTCTTTGTGTCTACTGAGAAACCACTGCCACTCCAGCCTAGCAACACTCACACGTACGCACACACGCACGTTAAAATCTATGTAGTTCTTTATCTACGTAGTTGAAAACCATGAGTTCACACCAACATATCTAAGTCTAAGCTAACAAGACAGAGTTCCTTCTAGATTATTTCCCTTTCCATTCTTGGAATTCCCCTCTGCAAAGGTGAGAAATGTGCTTCCCATTATCTTCATACATTTACTTTTTGGTTCAGTTCCTCAGGAAGTAATATCTTCCACTGCTTCTACCAGCCTCTCCCCTGCATGGATACACACTTCATCCTTTTTGAGTTCTGATTCATTGTACTACACCCCATCCCTGGATGGGCACCCCACTCACCTGCCTGGGTTCTGACATTCCTCAGCGGAAGCTGCCTCACCTCGTTGGGCTGCGATACTTTCCTGTAAGGACATTCCCTCACCCTACTTAGGTCCTGACACCAGATCAGTATCCTCCTAACACCTGCACAGACACTCTCTATCATCTCAACTGGCTCCAATACCCCATGCCAGACACCCCTTTTGACCTCACTCAAGTTTCGATAGACCTAAATTGAGTTGTCCCACTATGTAGATGCCTTCCTTATGCCACCAAGGCTCTGACCACTTACACCATGCTTAACACTCCCATTGAGGCTCCGGTGTTCCATGCCTGAGCACTGCCCACGTGGACACCTCCTCGAATTGCTCATGCTCTGATACCCTATCCTGGGATGCCCTCTTGTGTGATGTCCTCCCCATCCTGCTTACATCAGGCTGTCGCTCCATGAGGAAATCCTCCTCACTTCCTTGCACTCTGTGATAGTGAGCCATGGTAGCTCCCCTCACTCTGGCATGACGTCACCTTGATCAACTCTACTTAATGGCTTTAGGACTGAACTTTTCAGGAAGGTAAGGAAAGGGAAGAAGAAGATAAAGAAGGAAAGAGTCTTTCTCCAATAAAGATTTAAAAATCTTATTAGAAAGTCAATTCATAATATTGAAATATGCCTAACCACCTCAGAAGTGACCATTATCATCCTGAGCCTGGAAATGAGGAGAGTTTGGGGGAGTACTTGGGGAGTCTACACTATTTTCCTTACCATGATGGCAACATTGCTTTGTGTTCGTTAGTTCTCCCCATATTTATCATATCTTTAATTTATATGGTAATGGAATAAGAGGACACCTTCTTCTAGAGCTAGCTATAGCTTCTGGCTACCACATAAAGTTGCTGCTTCAGGCCCATCTACCATGTTCACCTTTCCATTGCCGGAGATGTGCACCTGACAGTTCGGGTTCCTGCCCAGTGTTCTGTGGTGTCTCGTATCGAACTTTGAGTTTATAGCCCTTTAAACTTTTTCCATAGTCAGCTATTACTGATCAAACTAAAACCATGGGTACAGGGTAGTTGAGATTGAAGAAAGTTCTAGTATTAGCTATACACTCTTCCAATTTGAATTGGAAAATGTGTTGGGGTGGACAAAGGCAATCCTAAGTTAGGCCCAATTATAACTTGTGACCAAACAAAAGACCATCGCTCCAGAAAATTTTAAAAATAAAAGAAATAAACAGTAAGCAAACACACACACACACACACACACACACACACACACACACACACAACTTCAGGAAAGGGTGATTTTAGGCTACTGATGCAGACTAAACACAGAGACCTGTATATTCCCAGCCAAATAAACAAAAGTTAATGAAACCTAAAGGGTCTTCTCTAGATCAGTGGTTTTCAATTTTTAGAAAAATCCCTTTTTGATAAATTTAAGAATCTCAATTGCTCCCCAGTCTATATTTCATATTTCCAATTTTATAAGTGTTTTTCCTGTCTAAAATATAACATTAAACTACATACTGAATATAATTTTTCAATCTTCTTAGTCTCCTGGAGATTCAGAGGCTTTACTCCACCTTGTTCTCCCCCAACCCCTGGTACTATTTCTCCTTCTGCTGAAAATCAATGCTCTGGTTATCGAATGGTAAGTAGAATTAGGGCGCCTGGGTGGCTCAGTCAGTGAAGCCTCTGCGTTCAGCTCAGGGCACGATCCCAGGCTCCTGGGATAGAGCCTTGGGCTCCTTGCTCAGCAGGGAGTCTGCTTCTCCTTCTGCCCCTCCCTGACCCTCCTGCTCATACTCTCTCCTCCCCCCAAATAAATAAATAAAATCTTAGAATAAAGAAAAAAGAATTAATTCCATTTTGCAGCAGCCATAGCTATGTATTAATTGAAAGTTAATGAGTCTGACCATTTAACAAAGGTTAAGAATTCATGATGCAGGGGCGCCTGGGTGGCACAGCGGTTAAGCGTCTGCCTTCGGCTCAGGGCGTGATCCCGGCGTTGTGGGATCGAGCCCCACATCAGGCTCCTCTGCTGTGAGCCTGCTTCTTCCTCTCCCACTCCCCCTGCTTGTGTTCCCTCTCTCGCTGGCTGTCTCTCTGTCAAATAAATAAATAAAAAATCTTAAAAAAAAAGAATTCATGATGCAAATTACTCACACAAGTGAATTCCCTAAGAAGAGCAGGTAGATATAATTTTAAATTAATGATGCTTTCTCAGATCAGCATGTGTAATAATTGCATGATTCCTAGTTATACGTGGCTTGTTGCCAAATGGTGCTTAACACTCACTTAATCCCTTGTCTCCACCACAGGGTTTTTTTTGTTTTTTTTCAAAATTCCTATTTACTCTTATTCTCACTCCTCGTCATAGCTATTCTAAATGTTATTTTCTCGATTACACCACTGCTACTTGGCACTCCGGGGATGATTTAATCATTTACTTCATCATGAAAATAACAGCTGTGAGGGCATTAACACTGTGGTAGACACAGTAATGGCTCTCTAAAGATGACCGTGCTCTTACCCCTGCAACCTATAAGTATGCTACCTTACACAGCAAAAGGGACTTTGCAGATGCAATTAAGATTATAGATCTTGAGATGGAAAGATTATCCTGGATTATCTAGACCGGCCCAATTTAACCATTGTAGTCCTTAAAAGCAGAGACCCTTTCCGGCTGCAGACAGAGAGATGGGGTGATAGAAGGTACAGGAGACATATAACCACAACAAACTGAATTCCATCCCACAGCCTCTAGTGGGACACGCACTTCTGCCAGCACCTTGATTTTGGATTTGTGAAACTGGAGCAGAAGAACAGATAAGCCTGGCAGACTTCTGACGTGCTGTGAGATCACGAAGTTGGTCTTGCTTGTGCCACTAAATTAGTCATGGCAGCAGCAGGACACAAAGACAAACATTAATATACTCTTCACAGTGTTCTGATTTCATGCATGACTATTTTCAGATCATATTCAAAGTGATAAACATTATTTGATATCCACTATTTTTATAGTTAATATCCACCACAAAATTCTCTGATTGCCAATGACACTTTTCAGCTCTAATGTTCTGGTTGAATAGTTTATCTGAGTTCAAAGTTCAAAGAAGCTTCCTAAAATTAATTTTCTTAAATTTATGGAGAACCTTCATGATAAGAAATAGTGCAATGTTTTACAGAGTGATTTTTTTCTTCATATACCCATAGGGTTTTTGGCTCTCTTCCTTCTAAATTTATATAATTTCTAAAGAGTTTATTGCGTCACACTCAGTAGGCTTCAAGAGGAAGACAACTTTATTGTTTCTCAACATACTCTGTTAAACTTAGTCTATTGACTCATCCTGCTTTGTTGTGGATAAAATCTCCGGAAAATGCCAGAACTTTTAGGACTCTATCAGATGTGAAAACATAATCTCATTCTTATGTAATAACAAGTCAGTTCGACCCATAATTGAAACTTAAACTTCTCTTTCTTATCTGCTCTATGTCTTCGCCTACTCCCCAGCTTACCCCAGGCTACACAGAAGTTATAGACTTCTTTGTTATTTCTTCACTTTGCTCTTCTTCTCATTTCTCCTAACCCTAGACCCTCCAGCATTGGAGCAGGGGAAAGAGGAGATGGAAGGGGATGCACAAGTTCTTATTAGACTTGTTTGACTGTAATCAGGCGTTGGTGTCTCGTGGGTGTGTCGGATGACCAGCTGCTTCTTCAGTGAGATTCTTCCTGTGGGACCATCTTGCTGGACTGTCCCATTGCCGCTCCCTGGCACTAGTGACATTTCCTCTAGCCAGCCAGATAAGACTGCTGTCAAGCCCCTGGCTTCTCCCAATCCATCCTCTTGAGCTGGTAATTAGCTTTCCAGTGATCTCTTTTGGGGAAAAGCTGTCAAAAGGGCTCACAGCAGCCTACCTTCCATGGGCCACCTCTGGCCCACAGAAAATACATGCCTTTGTTTCACCTCACGTGAAGATTCACCTTGCTTCTACTCAAATCCTCCCTTTTGACTTTTGGCAAATCTTGCACAGTAGTTTGACGTTTCCAGACATGAGCCACAATTTTAATCTCTAAGTTTTCCTTAGTTTCAGAGCTCACAGGCCAAAAACTTTTCCTGGCTCTCTTGAAGTCTGCCTCTCTGAGAAGATTTCCTCAAGGAATAGGTAACTCTCTCTTTAAATAACCCTCACTCTCCCATCACTTAGCTTCTCCTGAATTCTTCTTTGATACACATTGGCAGAGCTACTTTTTGGCCACTTCCTTTATAAATGGTCCATCTTGCCTACCAAGGGAGTACTTGTTATTCTCAGCTTTGGGGACTTGGTCTAAACCCCCAGACAGGAAGAGCCGTATTTTGGTGTCCTGTCACACTTCTCCAAATGCTCTGTCTCTATGATAGTGCCTTGTAAAATGAAAGTTAAAGTTCATCTGAAATCAATGGAACTGCTAGCACCCTAAGAGTGCATATTTAGAAATTATCAAACAAGGAAGGAAGGAAGGAAGGAAGGAAGGAAGGAAGGAAGGAAGGAAGGGAGGAATTTATTTATTTCTAGGTCTTTTTAAAAAAATTTATTTATGTATTTGAGAGAGAGAATACACAAGAAAGGAGGAGAGGCAGAAGGAGAGGGAAAAGCAGACACCCCACTGAGCAGGGAGCCCAATGCAGGCCTTGATCTCAAGATCCTGGGATCATGACCTGAGCCAAAGGCAGATGCTTAACTGACTGAGCCATCCAGTGGCCCTTATTTCTATGTCTTCGTTAGGGTAATAAAGTGCCTACCTCATAGAGTTTTTGTGAGGATAAATACATGAATACATATTAAAGTGATCTGAATAGGCAGGTGGCACACCCGGAGCACTATCTGTATCGTGATTATGATTATGGTTATTATCAAGTGAGGCGATACCAGGTACGGTGCTTAAAACAGAGACAGGTACACAATGAACACATAAGTTACTGAGATCCTCCTTTGTAGGTATAGTCACAAGTTTGTTTGTATAAATAGCCATGGTTCCACCTGAAGGATATTTAATGAACAGCCAGATTTCCTTTCTAGCCATCTACTATTTCTTAATTCAAAAAATATACTCCACATATGCCAGCCACTGGCGATTCAAAGATATTTTATATCAACGAGAGGAAATGTGGTAAGGAGGAAAAGGGGGAGCCAGAGAATGACAAATGGTAGGGAGAAAATAAGGCAAAGTAACAAAGCAAAAGAAGATCTTGAATAAAATCTCTGAACAAAGCTGCCCGGAAAATGAAGAAGAATTCAAAAGCTTATATGGTCCAGTTAATTCTACTTAAAACATTAAAAGCCATAGGTTATGTAAAGATAGGAAAGAACTAGGCATATTTTAAGAGGAGGCAGGCAAAAGGCTGGGAGAGAGTACAGATGCCCAAATGATTAGAGAGGCCATTTGCTTCAGGAATTTAGGAGAAAAACCTCAAGAGGGGACACTTTTTTTTTTTTTTTTTTTTTTTTTTAATGCTGGAGAGATTATTAAGACCAGAATAAATGCAAAACTCGGACTCAGCTTGAAAGACTCCAGCTAACTGCTGACTCTGTGCTATGGAACGAAGATGAAAGTAAAGCAGGGGAAAGGAGGATGCAGTGGCCATTGGGGAAGCTTAGTTTAGACAAAACACAAGCAAACATGGTGGAGAATCAGAGCTCTCCCTTCTAACCTGAGCTGAGCTGGGTGGCTCTTCATTAGTCGGGTCCTGTCTGCTCCCCGCAGCTTATTTTCCTCAAATGTAAAATCCAATTATTGAGCTCAGCCACTTCTAAACCTTCCAACGGCAGAATTCTGCTGATTAGAGAAGTTCCGCAAAACAGCAACCCCATTTGAAGTTGATCAGTATGATTTACGTTAGATAAATGAGTGCCAAAATAAATGGACTCATCAGCTCCTTTGAAGCTCCTGTAGGAAACGCGTATGGGTCTTTGGTGAGTTCAGTCACTTTGGCGAGCTCAGAATCACTCCTCCAGCTGTTTTTGAGGAAGGCTGGCAATCCTTCACAAACTCCATCTATCTTGATAGGATGCTGACCAGTGCCACGCTGATCGTGGGTGAGCTGGCGAAGTGGCCCAGAAAATGCAGAATATCATTTTAGGAGCCTGGCTGACATGCACAGAAATCACGTCCCACTTCTGGAAGGCATGGAAGCTGCAGGGGCTGCATTAGCTCATCTACATTGGATAAAGCTCTGGTCCTCACTATCACCGCTTTGTCTGCAAGTGACGAACAATGCCTAGATTTATGAAGTAGGTTGCCCAAACTAATGAAGTTAGTTAATGGCAGAGTCCTGGGTAATAAGTAATTACAAGTAGATAGACTTCTTTGTACCAGAGAGAATAAGATTCTGTGGTAGGAAGTAAAGATCTGAAAATAGTGATTTGTACAGGTTTATTTCTCATTCATATAGAATAAATCCAGGGGTAGGCTTTCCAGGGAAATATGGAAGCCTCACATTGTTATGGACCCAGGCTCCTTCTCCCTTTTTCCTCTGTTTATTGTGGTTTGCATCTTAAAACTCACTTCATAGCCCAAGAGAGCTGCTGAAGCTTTAGTCATTACATCTGCATTCCAGGAAGCTTGAAAAAGGAAAGAAGGTGAGAGCACCTTCATCTTTTAAGGATACTTGCTAGCAATGAAATATAATCCCCACTTATACCTCATGGCCAGTATTTAACATAATAACTATATCTAGCTACAAAGTAGACTGGAAAAGTTAATCTTTTAGCTGAAAAGTAATGTGACCAACCAAAAACTGTTTTTACAACTAATGTGTAAGTTCAGTATGATATTGGAAAAGAACTAACATCCTGCTAGTGTTCTATTTTGCCAGATCTACTGGGGATCAGCTTGGGGCTCTGCTTCGTCTCATATTCATGCAGGAGTGCAGACTGATAAAGCCTCCACTGTCTGGAGCGTAGATGGTTCCTGGAGCCAGGGAAGGGAGAACACATCACTTCCACTCATTTCCATTGGCCAGTGGAAGTCACATGGCTACCCCTGATTTCGAGGGTGCAGGGAGATGCAATTTCATCTTGTGCTTTGACAGAGAAGAATCAGGATACTTGTGAAGAAGGCTAATGACTCCAGAGGAGCCTTTCTCAGAGAAGCAGTTACACTGAGATTCCATATCAATATCTTAAGAGAACATATATATGACTGGTCAAGAAATATGAACCACCACAAACACAGGGGAAACTCTTTCTAAAGACTTTAAGTGCTCTTCAGAATTGCAATCTAATTGTTAGTGTAAAAATGCAGACTCCTTGCCCCAGCACAAATGAGTATGATTCTGTAGGTTTGCAATGGGGCCTAGAACTCCTCATTTGAACAAACATCTCAGACCACGCTCAGGCACGTGACCACACTCTGACTAAAAGTGCATGACAGGTACTAGAATAGCCAAAATAAAATAAATTTACTAAGAAATACAGCCCAATTGAATGGTAACTCAAGACATGTTTAATATGATGAATTGTTCTTACGATTGGGAGATGATAAATTAATATTTTTCAATTGTCCAACCATAGGAATATAATTCCAGTTCATTCTAGATTTGAGAGGCTTGTTAAAAACAATGATCTTTTATTTCTGGCTTCTTCTTGTTTACCAGACTACTAAATCTAAAAGTAAAAAGGGGGTATGAACACCAGCTTTGTGTCAGCAGACCCATGTTTGAATATCAGATCCACCAGTTATTTCCAGTGGGAATTTGGGTCAGTTTATACCTTGTCTAAAGCTCAGTTTCCTTAAAACATAGACAATATTGCCTTCTTTAAAGTTTTGTTGTGAGAATTAAATGAAATAATATGTGTGCAACACTGAGTACAAGTGCTTGTTTGGTACAACTGAGCAAGAGGAAAAATTAGGAATCGAAAAACTTTCAGTGGCAACTGCAACATATTCGATAAAGATTCTCTGAGTGCTAGCATAAAAGAAATCCGTTTTATTTAATTTCCAATGCTGTTAGTTTAAAGGAATGTCAGTGCTGTATGCAAAAGCTTTATATTAATTTAGAATAACGAAATACTTTTTTAGGCTGAAGAGAACGAAGATAGCACGGAATATCACTAAATGGCAGAAATTAATTTATTAAGGAAATATTTTCCCTATGCAATTATTCCTCTGATGAGTGCTTGTGAAATTCACGGCAAGCCCAAATGTTTATCATATTACTAAATCTACATTATGGGGTGAAAGGAAATAGAAACTCTGAGTACTTTTTTAAAGGTGTAACAGAAAGTCATACATAACTGCAAATATGTAACAGCAGCTCCTGTCCGGGCAAGTGATGAATTGAATTAGGAATTGTGTAATCGGAGTGAAGACTGAAAATACTGCTGTTGCTCGTGCATCCATAGAGGCTCTGCCCTATTCACTAGCATCCAGTCAGCACCACATGGCAAACCATTAAGGTCTTGAAGCACAGCCAGTTCGACTGCCTCGAAGCTTAATGGCCGCCTCTCAGCTGTGCTCAGCTGGTCATCTTCTAACAATGGTTGATAACAAAAGCCAGACACCTCGCCAGCTGCTGTCCACTGTCCAGGGGGCAGGCAGATGAAATTCTATAAAAAGTCACTGAAGGAGAAACTTCAATAATGCCCCACAGATTGTTGACTGTGGGAAGACAATCACAGCGGACAAAGGGGCCAACTGTAGGTGCGTGCAGTGTTTTGACGGTGATTAGAGATGAAGAGCTCACTTCCCGGAGAAGCAAAATGCAACCAGGGAGGCAAAGTGGGGAGCAGAAGTGGGTTTACACAGAAGCAAATGAAGCTTGCAGCAGTGCCTTCCAGGGCACCGGGAAGGGAGCTGGCACTTGGGTTCATATGCTCATTGGCTTCTGCAACATTTTCAAAAATACAGTATTTTACAGCAGTTGAGATCACTCTTATTTCCCACCTCACCTTAGTCTCTGCCATACTTCTTGTGTGGAGGGAACTGGAGAGGTCGTGGGCATTTATAAGATCCAACTAGGGGGAAGTTGAGTTGGGCATATTTAGTTTGGAGTTAGTGGGATATATTTATCACCTCTGTCTGTACTTAAGTTCTTGCTGGCTGTCCTGGTGCAGGAAAACCAGGAATAGTCCTCTTGCCTGCTGGGTAGACTCAGCGCCTGAACACAAAGATGTGTGCATTATAAACATGTCCTGTGCTCAGGGTCTGTGAGAATGCAGGCAGTGATGACGGAAGAGGCCAGTCTATGGGAAATTCTTCCTGCTTGTTTGGTAAAATTTCAAGTGGAGGATTACCTTCTTGAAAGTTCCTAGTCAAATGGAAGTTCTCGGGTTTGGGGATATATTTTATAATGCAAGTATCAAATTATAAAAAGCACCACTCCTTTGTATGGGAATTGCAAGAAATAAAATCTATCAGAATCTCTGTGTTTGTGGAACCGAAGTTTGTAGCAATACAACAAGCAGTAAATGTGTGTGAGATCTCTTCTTTTTCAATAAAAAAGTGTTGGATCAACCACATTAAGGGAAAAAATCTTTGTAGTGTCCTTGTAGAAAATGTTATAAAGCATATCATAGAAAGAGGCAATCAAGGCAGTTACAACATGTGGGAAAATAGGTTTCATAAATGTGTTTCGGGCAGTTAAAAATGTTTTATCGCACTTTGTGATTTTGTTCTAAATACCCAATTTGTACCTAATTTTGTATTTTTGTTGCTGTTGTTGTTTAAAGAGGGCTCCCCTCAACGCTTAGTGACTGTTGCTGTTAGTGTGTCCAATCTATTCAAATTTCTATTCTCCCTTTCCGTCTGTTAAAAGCCTGGTCTCCATATCATAAAACAAGTAATGCCAGTTTTCTTAAGAGGAATATTTACATATGCCTAAAAACTATGTTATTATATGTCATTGTCTACCTTTGAAATGTTGTCAAAGTACAAGACATGTATTAAAAGTGCACAGATCATACGACTATAACATGAGGACCCTTTACAAGCTTCACAAACTGAACACACTCATTTAACCAGCCTCCAGAAGAATCCCAGATTCTTCCTACCGTGGCACCCTGAAGTCTCTCCATGCCCCTCTTCCACTCTCATGGCTTCTAAGGCCAGAGATTAGTTTTAGCTCTTTCTGAACGTTATATGGGGGGAATCATAGAGTATGCACAATCCGTATCTGGCTCCCTCATGGTTGTGTGTCGCTATGGTTCGTTTCCTCATGGCTGTACGGTGTTCCATTGTGCGAACAGATGAGGATTTATGTGATCTACTATTGATGGGAATTTGGATAATCTTCGGTCTGGGGCTACTACAGATAACACTGTTATGAATACTCTCACACAGATATGTAAATACATGCACACATTTCAGTTGAAGAAAGATGCAGCAGTGAACTACTGGCTTATAAATATCAAATTTTAAAAGAAAACTGCTATGAGTTAGTTTTATCCCTGTGTCTTTAAATCTCAAATGAAATTAAAAATTACCTGAGTTGTTGATTATTATAATAGTACTACTGAGTTTAAATTTTATTGTGACCGTAGCTAAAAGATGATAGATTTAAAAACTTAAGGAACAAATAGCCAAGGGAAATGGAGTAGGTAGAAACATAAAATTCTAAGTCTGGAGTATTAGCTCCTTTATTGATGGTCTGGGAGATTTGGGGATTAGAAGGGATTTGGGGTCACCCTATCCATACCTATGGTCTTGGCATACTCCTTAGTAACACTCCATTTATTGTAACGTCACCAAGGATAAGGAGAAACACCTGAATATCTAAGATTACTACTAAAATGCCAGAAGGCAAACAGATTGGTGCCTGGCTAAGAAAGTAAGCTAGAAACACCTCAGATTTTGGAACTGAAGGCTAAAGATTATCAGTCATTGTTACATAACTTTTGCAATCCGTCCAGTCTGTTGCTTCATCTCAGAAATGGTGTGCACACTCTGGGGTGATAGACACAGTTAACAAACAAGGGGGAAGCTATGAAACAGTGTCCAGACACAAGAGGCCCAGATGTGGGACATTCACACGGATGCGAGGAGAGAGAGGAGGAAGGAGAGAAAAAAATAAAGATCTGAGGCCTACAATTATTCACTGGTAATGGAAAAAGATGAGTCATGAGGACACAGTAAACAGGAAGATGAAAACAAAATAGTAAATAACGGAATCAATTCTTGCTCCGCTTTGGGATTTTGATGGTCTATAGGCCAGTAAATATGGGAAGGATTAATTCCCAGAGACCCCCTGCAACAGCACGTTTTGCAAAATAAAAAGTAGCTGTGGTATTCCAAGAGTTCAGATGGCAAAAGCTGAAGTGTTCCCGTATCTTAACCTCACATACCCGTGGTTTATAGTTCTATATAATATTTTACTTGGGGCCAATAAACTTTAAAATGATCGTTAAAAATATTTAGAGCTACTTGCATAACGAGCTCGAGTTCCTGCTTTTTATTGTGCGGATTAACACTGCATACTGAGGCAGTATTTGTGAAGTTAAATGTGGCTATCAAAAGAAAACAAATTCTACGTTAATGGCCAAGAAATACATATCGTGCACCTACTATGTGTTGGGGTTGCTTTATGCACTGCACATGAGGGAACTCTGTGCAGTAGGTATTGCTTATTTTGCAAAAAAAAGGGGGGGGGAGGAGGAGGATCTGATAAAAAATTCTACAGTTTATAAGTAGAAGAAGCTTTGATTCAAACCGAGGTATCCGGGCCCCAGAGTGCAGACGCACAGGTGCTTACGCTGGAGCTGCGTGAACTAAGCTGCAGCAAGGCGCGGGGACCCGGGTAGTTCCCCCAGCAATCCCGTGGTTACAGAAAGCAAGGCAGGAAACTCACTGGAAAGAACGTAGGCATGGGATCCGGATAAACTGAACTCTCTTCTTCCACTTACTAGTTATGCGAGCTTGGACTCTTCTGGGACCTGGTTCTTCTCCGGTAAAATGGAATAATTAGGTTTTCGTGAGAATTAAATTATATAATTCATGTAAAGAGGCTACAGCAGTACGCTCTAGATTCCATGGCTTTCCCCCTCACCCTCGTGAAGAAACAGCCTCAAGATGTTCCCTGTTCTACATTCTTGCCTCGAGACGGATGGAAACTATTCACCCCAGGCCAGGGATTTGTCCAGACCCTTAAGCGCTCTCTAGGAACATAGTATTTTATCACCTGCCCCTCCAGAAAGTTTCCTCAAGACTAATCAAATTTCCTGATTAAATATAAGCATATTTTCTCTGATTTTCACCTAAGATAGAGGAAAATTGGCAATGGTTCTCTCATACAGGTGTTTTTCTTCTCTGCCAGGTTTGAACTAATGGAAATTATTTTCATTCAACGAATACTAAAAATACTTTATTTTCCCCTAGATTCTTTGTAAGCTACATTTTTTTTTTTTGGACTTTCTACTTTGAATCCTTAAATAATAACCTGTTGCAGTTTCTTCTAGGTCCAGCTCAAGTGCCATTTAGAATTTGTAAGTTTCCAAGACCTCCCCAGCAAGCAGATCTTATGCGCGCCTCAGAGGATTTGTTTATCCATAGCTTCCCCAGAGGATTCTGAGCAACCTGAGGACAGAGACAACGTGGGATTCATCTACTTTGCTTGCTGGACTGTTTACAGTCAGAGTCTAGGGTTGAATCTTGTCCATAGTCCTGGCACCAACCTGTTGAATTAACTGGGTTGCATTCATAAATGACTATAATTAAGAAAAAATTACAATTTAAGTTCATAATCCAGATTACGTGTATATCATAAGTTTTCTTGGCTCTAATATTAACAACTCTATTCAAATTAAAGATTAATGGTAACATTTCCCTTTGGTTAATACTAGGTAGACAGTCATAGGGGCATGTATATTACTTAAGGTATAATGAGTTATAGTAACAAGGAATTCAATAATAATTTAGTGGCTCAGTGAATACAGAATTTTATTCTCTCTCATGTCATAATCCAGGTGAGGTGTTCCTTGTCTTTTCATACAGACAATCAGGAACCCAAGCTGACGTAGGCTGCACCATCTTCAACCCTTTATTTTAAAAAGGTCCTCTCTTCATTGCCATTTTAGCCAGAAGAGCGAGCCCTGGAGGAATATACTTGTAATTTTATATGAGCTTGGCTAGAAGTGTGGAAGCGTAACTCATCACTTCTGCCCACATTTCCCTGGTGAGATTCTAGCCAAGTGTCTATCTGCAACGGAGGCTGGAACATGTAGTCAATGACCCGGCAGCTACATTCTAGCCACAACTCTATTACGTAGAGTTACCGGCTGAATCGTATGGCCCCAAAACTCGTATGGTAAAGTTCTAACCCCCAGTATCTCAGAATGTGATTGCATTTGGAAACAGCGTCTTTAGGTAGGTGATTAAGTTAAAATGAGGCCATGTGAGTGGGTTTTAATCTGATATACTGTTGTCCTTAAAAGAAATTTTGGCCACAGACACGTATAGACAGAAGACCGTGAAGACATACATGTTAAACACTCTGTAAGTCAAAGGAGTCTTCAAAAGGAACCAATTCTGCTGACACCTTGATTTTGGACTTCCAGGTTCTAGAATTCTGAGACAATAAATTTCTGTTGTTTGAGCCATCCAGTCTGTGGTACTTTGTATGGTACTAGCAGAGTGATACACTAAGGAAAAAGGACAGATTTGAGGGGACAGCCATCAATATCTGTTGCATTTTGTGAACTATGAATTGATTACTGTTTTCATTTAGACTGTTACAACAAGTTACCATAGACTGGGTCATGTAAGCATCAAACATTTATTTCTTACAATTCTGGAAGCTGAAAGTCTTAAGAGGGTGCCAGCATGATTGGGTTCTGGTGAGAGCGCTCTTCTGGGTAGCAGATAGCTGATTTCTTGTATCCTCACATGACAGAAAGAGAGTTAGCTACTTCTCTGGCCTCTTCTTATACGGGCACTAATCCCTTTCACAATGGCTCCATCCTTACAACCTAATCATCTCCCAAAGGCCTCACCTTCCAAATACCATCACATTGGCATTAGGGTTTCAACATATGAACTTGGTGCAGGGGAGATTCAAACAGTTATTTTATAACAATTACTATACCATCCATGAATTTATTTAAAAGTTGTTAAACAAATTGTATAAGTAAAGTTCTTTAAAAATCGAGACCTCCTGATTGGTACCCCCTGCCCCTCAACAGTCAGTGATCACTTTAAAACATAAATTAGATTATTTCACTCTTACATGTGAAAAGTTAGAATGATTTCCCATTTCTTCCTGCACAAAACAAAATGTGCTTCTTACGTCTTACAAGGACCAACATGATGGCCCTGTACCAACCCCAGCCTTGGCTTCTGCAACACTTGCCCTCATTCATTTTGCTCCAGACATATTGGTTTTCCAAGCATGCCCCCACCTGAGGGTTTCGCCCTTTCCTTTCTAGGAATGTTCTTTCTCAAGAGAGCCATATAACTCACTTTATTACTTACTTTGGGTGTCTGCTTAAAAGCTATTTTATTAGAGGTTTTCCCTGACTATCCTAAGTAAAATAGCAACCATTCCCAAGTCTGCAGCACACCTGTCACCCTTTCCCTGCTTTGTTCTTCCCCACAGCATTTGTTCTCACTCATAAATCATGTATTTATTTGTGCAGTTGTCCTTCTAGAATACACCAGGAATTCACAGAGTTTTGTTTGTTCGCTGCTATATCTGCAACATCTAGAACAGCTCAGAAAGACTTCTACGGATTGGACGCCTCAAGCAGATATTTTCAGACATCTATATAAGGATTTTTTCTCTGTCACAGAACAACTTGAATTATGAGCCAAAAGATAAAAAAGATGAAGAAGATACAGAAGAGAAGACAAAGGAATGTGGGATGATTATGGGAGGAACCTACTCTGAGTATTTCCAAATACAGATCTTCCTTGATTCACTGTAGGATTACATCCAATAAACCCATCATAATTTGACAATATCATAAGCCAAAATGTATTTAATATATCTAACCTACTGAACACTATAACTCAGCCTTGCCTACCTTAAATGTGCTCAGAATACATTAACTCACAGTTGGGCAACATCATCTAACACAAACTTATTTTATAATTAAGTACTGAGTATCTTATGTAAGTTATTGGATATTCCACAGAAAGTGAAAAACAGAATGGGTATATAGGTATAGAACGGTTGGAAGTGCATGGTTGGTTACCCTTGTGACCGTGTGGTTGACTGGAAACTGTGGCTCACTGGGAACTACTGCTGCCCAGAATCACCAGATTGTTGTACCACATATTACTAGCCAGGGAAAAGATCAAAATTCAAAATTTGTAAAATGAAAACACTAATTCAAAAAGATATATGCACTCCTGTGTTTACTGCAGCTTTACAATAGTCATGATATGGAAGCAACCTAGGTGTCTACTGATAGATGGTTGGGTAAAGATGTGGTATATACAGTGGAATATTACTCAGCCATAAAAAGGAATGGGATTCTGCTCTTTGTGATGACATGGATGCACCTAGAGGGTTTTATGCCAAGTGAAATAAGTCAAACTGAAAGGACAAATACCACAGAGATATTGTAAGTTAAATGAAATGCATCAGAGGGTGAGGACCATTTAATCTACTTTATACATGGGATGTGCTCAGTATATGTTTGTAGAACAAATAAACAGTACAAGATCTCTCAGCATTTCTTTTCCCTTGGTCTGCAAGAGTCTTTCCTGATCTTTCTGTTTCCCTAGCTTAATTTTAAAGATTGTCTTTATTTCAATTTCATTTTTTATTTTTTGGGCTGATCCCTTTTGATTGTCTTTGTTTCACATCATGAATTCTCAAGAGTTAGGCTAGTTTTCCTTTGTGTGATAGCTCCAAATCTATAAACCCAGCCTGATCTTCTCTTTTCAAACCTCAGGCTTATGTATTAAACTGTCTGTTGGATATTTACACATGGAAGTTCTGCAGTCACTTCAACTTGATCCATTAATATGCCCCTAAAACTTGTTACCCTTCTATATTCTCCATTGTGGCCTTGAACAAAACCATGATCCTAATAACTCAGACTCTAAACTTTGGAAATCTCCCTACTCTGATGTTTGTTACCATTAGATTTAGGAAATATTTTACATCCTGGCCTATTTAGGATTAGGGGTTTGTAACCCTAGTATGACTTTTTTTCTTCACTTCTAAATATATATAATGAAGGAATATCCCCCTCTCAAAATGTCTGCAAGAAACTGAGAGTAGATTTAAACATACCACATATCCTGGCAGTTTATTCTACTGGCAGCAAGGGTTACTGCTAATTTCTTTGAGAAATGAAGTCCTTGGAATGATCATATCTCAATAATTAAAAATATCTTATCACCCACCATTCTATTTGGAATCCTGGCAACGACTGTAGAACTGTCCTCGTATGTCCAACTCTACTTAGGAACTCAGCCAATGTAAGTATTAAAAACAATTTTATATCAGCTTTGTTAGGAAACTTTGTAGCCATTCATTAAGCCACTCCACAAATTCTTGGCCACAAGCCCCCCTCAGAGCAACTCCTCCTTGACCTCCTCTCATTCCTGTCCTTATTCCACTGCATCCTCTGAACCCCGCCCTTCCCATTCTTGTATCCCTTACATAAACTCTTCTTGGCCTTGGTACATTACTCTTTTAAATCATGCTGTATGTGATTTGTTAATATTTATAACTAATATATAACACTTTGACCTGTAAGGTATTTTTGTAATATCCCTACTCAAATTTTGCTAGCATTATAAAATAATTTTTGAGACTTTCCTTCTTTTCTGATGACTTGGACAATTTTATATCAGTATATGTTTCTTAAAGATTTAACACACTCATAAAACTATATGAACCTACTGCCTTTGTAATATATTCTAGTGCTATATTGTTTCAGTTAATTAAATCTTTCGTAGTTAATTTAGCATGATTGCCATTTTTTCCCAGTGTCTTTTTTTTAATATGTACATTGAAAACCACCAATTTTCCTGAGTGTCTGTATCAGACACATTTCCTGTGCCCCCTTAGATCCTTCTCCCTCACCTGCTTCCCAGACCTTTGCCATTCCACAAAGAGTCCACAGTCAGATGTCCCAACAAGATGAAATGTCCATTGAGTGAGGAAATACTTTATGCTACGTTGGTCTCCTGTATACAGAATGTACTTGGATTTTTTACTTTTTGTTTTAGTGTCATTATTTATTTGAAAATTTGACCACTCATATTTATTGTGGTTTCTGATACTATATATTTTATCCAGCCATGTTATATTTGTCATTTTATGCCATCTTTTATATGCAATTTACTTCTTCCTATCTTCCCCCTTCCTCTCATTGTCCTTTTTCTTCTCCTTTTCTTTCTTATCTTCTGCTAAATGAAATACATTTTATGTGCTCCTTTTTTGACTTTGAGCAGGTTAGAAGTTCTAAATGCTGGGGTGCCTGGGTGGCTCAGTCATTAAGTGTCTGCCTTCGGCTCAGGGCGTGATCCCGGTGTTCTGGGATGGAGCCCCGCATCAGGCTCCTCCACAGGGAGCCTGATTCTTCCTCTCCCACTCCCCCTGCTTGTGTTACCTCTCTTGCTGGCTGTCTCTCTGTCAAATAAATATATAAAATCTTTAAAAAAAAAAAAAAGTTCTAAATGCTATTTAAATTCTTTTCATTATATATTTTAAATTCTTTTCATTATATATTTTAAATTCTTAAGATACAAATGCAAACTTTATTTTTCTTAAATATGAAGTAGTAGTATCTGTTTTCCCTCTTCCGAAACAGAAATGCCATTAAAATGGCTTTATTTCACTTTTTCTTCCATCTCCCATGTATTTTTTTTTAAATTAGATTTCATTTTTTAGAACAGTTTTAGGTTAACAGAAAAGCTGATCCCTATGTATCCTCTATCCTACTCATAGTTTCCAAGTACTATTTTTAAATCATTTAGAGTTTATTCATTTATTATGTGTAATGCCTTTACTATTTTAAGAATTATTTTTATAATGAACTACACTGAAATTTATGGCTAAATTGCTAATAACTGTTTAGGCTTAACAATGTAGTCAATTGATTTCTATACTGATGCACTTTTATATATACCACATCTTCTTTCTGGGTTAATTTTGAACAAATGAAAGAAATATATTTTAAGTAATTCTTTTCCTGAAACACATCCTGGGTAATTCATTTCCTGAATGATCTACTGTAACTTTTCATGTCCAACAAAAATCTTTATGGTTCTTAAATATTGCAAACTAATTGGTTGGTTATAAATTTCTAATTAGAGACTTTTTTTCCATCAGCGCATTGTTCTGAAAGCTGTTATCATTAGCTTTATATTCTAGAGGCAAACACTCAAGCCAGCTGCCCTATATAGAACTGATCAGGGTGTTTCATAATTCTTTATAAATTAATCATGGCACTAGTCAATCTATTTTGAGTCCCCCTTCCTAGGCCAGGTTATTCTGACTTGAATCCTGCAACTTTCTCCAATGCCTGTTTCAGGTTTCTCACTTTTGATTCTTTATCAATCGGATCCCCAAACATCCCCTAGTCTGCTGATTCAGACTCACTTTTTCAGCACTATTATGGATTTTGAAAAATATATCTGTCTTTTCAAGAAATGCTGGAACACAAAGAAAGGACATGTATGTATCTGCTCATTATCTTGAACCAGAAAACTTAATGTTTTGTACTCAGTTGTGACTAATAGTCCCATAGTCCACCACACCCATATATCAGAGGCAGTTATTAACTTTTCTGTGCTTTTGATCTGTTTTCATTACCTGGCATGGCTACAAACTTAGTCAACGCCTGCCTTATTTCATACATAATGGTTTTAGTAGTTTCCTGTTTTACTTATGCTTAGTCACTCCCAGTTCTAGGTGATTCAGCATAACATCCAGAGCTTCGGTATGACTTTTGTGGGCCATAGGCACTTTTGCCCTGTTCTCTACTAAATTTTTAAATTATATTTTATGACCATATTGTTATAAAGATGAATATAATCCAAGCTGTGCTCATTATATACTCAGGATATTTATTTTTCCTTCTGATTTAAAATACATTAAAATTAAAACATTTTTGTGGGCCCCTGAAAGTACTGTGAGCTCTAGCCACAGCCTACTCTAATGGATAAGTTGGCCCTGATAATGTCTCTATCTTAATCTTCACAAAAATTTATTTTTCTTCACGTTGGAGTGTGTGTGTGCATGTATGTGTGTGTAAAAATTGTTGAGTCTCCGGTACATATAAGCTACAGCTGAAATTCCTTTAATAGTCCTCCCAGCTAATATTCAAACCCTTCATGATTTGTTCTAAATTATTTTTCTAGCCATCCCTCTCACAGCTTTAACCCAAAGCATCTACCCTAGTTAACTTCCTGGCCTCTTGAACAAGACTGGAACTTTGTCGCCCTATTCATTTGCCCTGTTGCTCTTTGGATCTACTCCCCCTTCCAATTCTGCCTTTTTAAACCAATATTATTGATTCCAGGCAGTAGAGTGTGGTTAAAAGCATGGACTCTGGAATCAGTGTCTGAGTTCAAAATTACTAACTAGTTCTATGTCTTCCACAAGTTACATGATGTTGATGTGCCCCAGTCTTCTTAACTATATTATGGGAGAAATAATTGTTCCTATTGAAAGCATTTAGAAGGAAAAGCACAATAGTAGGAACTGCAACACTTACCAAGCATTTATCCCGTGCCACTTATTTGTCTAAGTAGTTTACACATAAAATGCGTGAAGAGCTTACTTAACACAGTGCCTGACACAAAGAATGTCTTCAAGAATTCTATTACTTCCTACAATATTATTTAATAGGGCAAGTACTACTTCAAAAAAACAAAATAAAACAACAAAAAACCCCAAACTGTTCTGGACAACATCAGCCACAAGGATTGCTTTCTCCTCTGACTCCTGTAGCATGCATTATTCACTTTCCTGATAGCTACCATATGCTACTTAAAAACAGGGACATTCCTTCATAAATCATCTTTGTATCCCTTGTACAATTTGTCACCAAGCCTTGCAGATTGTGGAAGTCCATTATACATTTGTGCATTGATTTCTGCATTGATTATATGATTTCTTCATGTCCAGCAGTCAAAAGTCTCCTCAATTGACACATACTGGGAGAAAGCAGTGAGGTCAACAGCAAGGTCAGCAGTAGCACACTCTTACCGAAGAACCACTTTGCAAGTTTCCATTCATCTTGCTTTGCTGTTTGTTAATAACACTTCAGCCTCTCTATTAGAACGGAATCAAATTTGGGATTGTGTATTTCTTCACATATGGCTAGTGGAAAATGGTTTTCCTATCAGCTTTGGAGTATTAAGTCTATCCAAGTAGGCCTATCAGGTGACTGATTTAATGGTACAATTTACCTCTCAAATGGTATGATTTACTATCAAAATAATTCACTTAACCAGGAACAACAGCAGTGGAAATGCCACTATTCATCATCTCTATCATTAGAGATTTGTTATTTTGAGTTACTCTCCTTGTGGTAATTACAAACTCTCAGACTAATTTCTCTTAAAGCATTAGTGATCTATTCTCTTCTGGACACTTAGAGCAGAGCACTAAGAACCAGAGTAGGAGGAGGTGAGAGGGAGAAGGGCCTGTAAATGGGGGAAAAGGCTTCATAAGAGGGAAGTGAGCACAGCAGAAGACAAGCTTTGTCGACTCCACCATAGAATTCTGCTCAGAAGTCACATGCCTTTTTAGAGTAGAATGCAATCCAGCAGTTCTAAAATGCAGACCACAAGCCAGAACTTCCAGTCCAAAATTAGTGAATATGACCCCACACTTCTCACTTTCTATGAAAAAAAAAAAAAAAAAAGTATGTGACTCTAGCTAACAGAGGTTGTAAATGTGAAGACTATTCAGATGCCTTCTGCTGAATTCCTTTCACTCCTAACTATAACATTTTGGTAAATATGTCATATTTTCAGAAGATAAATATAAAGAAATTATTGTTGACTGTACTTTATACAATTTTCACAGGCATTCATTTCTTAAGTAATGGTCTGTGTATTTGGTAATGCTATTTACCTCTACTATCTCAGTAGCCACAGTTGGCTCTGCTCCCCTGGGTTTAAGAGCCCTCCCGGGGCAGCCTGACCACAAGAGGGCTTGTAGAGTCTCAGTACAGCGGAAGGAGACAAGCGCAGCCACCACTGAGAGGTGTCCTGTGAAGGAGACATGTACTGACAGGATGTAAAGCATGAGAGGCTTGGTGAGAACTGGGGTCCCGCGCTTTGCACCTTTACACAAACCTTGAAACTACTTGGATCCTCAGTTATTTTGTCCTTAAAATGGGAAAACAATAAATTAGAGTGTCCTATGAGCTTCATGTTTTTAAAGATTTTATTTATTTATTTGATGGAGAGAGAGCGAGCTTGAGAGAGCACAAGTAGGAGGAGAGGCAGAGAGAGAAACAGATTCCCCTCTAAGCAGGGAGGCTGATGTGGGGCTTGATCCCAGGACCCTGGGATCATGACCTGAGCCTAAGGCAGACTCAACTGACTGAGCCACCCAGGTGCCCGATAGTATCCTATGAGCTTTAAATGCAATATTTGAGCAGCCTCTAAAGCCATGTCTAGCGTGGTGTTCTCATGTTTAGTGCTGGTGGTGGTGGTAGCAGTAGCCCCTTCTAAGACTCTGCTAGGCCCTGTGGAGATTGCAAGATGTGAAGAAGTCCCACTGCTCAAGGAGCTTCTAGACTACCAGGGGAGACCAGAAGCGTATGTGAATGATTATACTACAAGTAAGTGTGTGATCGTTGCCATAAGAGAAACATACAGAGAGACAGTATTTCCAGCTGTAATGATCCAAAATGGTCCCACAGAACTGTTCTCAACTGATCTGAAACTCAGCAGGTGGCCCATTGTCTATAGACTTGAGTTTTTTGAGACTTCATCAAGAGGCAACTGCAGCTTCCAGGGATATTCAGGGCCTCGTCAGTCAATATGGTACTTCTAGGACTCTCCAAATGCATCCAATATTTTTCCTGTGTGTGATAACAAATAGTCCTGGTATCCTAGGCAACAATTCTTCACCATGGCATCATGACACATTGGCGAATGGCAATCACTTTCTAGTGTGTCATAACTAATTTGTTACCAGTAACAGTTAAAGTCAAATGAATGAGTAACATTTCCATGTACAGAGCAGATTCAAGGCTGTCTTGGGAGCAGGTAATATTTGGCAATATTACTAGGTTTCTTCTTGTTACTTGTTTTTTTTTTTTTTTAAAAGATTTATTTACTTACTTTGGAGAGAAAGAGAGAGAGACTGTAAGGGGAGGGGAAGAGAGGGAGAGAGAGTCTCAAGCAGACTCCCCACTGAGCACACAGCCTGATGCAGGATTTGATCCCATCCACTCTGAGATTGTGACCTGAGCTGACATCAAAAGTCAGGCTCTTAACTGACTGAGCCACACAGGCACCCCTTCTTGTCACTCTTATTACCCCTCTATCAGCCCTCGGCATGCGGACAGGGAGCTCACGAGCCACATGTTCTGCCATGGGGAGGACTGCTCCAGCAAGATCATAGAAGTCACTGCTTAGTGTTGAGTTTCCAAATGAAGGTTTTAAGCTCATATCAGAAACATTAGCCTTGAAAGCGAGATTCTGGTGGCCAGAGAAACACAGGAAGAACTGTATCTTGCTCTGAGGAGTGTGGACTGGGGAGAGTGGACATTTCTGAGCAGTACAGAAGCAAAGTGGAGTGAAGTGTCCAAAAGATGGGACTCGAGGCTGCACCACTGAGTCCTGACCATCCAGGCCCAGAAAACTAAAAAGTATTTCTAAAACCCCCAAGGGAAGTAGAGAAATGCTGACTGAGCTGGGTACTTAATGAAGACAGAAGGCAACCGCTAGCTGCATGGTCCCTTCCAGGGCCTGGGGCACGGCCGGGACATCTGCAGCAGATACGGCAACAGCAGAGAGGATCACAGACGGACAGTAAGTGCTCTTGTGTAGGGCTTAGTATGTGAAGTCCTACAGTAAGTGCTTCCTTAAGTCATCTTAAGAATCCTCACAATAATCCTTCAAAGTTGCTTCTATCAATATCCCCATTTTACAGATGAGGAAAGAGAAGCACCAAACAAAAGGTAAGGAACCAGCCTATGGTTACAGAACAGATAACAGGAGAGTTAACACTGGGACTCAAGCATCTGGCTCAGAAGCCTTCCCTCCATCAGGACAACATCCCAGGAATGTGCATCTCTTCCAGGGAAATGTCAAGGAGAAGAGGAAAGAGAAAGACTCCTGGATTGACTGATTTTGCTTAAAAGAGTGTGCATTTTAAACTGCAGGTGACTAAGATTCCTTGAAATGGCAGGTTTGGTCTCATGAGCTAAGTAAGTGACAAATAAGAATTACATATTTTTGGAAAACTTGTTTCTTGACTATAAAGGTTCATTTCTCCTAAATTTGTAATAATTTTACTTTTTTCCCCATTTTATCTTGTTTGTTGGCTTATAAGGTAGAACGGTTTTGTTTTTTAGTGGTGGCTTTAGGGTTTATGGTACACATCTTTGATTACAGTCTACCTCCAAGGAATATTATACCATTTCACATTTAGGATAAGAGTCTTATAAGTGTGTAGTTTCATCCCATTTTTACATGTGTTTTAAATCCCACAATATATTGTCTCCTTTTGCTTTGAACAGTTAAATAGCTTTTAAAGGGATTTGAAAAAATCAGTGGAACATACTAGAAGATCAATGGAACAGAGTAGAGAGTGGGGAAATAAACCCACGCTTATATGGTCAATTAATCTATGATAAAAGACGCAAGAATATATAATGGGGAAAAGATAGTCTCTTCAACAAATAAGTGTTGGGAAAACTGGCGAGTTACGTGCAAAACAATGGAACCAGATCACTTTCTTACACCATACACAAAAACAAACTCAAAATGGATTAAAGACCTAAATATGAGAACTGAAACCATAAAACTCCTAAAACTTAGGCAATATCCTTTTTGAGACTAGCCTAGAAATGTTTTTCTAGATATGTCTCCTTAGGCAAGGGAAATAAAAGCAAAAAATAAACTACTGGATCTACACCAAAATAAAAGCTTCTGCAGAGCAAAGAAAACAATTAACAAAATGAAAACACAACCTACTGAATGGGAGAAAGGCAAATGATGTATCTGATAAGGGGTTAATCCTCAAAAGATGTAAGGAATTACACAACTCAACCACCACCCCCAGAAAACTATCCGATTAAAAATGAGAAGACCTAAATACCTAAATAGACAGTTTTCAAAAAAAATACAGATGGTCAATAGACCCTTGGAAAAATGCTCAAAATCATTGATCATCGGGGAATTGCAAATCAAAACCACAATGAGATATCACCTTATACCTGTCAGAATAGCTTTTATCAAAAAGACAAGAGATAATAAGTGTTAACAAGGATGTGGAGAAAAAGGAACCCTCTACACTATTGGTGGGACTATAAATTGGTGCAGCAACTATGCAAAACAATAAAGAGGTTCCTTAAAAAATTAAAAATAGAAGTACCATACAATAGAATAATTTCACTACTGGATATTTACCCAAAGAAAATGAAAACATTAATTCAAAAAGATATGTGCACCCTTATGTTTATGACAGCATTATTTACAATAGTCAAGATATGGAGGCAACCCAAGTGTCCACTGATAGATGAATAAAGAAGATGTGATTGATGTATATAGGTAGACACACACACACACACACACACACACACACACACGTATACGATGGAACCATAAAAAAGAATGAGCTCATGCCATTTGCAACAACCTGAATGATGTAGAGGGTATTATGCTTAGTGAAGTAAGTCAGAGAAAGATAAATGCCATATGATTTCACTCATACGTGGAATCTAAAAAGCAAAACTAATGAACAAACAAAGCAGAAACAGATCCATAAATACAGAGACCCGGTGGTTGCCAGAGGGGTAGGGAGTAGGGGGATGGGCAAAAAGGGATGAAGAGGAGTGGGAGGCGCAGGTGTCCAGTTACACAATGACTAAATCAAAAGAGATGAAAGGTACAGCATGGGAACTACAGTCAATGACACTGTAATAAGGTTGTATGGTGAGGAATGGTAGCCATACCTGTGGTCAGCTGAGCATAATTATACAGTTCTAGAGTCACTATGTTACACACCTAAAACTAATGTAACATTGTGTGTCAACTATACTTCAATAAAAAATACCTTTTACATTTATCCATATATTTACCACATGTTCTTCAAACCTTTGTGTAAATGCAGATTTCCATCTGATACTTTCTTTTTAAAAATTTATTTATTTACTTTAAAGAAAGAGAGATCATGCACGCAAGCAGGGAGAGGGGCAGAGAGAGATGGAGAGACTACCTCCAGCAGACATCTCACTGAGTGTGGAGCCTGACATGGGGCTCGATCCCATGACCCTGAGATCATGACCTGAGCCGAAACCAAGAGTCAGACACTTAACCAATTGAGCCACCCGGGTGCCCCTAGTATCATTTTCTTTCTGACTGAAGGACTTTCTTTGACATTTCTGCTGGTGATTAATTCATTTAGTGTTTCTATACCTAGGAAAGTTTATTCTGCCTTTCTTTTTCATATGTTTTTGCTGAGAATAGAATTCAATATATACTCGGGGTTTTTTTGTAATTTTTTGTGTTTTGTTTATTTTAGTCTCACCTATCTTCTATCTTCTAACATCTTCTGGCTCACCTTGTTTCCAACAAGACATGTTGTCTTATATTTTTCCTTTATATATAAAGTGTTTTTTCTTTCCTGTGTCTGTTTTTAAATAATTTAATTATGGTGTATCTTACTATTGTTTCCTTCTTGTTTCTTGTACTTTGAGTACATTGCACTTCTTAGATCTATTTACAAGTATACCTCAGAGAAATTGTGGGGTTCCACTCCCAATCACCACTCCCAACCAGAGATATGGTGGGATTCCACTCCCAATCACCACTTCCAAACAAGGATATTGTGGGATTCCACCACCCAAAGAGAATACTGTAACAAAGCAAGTCAAATGAGTCTTCTTGGTTTCTCAGTGCATATAAAAGTTATCTTTATACCATACGGTAGTTGATTAAATGTACAATAGCATTATGTCTAAAAAGAGCACATACCTTAATTTAAAAATACTTTATCCCCGGGGCGCCTGGGTGGCACAGCGGTTAAGCGTCTGCCTTCGGCTTAGGGCGTGATCCCAGCATTATGGGATCGAGCCCCACATCAGGCTCCTCTGCTGGGAGCCTGCTTCTTCCTCTCCCACTCCCCCTGCTTGTGTTCCCTCTCTCGCTGGCTGTCTCTATCTCTGTCAAATAAATAAATAAAATCTTAAAAAAAAAAACTAAAAATACTTTATCCCAAAAAATGCTATCATCTGAGCTTTCAGTCAGTGGTAATCATTGATCACAGGCCACCATGAGGAAGTTTGAGATATTGTGAGAATTACCAAAACATGACATAGATACACAAAGTAGATAAATGCTATTGGAAAAATGGTACCAATAGACTTGCTTGATGCAGGGTGGCCACAATTCGTAAAAATTGAATTTGCAAAAAACGCAATATCTACAAAGTGCAATAAAGCAAAGCACAATAAAACGAAGTATGCCTGTATAGTTTTCATCAAGTTTGGAACATGTTTGACCATGATTTCTTCAAATATTTTTTCTTTTTACTTTTTTTTTAAGATTTTATTTATTTGACAGAGACAGCCAGCGAGAGAGGGAACACAAGCAGGGGGAGTGGAAGAGGAAGAAGCAGGCTCCTAGCCGAGGAGCCTGATGTGGGGCTCGATCCCAGAACACTGGGATGACGCCCTGAGCCGAAGGCAGACGCTTAATGACTGCACCACCCAGGCGCCCCTCTTCAATTTTTTTTTCTGTCCCCTTTTCTCTCCCTTCTTTCAGTGACTCCAAAATCACTTGCATTTGGCTGCTTGAAGTTGTCTGACAACTTTCTCATGTCTATTCATTTGTTTTCAGTACTTTTTGTTCAATTTCAAATATCTTCTATTGGTATGTCTTCAAGTCACTAATCTTTTCTTATGCAGTGTGTAATTTGGTATTAATCCCAGTAAGTGTATTTTTTTTTAATGTCAGACATCTTTAGAACTTCAAGCTGGTCTTTTTTGTTTTTAATATCTTTCATGCATCTAATTTAACATGCTCAATCTTTCCTCTAGCTTCTTAAACACAGGGAAAATTCCAAAACTACATGAACTGTAATTATAACAACAGTTTTATTGTCTGCCTAATAATTCTGTCATCCATGTCATTCCTGGAAATATTTCTAATTGATTGACTTTTCTGCACATTATGAGTTCTATCTACTACAATATTTGGATTTACAGTTAGAAATATGTATTTGGTTTACCTCCATTTTTGGCACTGAGCTCCTGAAACCCTTGGGATTTCCTAAGTGATAAGCATGAGGTAAAGGTAACTTCTATTATGCATAATAAGGCCCTTTCAACCACACCCGATTTGGGTTAATGAGGTGATTTTTGGAAAGTCCCTAAAAAGGGGGGCTGTTTGCTAGGGGAACCAACCGTGTGATTATACAATTAGAGCTTTCAGCTTCACAGCCCCTTAGAACTCCAGGAAGGGGAGAGGGAATGGAAATTAAACTTAATCACCAATGGCCAATGATTTACTCCATCGTGTCTGTGTAACAGAGCCTCCATAAAAGTCCAAAAGGACAGGTTCAGCGAGCTTCCAGGTTGGTGAACACAGGGAGGTGCTGGGTAAGTGGCATGCCAGGAGAGGTCACGGAAGCACCAACCCCTTCCCACAGATTTTGCTCTATGCCTCTCTTTCCTCCGGCTGTTCCTGAGTTACATCTTTTTGTCATAAACTGGCAATCCAGTAAGTAAAATATTTTCCTGAGTTCTTTGAGCCACTCTAGAAAATTAATTGTACCTTAAGACAGGGTTGTGGAAACCTCTGATTTTTGGCCAGTTGGTCAGAAGCACAGATAACAATCTGGACTTGAGATCAGCAGCTGAAGTCAAGAGGGGAAGGACAGTCGTGTCGGACCGAGCCCTTAACCGGTGGGATCTGACACTATTTCCAGGTGGATAGTGCTAGAATTGAGGTGAATCAGAGGACACCCAGCTGTTGTCACAAAATTGCTTGGTGTGTGGGGAGGGGACCCCTACCTATTTCGTGGCCAGAAGAGTCAGAAGTAGAGTATTTGGTGAGCAGACTATTGAGATAAGAGGAGGTTTACAGACATGTTTTACCCTTATATCCACTTACTTATGTAACTGGTCACTTTTTATTGGTTGTCAAACATGGCGAATTTTACCTTGTGGGGTACTGGATATCTTTGTATTCCTGTAAATAGTTTCTGATCCTTGGTCTAGAATGAGGTTAAGTTACTTGCAAACACTCTGAACCTTCTGAGGGTTGCTTTTAAGCTTTGTACAGAGGCGTCCTACCAGCCTTTAGTCTAGGGTTGATTTTGTCCCACTACGTAGGCAGTACCCTGTGAATGATGACATCTCCCACACTGGCCGGTGGGAGCACAAACATTTCCTGGTCCTATGTGGGCTCCAGGGGTCATTCCCTCTGCTCCTTCAGGGTGGTGTGGTCCATAAACTTGAGTGGTTTCCTTCTCACACGTGCTGATTAGTACTGAGCAGAAGACTTAAGAGAGGAATTCTATAGATGCCTGCAGCTCTCCTTCTGGAACTATGTGCTGAAACACCAACCAAGCTGCCTTCCCCAGATTCCCAGCTCTACCGCAACTCACGGAGTGCTCTAAACCTCACCGGGGTTTCTTATCCCTATGCTGCATCCTGGAAACGTTCTAGGCTGTCGTTTGGGACAATCAGAGGGCTCACCTGGTTTGTTGCCTCTCTCTCAGGGATCACTGTCTGCACTGTGTGGTGTCCAATGTCGGAAAACTTGTTTTATATTTTTGTCAAGTGTTTTAGTGGTTTCAAGCAGGAGAGTAAATTCAGTCCCTAATATTCTATCTTAGCTCAAAGCAAAAATCCTCTCCAGTCATGCCGCTTCCAATCCCTAGGCCAACATGCTTAGCATGGAAAAGGAAAGAGGGAATCATTTACTCTTCATTTTGAAGAGGTATGTGGTGATCTATATTGAACAACAGAATTTTACATGGCATATGTGGAAAAACAAGGAGTAAGGTTTGAAAACTGCTCGAGTGACTAGTTTGTGATCCTTCTGAAGGTTGTGCATCTAACTATATATTCTAACACTGTCAAGGCCTAGCAGTAAGTTGTAATATTTATCCTGAGTTTCTTGGCCTGACATATATTTAGTTATGCAAATTATTTCACATAGAAGTCACATAATATCTATAGAAGAGTTTTATAGAAACTCTCTTACTGAATGGATAAACTGTGAACCTAATTACTAGAATAGTCTCTGAAGATCTAGGGCAGGTGTTTGGCACACATCCCCTCTCATTCCATGGAGTGTCCATACATGGACAATAGTGTTTTTAGCTAATGATTTTGATATAAATTTTTTTTTTTATGTGACAGAGAGACAGCCAGCGAGAGAGGGAACACAAGCAGGGGGAGTGGGAGAGGAAGAAGCAGGCTCCCAGCAGAGGAGCCTGATGTGGGGCTCGATCCCAGAACGCCGGGATCATGCCCTGAGCCGAAGGCAGCCGCTTAACGACTGCGCTACCCAGGCGCCCCTGATTTTGATATACTTTTAACTTAAATTTTTAGCTGAGTGAAAATGAACTTCTTTCTTATGAGACTGTAGTTTTTGCAGAGTACAGAGAATCTTAGCAGCCAAAGTGCTTGTCCATTGTTTCTGTATACACCACTGGGGATTTAATTGATTAGATGGACTTAGTTGAAACAATGGGTTTTCATTCCAATGAATTCTATTTATTATGCTATAATTATTAATTTTCTTTTAATCCTTTACACTGCCATGCCACATTCATGACACCATGTTCTCATACGTGGTTAAAAGGACTTTTTCTTTAAGTTTATCTTTTAAGCATTTATTCCACTACTGAAATAATTTTACTACATATTTGAAGGTAACTTTCGATAACAGCCAAGGAAGATTTAATGCTTCTAATGATACTAACAATAAACTCCAACATTTCCTGAACAGTTACTGAACAGCATACTACGTATAGATTACACGGCTGTACACTCTTGTTCTGAATATTTATTTTGCAAAACCTACCAATTAAATTCATAAATCTGTTATGTATGAAGCTCAATACCTAAAGACTTCTGTACATGCACACATTTTCCCCCTCCATTTCTTAATATTTGAATTCCTGGTGTCACTCTGTGCTGGGCACTGATATTGTTGCAGATAAAATATAGCTACAGATACATATATATATTTATTTATAAATATTAAATTCCTGAATAATCCTGGGACCTGGCTACTATTAGTTAAAATAACTAAGCAATGCCTTAGCAAATGTCAGTGCTTGGGTTTGAACCCACACCACTGATGTGTGTCCCTGAGCCTTGAATCAGAGTTATAATAGCTACTCGTATTGAACACTTACTCTGTATTAGGCACTGTTCTAAGTGCTTTATGTACCTCAACTCATTTAATCTTCACAAAACCCTATAAGGTAAATACAATATTTCCATCTTACAAATGAAAAAACTGAAGCCCCAAGAAGTGAAGGAACTGTCCAAAGGCACATGATTGGTTAGTGGCAGAGCCCACCCAGGCAGTCCCACTCCAAGCCCATGCTCCCCACCTCAAGGATCCTGGAGGACATTTCATCTTCTAATGGCTAATGTACCTTCCACTGCAGGGAATCTCTGGCATTTCTATTTTCACTCCATCAGCGAGGTTAAGGTATGGGTTAAAAGCAAAAGTAATCTGTCATCACCTATGTCTAAGCCAATCCCATCACAGAACTACAAAATCTTAGATATTGTTTGGTCCAATCTCTTCATTTTACAGATGGAGCAAGTGAGACCCAGGATGGTTAAAAGTTTTGTCCAAGCTTAAATACGGATTTCCAATTTTTGTCAAAGCAGGGCCTTTGGCAGAGTACTGAGTTCTCTTGTACAACAAATATTGAAAGCTCTTGCTCAACAAATATTTGTGGAATTGAATTGAAAGTTGACATTTTCCCTGAGATTAGATTAGTGCAAAGCACCTTGTCAGAAATGCTTTGTAGATCATGTCCACTTAACTAGCTTCTGTGTGTTAAGTACTGATCTTTCTAGAAGTAGGTTTTATAACAAATAGAGCCACACTGCCTAGTGTTCTGCTGATGTTCCCACATGTGTTTCCACTGAGGTAGCTTGGGGTTACTTCATTTTTGTATGATAGCCTGTCCACCATAGCAGAGGGGCCGGCGGCATTTGCAGAACAGCTTCTTCCAGGTTCAACAAATGAGAATCTATTGATTTTCTTTGACAAAGTAAAGGGTATTGCTCTACTTTCAAGACAGACATTGGTCTGAACTTCACTCCACTGAGGTAGGAGATATACTTCAGAAAGTTTGGGTAAGAAAAACCATTCAAACAACCCTGCAATTTGAAACAACCTTAAAACAATTTGATAGGAAAATTTTCATCTGCAAGAACTGATCTCATAATTTTCTCATATAATTAACATATATTGATCTGAATGGTATTTCTCTGCTTGAGAGAATTTGAAAATTCCTTTGCTGTGCAGAAGCTTTTTATCTTGATGAAGTCCCAAAAGTTCATTTTTGCTTTTGTTTCCCTTGCCTTTGGAGACGTGTCTTGAAAGAAATTGCTGTGGGTGATGTTAAAGAGGTTACTGCCTATGTTCTCCTCTAGTATTTTGATGAATTTCTCTCACATTGAGGTCTTTCATCCATTTTGAGTTTATCTTTGTGTATGGTGCAAGAGAATGGTCCAGTTTCATTCTTCTGTATGTAGCTGTCCAATTTTCCCAGTACCACTTATTGAAGAGACTTTTTTCCATTGGATATTTTTTCCTGATTTGTCAAAGATTAGTTGACCATAGAGTTGAGGGTCCATTTCTGGAGTCTCTATTCTGTTCCTTTGGTCTATGTGTCTGTTTTTGTGCCAATACTATGCTGTCTTGGTGATCACAGCTTTGTAATATAGCTTGAAGTCAGGCACGTGATGCCCCCCGGTTTGTTTTTCTTTTTCAACAATCCCTTGACAATTCAGGGTCTTTACTGGTTCCACACAAATTTTAGGATTGTTTGTTCCAGCTCCTTGAAAAATGCCAATGGTATTTTAATAAAGATGGCACTGAAAGTGTAGATTTCTCTGGGCAGGATAGACATTTTAACAATACACAACTAATGAATCATTGAACACTATATCAAAAACTAATGATGTCCTAGACAGTGGCTAACTGAACATAATAAAAAGATAAATAAGCTTTCAAAAAAAAGAATTTGAAAATTCCTTTACTTCTATTTCTAGTAAATGTTAAGCACTTTAGGAAGGTTTTTTTTTTTTTAATTATTATAGTTATATTATTTCCCCCCAAATCTTTACCTAATGGATAGTATTCTAGCAAGGATTGTATTCATATACAAACGAAATAAACTGAATGTGGTTACACTGGTTTATTTTTTTTTTGTTTGCAGACTATAGCATCAATAGGGTGTTAGATATATCCTTAAAAGCCGAAATTAGAGAACAGAGTCTTATTAATTCAAACACTTCAAACTCTCCTGTCTTCTTATGAAACATAGTTCATAAAGGTATTATTCCAACACTTAAAATATATACCAGATTTTAGTGATTATAGATATTTATGGATTACTTTATTATCCAAAAATGTATGATTTTATCACTGAAAAATGTACAAAAAATGTCCACTCTATTTATTTATTTATTTGTTTGTTTGTTTGACAGAGAGAGACAGCCAGCGAGAGAGGGAACACAAGCAGGGGGAGTGGGAGAGGAAGAAGCAGGCTCCCAGCGCAGAAGCCTGATGTGAGGCTCGATCCCAGAACGCTGGGATCACGCCCTGAGCCGAAGGCAGACACTTAACGACTGCGCCACCCAGGAGCCCCCACTCTAACTATTTAAAGCAGATTTTTTTTTTATAGCTAACAGTTTAAAATTTGAGAGCATAATGTTTTGATCCTAAGTTCCTTGGATGAAGAATGCTTTACAATTCTAGAAATAATTAAAGTTTTATTATTCACTTTTCCCCTGAAGATTTGAGTTTACTTGATTTTTCTTTTAAAGTTTAATTTTGAACTAATCTTTTTGTAAAGTAATGTAATACTATTTTTTACAATAAAGTTTTAAGCCTAATTTGTTTACCTAGATTCATACATATAATGTCTGATATTTATTTCAAATCATGTTGGTAAAACATATCAACTACCTGGTAAAAATATATAAATCATGTGACAAAATATGACTCAGTAACTTACTGGTGCAAAAACACTTCAAATACAATCTTCTTCTTTTTTTTTTTTTTAACTTAAAATGCCTGACTATAAACTCTTGTGTCTGTGGGCTCACAGGAGTGTATTGTTTATTTATCAACCTCTGATTCAGCCAGCTTATTTTCTATAAATTTTTGTGATAAATTACACTGGAGACATACTTTTGTCAAATCTGAAACACAAGATAAAACAATATTCCCATTTCTCCTTCCCCATCCCTCCAGAGTGCTCAGTTATCAGGGAAGGTGGATTATTCATCTTCTAACAGCAAACAATGGTGAGTAAAATATAAATAAAAACGCTTTATCAAACAGATATCAACGATGACCTTTTGTTCAGCATATCACATTTATAATAAAACAGGCACACTGGGAGGAAATGCTTATTCATTTACTAGAACTAGGAATAATAACAGCCACAACAATATCACCAAGGATTGGAAAACAACTCTTCAGGGTGTATAATTAACTATGCTCAACTTACAACCCTTCCTTTAAGATGAGCTTGTTACTGACCAACCTCTACCAATAAGCTATTTGGCAAAGATAACTGTTTTGATATGTCAGTTTTTAAACTGTTTAATTAACTGACGACTGGTAGTTTCACTAAATTTATTTACTATACAAACATAAAAAAAAAACAAACCCAAAGCTAGCATTTTGGAGAGCCAAGAATGAAATATACAACTTAGCATTTTCTATTCTCAAATAATAAAGTTCAAAGGTGATTCTGTGCCTTAATCAAGAATCAAAAAACCCACTAAAGAAATAAATTAGTGCATTACTTATAGAATTGTTAGTGTGATCACTGATCTTGATATACTTAGAACTCAATTCATACCATTCAAATTCAGTGATAACAAAATAATTAAAATGCAAAAAGGCTCCATTTCTTTTAGCTTTTAAGGTTTTTTTTTTTTTTAAGATTTTTTATTTGAGAGAGAGAGAAAGAAAGCATGAGCAGAGAGGAGAAGCCGACTCCCTGCTGAGCAGGGAGCCCAAGGCCACAGGGCTCTCAACCCCAGGACCCTTGGAAGCTCGGTCTCAGGACCTGGGATCATGACCTGAGAGGAAGGCAGACACGTAACCAATTGAGCCACCCAGGAACACTTGCTTTTAAGGTTTTAAAAACAATGTTTATAAAGATAGAGAAATATTTGAAAGAAGGCAATCCTAATACTTAGACGGTTTTAAAATTTTAACTACAAAAGTGACAAAGATTATAAATAATATATTTTAGCTTTTTTAAAGATTTATTTATTGGAGAGAGAGACATAGAGCATGAGCAGGGGAAGGGACAAAGGAAGAGGGAGAAGCAGGCTCCCCACTGAGCAGGGAGCCTGATGTGGGGCTCCATCCCAGGACCCTGGGATCATGACCTGAAGTAAAGGCAGATGTCAACGGACTGAACCAGCCAGGTGCCCCTATTTTAGCATTTTGTAAATTCCTTTCTCTCTAAAATTGATAGAGCTGAGGGGGATCGTGAAAAACATGTTTTTCCCAGCTATGGACACTGATATGTAAACTAATGAGCCGAAATGACACAACCAAGGTGACATCTATCTCTTGGTGGCGTAAGAGTATCTATCGGCAATATGGGTTTACATGTCTGGATGTTTACTCTAAATCTACTGCACATCTCCGAGCACTTTACATAGATCATCTATAACATAGGTACTATTAATACTCCATTTTACAGAGAAAGAAACTTGCCTAGCGTGGTAGGGTGGAGTTTGAACACAGGCACGATAATATCTTTGGTCTTTTCTCTCCCCCCAATACGTTATTAGTACGTTTAGGGAAGGAACCTTATTTAATATTTTTAACAAGTTTTGCAAATTGCATGTCCCAAAACTGGTGCATAGTAGATGTGTCATAACAATTTGTTAACTGAAATCAACGTCATCCGGGTACAAGAGCACAAACTCACTTCAGACAGTTGTCCAAAGTTTCATTGCTAAAACTGGCCTCACTGAAATGTACCTATTACATTATAGTGTTACCTGTGTCTGCCTCGTTGATACATCTATGGGGTCCTTAAGTAAGCCTCCTTGAAAATGCAGCTCCGAGCCAGCAAAGTCCAGGAACGCCGGGTGTAGAACTTGCTTTCTTTAAGAAATACAGTAAAGCACCACAGACTAAATGTTCAAAAACCTCGAAAAAACTACATAAAGTGTAATTAAGTCTTATTATTTTATTATAGTATTGACTCAGTCTAAATTAAATGTTTGACATCGAAACTACACTGAAATGGCTGCCTAGAATGTATCTGAAGTTCGGGCCTCTGGAAGTCTGCCACATAGTGTTAATCAAATGAAGAAACCCCTCTAACGTGACAAAATCATTTGTGCCCAAATCTCTTCCCCACTATCCTGCTGTTGCCACACAAGCCCCACCTAACCAGACTGAAACTCTCACCATATGAGGCAACTAACTAAAAGATTCAATCATAGAGACATAGAAGTCAAGAGGAAGGGGATCAGTAGTCAAAACATATACTTTATGAGACAGCACTCCTCTTGCCCTTTTCCATTAGAGCACTGATTTTACAAGAGAAGCTAGAAGAGATTTTCAGACTTCAGAGAAGGGTCTATTGGTCGGCTCAGTTACTGTGGACCTCAGGAGAAGTATGGGATATTACTGCCCAGGAAGATGGAGCTAGGACAGGAGGTCGGGAGTGGGGATGGGAGTGGCTTGGGTGTGCGAGGGAGTGTGGCTTCATTAGAGCCAGATAATTTTTACCTATTACTTATTTAGGTCATTATTAGAGTTTAGCTTGCATATATGTCTGAGGTATTCTGGATCCCTATCTTAGGTGTTTTTTTCTGAATAGTTGGCTCTGTACTTTATGGAAGGAGCAGATATAAAGAAATGTGACACTTTTATCTATTTACTTATTAAATGTTTATACCTCAACTGCTTCCAAAAAATACTGTGTAAGCTACAAACCATTAATTCAAACATTAAAAAAACAAGCCCTGAGAGCAGGGTTAAGGGAGGAGGGCAGGGAGGAGAGGAGAGAACCACACAGCTCATGCTGAGATCAGCTTTAGCAGAGTACGCCGAGGACAGGAGGGTGCGTGCGTTCACACAGGAGGTACAACTGATGGGTGTTTTCTCCAGTCCTCAGAGAGGTCACACTGTAGGGTTCTTGCTGCTGGTACCGCAGAGGGATCTATGCTCAGGTCTGACCACAGTTAAAGAGAACTGTCCCATCTGCATCTTTCTGCAGCATCTAGAGAGTACTTTTATGACTTCATTGAAAAAGATGTGAAGTGGCGTAGTTTCCAGTAGAAAACTGGAGGGTCAGTCCCATAGTGTCTTTTACAAGTGAAAGAAAGTGGTTCTGAGGCTCTGTGTAGATGCCGGGGGCCTATAAGTAGACAACTGATAAAGAGAAGTACTTGCATAGGCCCCAGCGACACAGAGTCAACTCTAAGCAACGTTCTCTAAGAACAGAGTCTATAGGGTTCTATCTTTAGGTCAAAGAAGTGATGAGGACCTGCTGCTTCCCATAATCCCTACTGTAGTTGGGACCAATTGGTGGAGGCAGGAGAGGGAAGTGATGATCATACAAATAGGTATTAGGAGTCACCATCCTCAAACCAGCTGCTAAACTGCATTTCCAGGAACCTCCACTAACAGCCATGATTCTAACATTCAACTGGAGAAACCACCACCACCAAGTCTCTGTTTACTTGGACATCTAGTCATAGTGTCAGACCGGGGTATCCTGAGCTTTCTGGCCTTTTCTCCAGTCTAACATGAGTAACTGCTAATAACCCTGAGAAGGGTAGAGAATTGGTCTTTCAATACATTTACAGCGTGCATCTGCCTGGTATTGAGCCTTCAATCTATATATAGCTGGCATCACTTGAGTCTCCAGCAATGGAACAGTGATATGAGGAAGACAGAACCAAGACAACTTCAAAGGTTACTTCACAAGGGAAAGGTGATCAGTTCAGTGTCCATTGTTTAGATCATTAACTGCCCCAACCTGATTGCTATCTGAGCCTTAGGGAGAACACAAATATATCTGAAGTTTTACTAAAATCTCTTGAGACAAAGGAAATTGAAGCTGGCCCTGATCTGCAGCCCCGCTGAAGCAGCGAGATGGCTGGAGAAGATACTATAACGCAGGGTCATCAACTCTGGGTGATGTTGGTGACATAGTGGGGGAACAGACAGCTTCACGGAAACAGTCATGGGCACCTCTGGAGTATCTTGAATGGGCAGAAGCTGCCTCAGCAGCAGACCCTGCTGCAGAAGCAATAGCAGGAAAGAAGGAAACGGGGATAAGACAACTAGAGAGCAGACAGCTTCATGGAAACAGTCATGGGCACCTTGAGTATCTTGAATGGGCAGAAGCTGCCTCAGCAGCAGACCCTGCTGCAGAAGCAATAGCAGGAAAGAAGGAAACGGGGATAAGACAACTAGAGAGCAGTACTTGCGAGTACAAGTTTATGTACTCGGGAGATGCCGGGAAATAGTTAAAGGCTGACTGTCAAGTGAGTTCGTTCGTGGAATTGGTGGTGGGGCAAACCAGAGACAGGACTCATAAAGCCAAGGAGACAGAAGCTGTACATACCTCACAGGTGATGAAGGATGCATGTGCACACACACGTACACACATGCCTGCGTACACACACACACACACACACACACACACAAAGATTTGATCAGTTTTTAAAAATTCAATTGTTTTCCAGCCCTTGGATTTTTATCAGAGTGTGGCCCAGCAAAGAAGATGATACGGTACTCCTTGAACTCAGAGGGTTCAGGGGGACATTTTCTAATTGTCAAGAAAAATCTAACAATGCCATTACTTAATCAGGTTTTTAAAACTTTATATCTTAAATATTTCAGCAATCTATTGATCTGTAACAACCACCTCCAAATGTACTGGCGTAAAACAGCAACATGAATGAGTTTTCACGATTCTGCATATTGGCTACACTTTTACGGGTGATTCTGCTGCCCCGCATGGTATTGGCTGGGTCACTCATGACTGCATTTCGCTGGTGACTCAGGGGGGCTTGGAACATCCAAGAGGGCGTCACTCACAGTGTATGGCAGTTAATGCTGGCTGTTTTCTGGGGGCACGCCCTGCATTTTTTTCCATGCAGAGCATCCTGTGGGGCCTTACTCTCCATGTTGCTTCTTCCAGAGGGTAACCCAGACTTCCTTACATGGTAGCTGGCTTCTACAAGGTCAAACTCAAGAGCCGACCTGCATAGTAAGGAGCTGGCCCAGAAGTCACTCATGTCCCTTCTACCACATTTTAAGGCAAGTCACAGGGCTAGCTTAATTTCAAAGGGGGTCTTGTAAGGGGAGTAGCAAAGTCACTTGCAAAGGGGACTGCAGGTTGGGAGGGATTGCCACATCCATCTTCAGAATAATCCCACACCAAACAAAAAAACTTGCATGATAAATCTGAATTCTAGTTCAATACTATGCGTGACTGTGTTTTATGGGAATAAAGTGATTAATGGTTCAGTCAGATGAGCATCTGCTTTTCATTGACGCTCTTTATTTCATTCTGTGAATTTAGTTAAACAGAAACGATCTCTGGAAAAAAGTTCACTGTGAAGAGATCAGATGACTCACTGAAGACCACTCAATTCCCTCATTTATCATTCTAGCATGGAAGTATTGATAAGTCACAAGTCAGAATCTGCCTCAAGGGGAAAATTAAGGTCTGGCTAAAATTTTTATTAGCTAAATATGGTTCAGTGTAAATTTTCTCTAACAGAAGTCATGAAATAAGCTCATATGCTTATTCATATCACTGGGAAATTTTAGAAAACAATAGTTGGAGAAAAACAAAATTCAACAAATGAAAGTCATGTTCTATTTATAATTGTGGGTTAGACTTGGTTTTGTTGGGTTAGTGTTTTCTTCTTTGCCTGCCTGTGATCCAGATCCATTCCTATTCCAGGGAATCCCTTGCGTAAATTTTGGTGGGAGGCAGAACTGGGATTCGACTTGGCAGCTGACAGGGGTTACATGTTGTCTTCCCTGGCCCTTGACGGCCAGCTTGTTGGCGCATAACCTGCGAGGCTCCAACTTGCTGACCAGCACATAGAGGGAGTGTGCAAAGACGCGGGGACAGGTAGAGAGCGCTCACAGAGACAGAGATCGAGCAACCCCACGGCAATTCTGCTGAGTTCTCAGTGCCTGGGTGTTCTGCCACCCAGCCGTCTTTGACTCCTAATCATTTTTGGAGTCTGATATTTTAAGCCTTCCAATCTCGTTTCAACAAATTCTTTCTCTGCTTAAATGATTTAGAACCAGGCCATACCGTACGTAGTTTTGCAACTACAATCTCTGGCAGAACAGCAGGTGGGAAAATTATTTTATAAATATTTATTGGATCTAATACTGTACCATGTATTATAGATACAGCATTAAAATAACAAAGACAATATTTCTTACTCTCATATAGTTTGCATTCTAGCGGGGGGGGGCGGGCGGGCCCTGACCGGAAGATGACAGAAAACAATCCAGACAAGGAAAATGTGTGTTACGGTTGCTGTGAGGGGCTACAGAGAACAGTGAAGCCGGGAAGGGAATCGACTGCAGAGGAAGGGCGTCCAGCCAATGGAGATGCGCAGTTTGAACAGGGCAGTTAGGTAACCTCACTGAGAAGGCAGCATCTGAGCCAAGAAGACAGCTCAGGGCCTGAGGTGGGGGTGCCCTGGGGTTTGCTACGCACAGGACGAAGCCAGTGTGGCGGGAGTGGCATGACAGTCTAGTACGAGTCTGGTGAAAGCAAAGTAGGGCCTAAAGCCAGTGTCAGAACTTTGTCTTTTATCCTGGGGGAGCAGGAGAGCTGGGGAGGATTTTAATCAGGGGCACGTCTTGTTTGGATTTCGCTTTTGAAGGGTAACTGAAGCTGCTATTTGGAGAAGGAACTGAGAGGGGAGGTGTGTACTGGTGACAGTGGAAGCTAGAGGCTAATGAATTATCTCATCGATTTCAGTTAACAGATGACAGTGGCTTAGGCTCGAAGCAGTGGAAACTGAATTTACTTAGGTCTCCCACTCTGGCTGCTTTCACTGTTAACATGAGTTTAGGAATATAACAGGGCAGCCAAGCCTTTTTACATTATTATAAAGGCTTTCTTAAGTCGATGTTTTCCAAAAGCTCAGTGTCCTACTGAAGAACGAGCTATAGCCATCTATTTCCCTGTGGGCTGGTTAGTGCAGAGGCAGCTGTCCGTGTGTCACGATTCTGCCTCCCTTAGAGGAATCCTCCGACTCTGGCGGAAATTTCCGCGCCAAGGAAGTTACTACCCTGCGTTAAAGCCTTGTAAATATATTACTTCCTACACGTATGTGATATGATAATTTAACTTTGAAATGCCATTAGCCACTAGTTTGGATTAACTTACCAAGAGAACATCAGCACTAATGTTTAGGAAGAAAAATCCCCAAAAGAGGAATCCTATGCAGTCAGGAGAGGGCTGGAACAGGACAAAGAGGCCCAGGATTCAGGCTAACGAGGACAGTGATCCCTCATCTGGGAAAGCAAAGCAAAGGTGACACCAGCAAGATAATCTTCCATCTTGCAGAATTAGGTCTAAGGGCCCACCGTGAGACACACAAATAATTGGATTCCACCTGCCCAGGGCCTCACAGAATTTGTTGAACTAAATCCCTTTTAAAAGTCAAGCAGTACTGAGGAAAAGAAAGACCACATGCTCTGACCTTTGTTCTGAGTCTCTCCCCTATCTTAGAGGGATTCTGTGGCTTTTCAAACGGGAGAATTCAAAAGCATCCCTCATTTGCCAGAGGCAGCTCTTCAAAGCCGTCCAGTTACATTGTTGGACTCGTGAGTCACTCGGCAGCTCAAGACCAGGAGAGAGCGCTCTGGGGAGGACAGCGAGCACGGTGAAGAGGCTTGCAGTCATGCCGTGTCCAGAAAAGATTTGCAAAGCTACGTTTCTGTTTTTGACCCCATATCTAATTATAATCGAGGATAAATAGGCTCCAGCCCTCTGGCCCTAAAGAGAAACATTATATTCGCTTTTTCTGAAGTGTCATGCAACAAAAACTGCCTTTTGCACTCAAGCCTGACTTCTTACAGTGCTTGCCGTGGTCTCAGAACAAAGACACACCTGCCTACGCCCACCCTGCCGCGTCAGCTCGAACTCTAACTCCGTCGGTAAATATTTGCTGTTCCGCAGAGGCGGCGTGAGGTCGCAGAAGGGCAGAAAGCGAACGAGAACTGGAGACATACATGTGCTTCAGGCACAAGCACACAGATTCAGACCTTGCCTTCTGTCCTTACGGGGTTTGGGACACTGGGCAAGAGCCTTCCTCCTTATGAGCCTCAGTTTCCTTGTCTCTGAAGTGGGGAGGGGCAGTTATAAGGCTTAGCTGGCAGGATGATTATAAACATCGAAACAGGGGAGCCTGGGTGGCTCTGTCAGTTGAGCGACTGACTGTTGACTTCAGCTCAAGTCATGATCTCAGGGTCGTGAGATCAACCCCGGGTCAGGCTCCTTGCTTGGTGTGGTCTGCTTGAGATTTTATCTCTCCCTCCCCCTCTGCACCTGCCCCCACTTGGTGTATCTTTCTCTCTCTTAATCAATTGATCAATCAATCAAATCTTTTAAAAATAAATAAATATCAAAAGAGATCATATGACAAGCGTCTGGTACAGTGTTGTTCAGTTAGGGTGCATGTGGCTGCCAGACACCAAATAGTCAACTAAAAGTGCCTTCAATGCAAGGGGTTAATTTTTCTCAAACAACAACAGCAACAGAGGTAGGGATTCCCTGCACTGGTGCACATGCCCGATGGCGGCCGTGATCTCGGTCTGGTTCTCGGTCATTCTCCGGGCTGTAGTAGCTCCAGGTATCATGTCCTTACATGACAATGTCCAAAGCAGAAGCATGGCCATTCTTCTTTGCGTGTCTCTCATCAGAGAGAATTCTTCCCAGAAGGCCCAGGCACATCCCTTGTGGTCCCATTAGCCTACACTGGGTTACACGCCTGTGTCTGGGCTACGGGCAAAGCTGGGAAAGTGAGTATTCAGCATTTTCCTTCCGGTGTGAGGAAGACTCCACAGCAAAGGAAAAACTAGGAGAGATGCGGCAGCCGGATAGAGAGGCCACCACGTCTGCTTCAAGCACCTGGCTTAGTAAAGCACGTAGACATGTTCGTTCCTTTCTCACTTCACTTGGGAGCCCAGTCCATAGAGCAGGTGCCGACAGACACCTGCAGAGCCCCCTCCAGTCTATGATACCGCTGTGTGCTGCTCCCATCCCCAATTCATACCAAGCTTTCCTCCTGATTCACCACCTAGATTTCTATTTTTGAAATATAACTAAGCTGCCGATTATAAAAACAACAGTAACAAAAGCAACAAAGGAAACTTCCTTTTCTTGACAGGCTCACCTCTGTAGGCACATGCTGTGTTAGACAAAGGTACAGACATGAAAGAAGATCTGGGGTTCCACGCCATTTCTTGTCTTGAAATTCCAAAAGAAGCGCATGGCTATCTCAGTGGTTTTCCCAGACGGATTATCTCTTGGTATGTAATGTGTTACTCCTGGCTCATGCTAGCCGTATTTTTCCTCAATCCATTCTACACAAGGAGCGACTTTTTTTGGTTTTGTCTTTTTTAAAAAGGATATTAAATATATTTTTTAAAGATTTTATTTATTTATTCGACAGAGATAGAGACAGCCAGCGAGAGAGGGATCACAAGCAGGGGGAGTGGGAGAGGAAGAAGCAGGCTCATAGCGGAAGAGCCTGATGTGGGGCTCGATCCCAGAACGCCGGGATCACGCCCTGAGCCGAAGGCAGACGCTTAACCACTGTGCCACCCAGGCGCCCCAGGATATTAAATATTTTAAATAAATCCCCTTCCTCAGTTGCCACAGTGGCAGCAAAGGACAGTGGAGAACAGTGATCTGGGAGAAAGAACAGAGCTAACGAAGAGAAAAGTACCATGGACTGTTAGGCTTGGAGAACAGCACTGAAGCTAGAGCCTGAAATTTTGAAAATGAAGCAGCCAGTAGTTTGCAAAGGGTATAGGAGGAAAGTGAGGCTCTTGTTAAAATTAACTAAGGAAAATGCAGGTCTTCGAAACTATACTTTAAAAAAAAAAAAAAGCACACAGACCTATTTAGAAGTAAAACCGAAAAATATAGAAATATAAATTATGAATATGAATTAACACAGGAAAATATGTAAATTATGTATATAATTATAAATAAAATATATAAATAACACAGAAAAATATAGAAATACAAGCACACACGTGCGCGCGCGCGCGCGTGCGTGTGTGTGTGTGTGTTTTGTTTTAACCTATTTAAAATGAATCCTTTAGCTATCGTAATACCTGCATTGGATCAGTACTGCTTGACTGTAACAGTCAAACTTCTGAAAATCAAAATGGGAAAAGCTGGAGCATCTCAATTTTTTTAAGCCAAGTTAAATTCTGTGTCAGTGTGCTTTTTATCATAGTAACTAGGGGCATTTATTGTGTTACGAAAAAATATACTTGAGATTTTTAGCATTGAGAAACTTGAATTTGTTGGTAAGAAGGAAAAATTTCACACTATTTGGTGATTATTTTGAAATGTTTTTTTGCATATTTGGTTGGTTTCTCCAAATACATTACAAACATCTTGGGTTAAAAACAGCTACTTGTTTGTTAATAGAATTTTAATTCTATATAGCTCCCCTTAAAATAGATTGCATACAGATTTAATATATTTTTGGAGTGTTCATTATCACCCTGGTACAGTGTTTAACTCATTCTTACTCTTAGCACATCCAAGAACAATATGTAACTGCTTAATTATATTGGTTTTATATTAATCAAGACACGACAACATTAGCTCATTGCTACATGCCCTAAGGATGTTCCATACAGTGAAAATATGTTAATTAGCTTGTCCATCAACTACGTGGCCTGAAAACCCATGGTAAGCAACCCTGGGCATGCAATGATCCCTTAAGGAACACACCAATGACCACGACTGTTGGTATCTTAAATACTGTATCTAACCATAGACAAAAAGTAAAACCTTTAGGATTTTTGCATTTCTTTTCCACATTACTTTAAAACTGTGTGTGTGGGTGAGTGGGTGTGTGTGTGGGGTTTGGGGGGTGGGTGTGTGTGTGTTTGTGCGCGTGCACACACATGCATGCATGTGCGGGTGTCCAGATTTTTATTTCCCTAAAGTGAACATAAATTTTGCCTGCGGGAGACATGTAAGTTCAGCTGGCCATGCGTAGATCAGTTTAGTATCAGACTGCAACCTAGGAATGCTGGTGTTGACCCCCATACCTGTAGGATGTGACATGCTGGGAGTCGTTCCCTCTCTCTGCTCCTTTAGGATAGCTGAGGGCTAGGTACCATATTGCACCACAACCAGGTGACGAGAAACCCAAGTTTAAAGCCTTGATCATCTCAATTTTTAAACCAGGAGGATCTCTGTTGAAACCTTTGCAGATGTGTCCATCAGCTCAGCAACCACAGAGTTCAAAGTGAACAGCTTAAAAGAGTGTAGAAAGAGAGGAAGATCCTTATTTGTTTACTCTTTTATCCCGTACTTTCAAAACACAATGGTGGAAGAAGGTTTGTTCCAATTTTTCCCATAGATACTCCTTAGGGAATGCATTTAAACAGAACAAAACAGTCTTTCTATGACTCAACAGAAATAGAATCTGTAGTATTATTTTAGCTTAAATGTGATTAGGTGGGAGCTTTCCTTTGTTATTTGTTTCCTGTACTTGAGAGGTAGCATTTAATGTAATCTTGTTTCGCTTGGATTCTGACAAGTAGGAATGATTAATTTCTCTAACAAAAATTAAAAATTTTACCCACACATCTCCAAATAGACTACTATGTTTATTAATAGATGAAAATACTTTGTTTCAAAGAACTAAAAGAACTTAGATATTCTCTTTCTCGTTGTAATAGTCTTGTCAGGTATCCTGGGCAGGCATTAGGAGGAATTCAGCCCTTTTCTACAGAGAATGAGGATAGGCAGTGCAATGAATTGCTAAGCACTTGATCAATATTATTACCCGCAGGGACAGAGGCTTGATTACAAGGTTAGATGCTCCCAAATGTGGCTTTTTAAAAGTATGTAGCATCGTCAGAGAGGGTGAGAAGCACAACCTTTAACCAGATATATGACTGGGAACCCAAATCAGAAGCTGACTTTTAGCAAAAGTGAAGAATCATCAAAATTTGTGTTTAGCCCTTCTATCCTTGCTATTTTATAGTATTTTACTCTCCAGATACTCCACTATTCAGGTGCTATGTTTCTCCTACTCATCATAAATTCTCTTGGTAGTTCAAGTTCATTTGTCCCAGGGACTATTCTAATGTTAAGTTTCTCCCAAAAGTAAACAAGAAGATTTGTTACATGTTCATGAAATTACAAGCATGAGAGGACATGCATGGGCTCAGTTACTCTTGAAATCATAACATTATTCTCACGTATTCCATCAAATAGAAAGCCTTTACTAGAACAATAGCATTGCCCTACATGCTGCACTGTATATTCTTAGTGCCTTTCAACAAAATGTATATACATTTTTATATTAAACCAAAATAAAAACAAGAGTAATCATGGTCTTGAGGAAAAGGACATTCAAAAGGTAGTCTAAAGTTAAGATTGTCTTTTCCCACTGGTTACTAACATGAATTCAGAGGGTAAGAGAGAGTAGTAGTATAAAACTTCAGAAAATATCTATCAGTCTACTGGCCATGTCTGTACATGCTACAAAATCCTGAAGACCTGATATATATCTGTATCTATATATCATTCTCTCTAGAAATTTCTTTAGCTGATTTTAAAAAGACCAACAAGGGCGATATCACCAAAGTATAACAAGGTACAAGAATTCCCTGGACTAAAAGAAAAATAATAATGTCTCTACTAGGAAAAGACAAGAATCTGTCAACATTACTCTTTTCATCTTTCAACCTTAATTTTTTTTATTTAGTAAAAAACTTCAAACCATACAAAGAGCCGCACATTAGTGCTAACAGGTAGAGCTGAGACTGAATCACCATGCAGAAAAGATCATGCGCTAGAAAATGAACTTTCAGACTTCCTCCAACTACCACTTATGCCAATGGGATAGCCTGTAGCAGAACCACAGAGTGCATGTGAATTCAGTCATCGTCAACTAAACCTGTAATTTCCATCCATTGCCAGCAGGTGGTGGTGGTGCCTTACGCACAGCTAACAAAGCGGCTATTACTACTTCCTCATGGTGCTCAAATGAAAAAGAGTTAAGTGTGCTATTCCCTTTTCTAAAGAAATCACGAGCTATAGCTTCTTCATAGAAGAGAATATAAAAATAAAATAATTACATCGTGTTCCAATACTTCCATTGTGTTCCAAGTAAGACTTGCTGAAAGGCATCAACTACCTTTGGTTTTGAGTGATCAAATAGTTCACCCATACAGACAAAAACTTAATTGTCAGGTAGAAAGTCAAAGGACAAGATTGTTTTTTTAAAAAAATCATGATGAAAACATGATGCAGTGGTTGGTTGAAGCCACTTATGATGTGGTCCTAAGACCATTTGTACCCCACTAGCTATTAAATATGCAGATTGCTGGGCCTCCATCCTCACCTACTTTGGAAGCCAAAGTGTGTGTTTAATGAAATATAATATATAAATACATCAACATATAAAGATATATAATTTTATATGTTTAAATATTTATGTATTTAATTGTCAAACTCTCCCAGTAATTTTTATGCACACTAAATTTTGTGAACCTCTAAAGATTTCCTCAAGTTTCATATGCTGTCTTAATTTTCTTCCCCTGTCTCTTCCCCCATTCATTTTTGAATAACACCCAAAATAGACCAAAATACAGACATGTATTTTTCACAACGGAAACTTCATAAACATACATACGTATATAAGCGTATATCACAAATGAATATACTGCTTTTTCCGATCTTCCTGTACAGGCTCTAATTGTGCAATCTTCATTTTTGTAGCACAAGGGCTGTGGATCAGTTAGTTGATAAACGGACCAGACAAAGGCGGAACGGAAGCTGGAGTGAAATAAATTAAACCCTTGGGAAAAGTCCTAATACTATAATGGTCTGGGGACAATTTCAAAATGTGGACACCTAGTCACCAGCCCTCACCTTCTAAAGCCAAATCTGCCTGAGGTATGGTTTAGGAATCTCTGTGTAATAAACCTTCACAGCTCATTCTGACGACAGCCTTAGTTGAAACACACTAATCGAGAAGGATATTGGGAGCAGAATATCATGATAGGAATTTAGGCAAAAGAATTGCGCATTGGACAGAAAATTATTAGACTGGGTTACAAAAGAGTATATTGGCCAAAAGAGTTGTGATATTCAGATCACACACATACACACACACACACACACACACACACACACGACAAATCCACAAATGGTAAGACTGTCTTGTTATTGAGAAAAAAGGAAATTTCCCTGGCTAAGAGTAAGATCGGGTTTAGATTAGAGGACAGGAGAGGGCCTCCAGCTATAGGATAAACATCCCTGATACAGGATTTGGAGTTAATTTGAGGGTTTTTTTTTTTTTTTAATGATTTTATTTATTTGACAGACAGAGACACAGCGAGAGAGGGAACACACGCAGGGAGAGTGAGAGAGGGAAAAGCAGGCTTCCCACTGAGCAGGGAGCCCGATGCAGGGCTTGGTCGCAGGACCCTGGGATCATGACCTGAGCCAAAAGCAGTCGCTTAATGACTGAGCCACCCAGGTGCCCCTAATTTGAGTATTAATCATGGAGTTGAAGAGATGATTTCAATAGCCCCTTCTTCTAGAATTCTCATTTTAGTACAGAAAATTCACTTTTTATGAGTTTAAAAAAAATCACCAATGAGTTAAGTTAGCAGAGGATTGGAAAAGGATGAGCAGGCTTTTATTTATAGCTTTTATTTGCAAAATACCCTCATTGCAACCTGCTCTGCAACCTGCAGGAATTCAAATGGAACGAAACCACGAGCAGCTTTTCCTGGTATTCACCGCAACTAATTCACAGATCATGCTCCGCGTCACAAGTCATGAATCATTCTTTCACTTTGTACAGTTGACTCAATGGACAAATGATCAGCAATTGCCTATTATCTCAATATTTAGGCAAGCAAACCCAAAATAACTACCTCTAAGTTCACCAGTGTTTATAGTAACTAAAGCGGCAAAGTGTGTAATAGGGCATTAGGAGTTCCTTCTGTTGTTTTTTCCACTAAAAAACACTTCACGTTGATTATAAAACAAAATGAAATTTGTTTTTTCTCTTATATCTAGCTTGGATACCAGCAGGCGGTTTGTGGTTGTTTCTCAGCCAAATCTAAAAGAATCATTGGATTTTGGATTTTATCCGCCCCTCAAAAGAAGCCTAACCCTGCGCAAGAATCGTACCTTACTATAACATACGTCCATACCTCAGCAGTACATGTCCCTTCCTTTTTGGCCAAGCACATTTCCTATTTTTTTCTGAATAAACTTAATAAGGAAGTGATTAAAATTCAGCGCTACACCTCGCATTCCATTCCCATATTTACTGCATAGTGCTCTGGAGTGGCCAAAGTTCCACAGACAAAATGCACTGACCTAGGTCACCCAAAGGCAGTGTCAGCGCATCGGAGACTTGTTGGGACTCGTAGTTTGGTCAGAAGGAAACAGCTCAATAGTGGAAGCGAAGTCATTTCCTGAATGCATCGTTTTTTGGTTTTTTTATTCATTTGCACTCACACAGAACACTTGCTTATAAATATTTAGCTGTTTGGATAGGGAGACAATAAGAGTAAAGAGGAAGAGCAGAATGGTGAAGATGGGTGCCCTCATGTTACGCCGTCAGCATTGTTTGAAAGAGAGAGAGAGAGAAAAAAAAAAAAGACGTACAAGCCCCATAAAAACAATTATCCCTTATGAACTGAATAACGGTATTAAAACTCAGGAAAAAGAAATTGAGTGCTTGTAATTTGCAAAGCCGTGTCCTTGGCTGTATGAGAGACAGATAAAGTAGAGTCAAGCCTGAAAGAGAAGGTCAGAATTTAATTACATGTTTCTTTGTTCTCCCAGTGTTTCACATTACAATATTCTGTCCTATGCAAGTCCTACCATCTCAAAAAGACTGAAAATTCAACTGTACAGCAGACCTTGAAAGAATTACCAAATATTTAATTACAAAGAATAGGAGAAATTATTTTAATGAGCACTGCAGAAGCTTTTAAAAACACCCCCCCCAGTAAATAATGAAACAAAATATCTTCTTTCTACTTAATGAGATTTAAAAATTGGATAATAATTCATATATTCAGAACACATCAACCATATGAAATATGCAATGACATGCTAATAACCTTCTGCCGATCTCATCTCCAGTTCTGACTTCATGAGTTTAGTGTATACCCATGCAGTTTACTGGCATGTTATTGTACTTCTAATTTGCATTTCCCTGACCACTAATGATAATGAATATTTTCTGATGTTCATAGGTCACTTAAGACACTTCCAGAATTTTCTAGAGTAGGGCTGTCTAACAAAACATTTCCACCACTTAGGAAATTCTATCTGTGTTGCCCAATGTGGTACCGCTAGCCACACATGGTAATTAAGCAGGGAAATGTGACTAATGAGACTGAGGAAATTAATTAAATCTAAATAAAATTTAAAATTTATTTAAATTTAATTAACTACATGTGCCCTCTACCATACTGGACAACACAATATCTAGAATCTTATAATATATGCTTAAAGGCTTTTTGCCATATTCATTAAAAAATGAAGTCTATTATACAAAATGCTCTGCAGCCTAATTTTGTTTGCTTCACTTAAAATTATTGTCATAGACTTTCATCCAGGTCACTAAATATATATCTGTTCTTTGTAAACAGATGCATAAATTTCAAATCCATAATTTATCCAGCCATTCTCCTACTGATTAAAAGTTTTTAAATTATTGCTGTTGTTTTGCCAAAACAAAGTGTTATTAAAAATCAAGCTTACGCACATAATGATACAAACTCTTACCTTTGTGGCTATCATTATATAAACATCATCAAAAGTATGTGTATTTTTAATTCCAACAACCAATAGATTTCTATCCAAATCTTTCCAAATATATGGCATATCGCACATTTCCATGAATAATGAATTTGTGGACCAGTTTCCTTACACTCTTGTCAACATTAGATACTGTTCAGCTTTCTATTTTTTTGCCAATCTCAGAAGTGGGAAATTGCATGTTACTATAGTTTGAACTTGCATTTCCCTGACCACTAATAAGAATAATTTTTGTGTTTATTGGTCACTGAAAACATGTTGACAATCCCTCAATTCAAAGTCATCATCTGATTTTCCCTTACAAGTAGAAGCTAGAGATGCAAAAGTAATTGTACAAGTAATTTTGGGGGTCTCAAAGAACCACTTTTAAATATATAGGGTTCAGATCCAAATTCAGTTATATAGACCATTACTTAAGATTATAGTTTCCTATAGAACTAGTTTTAGTTGTCTTTTTTTTTTTTTTTTTTTACCATGTAAAACTAAAGTACAGGTGTTAAATTATCCACATGTGCCTTGTAGCTATCATATTAGCGCAGTATTTAGAGTCTCCAATATATATGGCTAAAAGTTACTTGGTATATTATCAAAAATTACATGTATTAGGGCAAATTAAAAAACAAAATTCAAGAACAATGTTTCTTAAAATACGGTCCAAGAATCACTTGCAACAAATCAGCTGGGTGTTTGTTAAAGAAGCTGATTGCTGGTTTGCATCCCAGACTCACTAATAATCATACTCTGGGAGCTACCCTGGAATCTGCGTTTTAACAACTTCTCTACATTATTTTATACAACTAAAGTTTTAAAAACCATTTGATTTGAGAGACTAAAACAATGTGACAGTTTTTTGTTGTTGTTTAAATCTAACCAATTTTGCATAGTTGAGACAAAAAGTAATTTAACATGAAAACTAATCCGGAAATAAATTCCAAAAAAAGAGTATGAAGTGAAAATACTTTTTGCCACAAGCACCAGTCTACATATTAATAAGTATTAGTGTTTGTAGGCATCTGATGGCTTTTTCTGGAGGATCAACAAAATATTTTATAAACAGACTTCAGTGTTACTAAAAAATAACCACAAAATATTTTTCAATCTTCTAATTTTAAATAACTAACAAAATATAAGTTATGCACAAGGAAAGCATTGTAAAATTAAAAGGCATTGTTTTCCTTAACAAAAGGACCAAGATTTAGATTTGGGTTTTGTGTTGACTATGTGAGGTACTAGTCCTAGCTGACTTAGTTAAATAATCTACAGAGAATTACAGTATCTATTTCAGATAGTTGTTTTCAGAATGTAATCAATTATAATCCATAAAAAGCACTTTGTTAACTGCAGAGTTGATTACTATTATTATTTTAACAATTTGGAACACTTTTAAATAGGTCTTTTACAGGAAAGGTGTTAGCAAGATGGTAGAATAAGAGGTTCCAGCTCTCATCTCCTCCACAAAAACATTAACTTAGCAACCACCCACAGAAATGTAAACCTTTGTGGGAATCCCAATGTCCAACCAAGAAGGTATAGCTCAGGACCAAATGACGCTCCCTTGGCCCACAATTTCTCCCATGGAAAAAAGTGAGAGCAAATGAGCACCAGGCTTTCCCAGCCTTTTTGGGTATTGCTTAGGAGGCCCATGCCTGTCCCTCTCCACAACAAACAATGAGGGGATGGGCCTGGCTCAGTTATCTGGGGGCAGCTAAGAGCAGAAAGAAAGGAGGAACTCACAGGAATGGAGTATAGATCTCAATAGTAAGATGTGGATCCTGCTAACCTGTTCAGGGACTTCACCAAGGGGATTATCCATGAACTCTACAGGATGACTTGCCTACAGCACCCCCATCAACCAACCAATTTGCACCCCCAGAATCCCACATACCATTCCATGGCAAAACCCCACAAACCTAATTCATGTGCCCCATTACCCCTGAAGACGGCTGTGCAAGCCCCTACAGATAGCACATAAATCTCAGCATTAGGTACAGATCTTAGCAGTTAGCTTGACTCAGCAAGACTGGGAGAAAGATGTATCATCTTGAACACTTCAGGGCATGGTCCTAGGGAAAATAAATAGGAAGCTCTCAGCACCTGGCCTGGCTTTGCAGGATGGAAAGAAGGTGCAGAATTCTAAGGCATTAGGATTCCCTAAGAGAGAACAAGACGAGTGGTCACTTCTATATAAAAAGTCTGAGAGATGCCCAGAAACTCTAGCTGGGCTGAGCAGTGAAGGTCTTTTTCTGCCAAAGCCAATCAGTAGAGACTGGGGGAGGTGACTGCTTCTTCAAATGTGAAGATAGAAATGCAAGACTTCAAGGAACACAAAGTAAAAGGAACACTTTTTTGTTAACCTTTACTTTGAATCCTAAACCATCTCTTTTCTTTTCATAACACCAAGTGCTTAATAAAAAAAAAAAAGGACAAAAGCAAAATGACATTTGAAAATGATGTACATTCAACATGCATCTCAATAATCTCATCACTAACACCCATGTGCAAAGCACAGACATCAGGTAGACAATTCTCTGTAATCTGGACTGTACCACAAATCAACAATTTTTAAATTTCATATAAAAAAATGAAGCAAAAATACCACCCTCAGCTCAAAAAAATAATCAAATCACAAAAGAAGACAGCAAGAGAGGAAGGAAAAAAGGAACTACAAAACAATCAGGAAACAATGAACAGAATGGCAATAGTAAGCCCTTACCTATCATTAATTACTTTAAACGTAAATAGAGTAGATTCTTTAATCAAAAGACATAGAGTAACTGAATGTATATATATATATAAAAAAACCAAGATCCTATTATATGCTGCCTATAAGAGACTCACTTTAGGGGCGCCTGGGTGGCACAGCGGTTAAGCGTCTGCCTTCGGCTCAGGGCGTGATCCCGGCGTTATGGGATCGGGCCCCACATCAGGCTCTTCTGCTATGAGCCTGCTTCTTCCTCTCCCACTCCCCCTGCTTGTGTTCCCTCTCTCGCTGGCTGTCTCTATCTCTGTTGAATAGATAAATAAAATCTTTAAAAAAAAAAAAGAGACTCACTTTAGCTTTAAGGACACACATAGGCTGAAAGTGAAGAAAGAAAAAAAGATATTTCATACAAACATAAACCAAAGGAACAGAAGTGGCCATATTTGTATCAAACAACATACACAATAGTAAAATACTGTCACTAGAGAAAAAGAAGGCCATTATATAATGACAAAGGGGTCAATGATCAAGGGATGTAACAACTGTAAGTATACATGCACTTAAATCCAGGCATCTAAATATATAAAGCAAATACTAACAGAACTGAGGGGAGAAATAGACAACAATTTTGTAATAATTAGGGATTTCAATACCCCACTTTCACTACTTGACAGATAACTCAAACAAAAAATAAATAAGGAAACAGCAGACTTGAACAACACTGAGACTAATAAGTAAACCTAAAAGACCATTCCACCCAACAGTAGCAAAATACATATTCTTCTCAAGTGCATATGGAATATTCTCCAAGACAGATCATATATTAGGCCACAAAACAAGCTTTAACAAATTTAAGATTGAAATCATAACAAATATCTTTTCTGACCACAATGGTATGCAAATAGAAATCAGTGACAGAGGGAAAATTAGAAAATTAACAAATATGTGGAAATTAAATACCATACTCCTGAAAAATCAATGGATCAAAGAAAAAAAATCAGTAAGGAAATTAAAAAAGTATCTTGAGACAAAAAAGAAACACAGCATACAAAAAATTATAGGATAGGCAAAATCAGTTCCAAGAGGGAAGTTCATAGCAATAAATGTCCATAGAAAAGAAAGAAAAGAGAAGATCTCAAATAAACAATCTAACTTCACACCTCAAGGAACTAGAAAAAGAACAACCTAAGACCAAAGTTAGCAGAAGGGTAGAGCAGAAACAAGTAAAATACAGGCCAGAAAAATAACAGAAGAGATCAACAAAACTAAGAGCTGATTTTTTGAAAAAGTAAACAAAACTGACAAATCTTTAGCTTAAGTAATTAAAGAGAGGAGACTCAAATAAAATTATAAATGAGAGAGACAATATAACTGATACTCCAGAAATACAAAGAATCCTAAGAGTCTACTATGACCAATTATATACCCCCAACCTAGAAGAAATGGATAAATTCTTAGAGAGATACAACCTACCAAAAAATATACAAAACACAACACACAAATGTTGACATGATTCATGACTGAATCAGGAAGAAACTGAAAAATATAAACAGACCAATAACAAGTAAGGAGATTGAATCAGTAATAGAAAACGTCCCAACAAAGAAAAGCTTAGGAACAGATGCTGTTACAGGTGAATTCTACCAAACACTTAGAGAAAAATTAATACAATCCTTCTCAAACTCTTCCAAAAGTTTGAAGGAGGGACTACTTCATACTCATTTTAAAAGGCCAGCATTAATATCAAAGCCAAATAAGGACACTACAAAGAGAAAAACATATTAAATATAGATAATTACAGGCCAATATACCTGATGAACATAGAAAAATCATCAACAAAATAGTAGCAAACAGAATTCAAGAGTATATCACAGGATCATACACCATGATCAAGTGGGATTTATCTCTGGGGTGCAAGATTGGCTCGACATACACAAATAATGTGATTTGCCACATTAATGGAAGGATAAGAATTATATAATCATCACAGTAAATGTAAAAGTATTTGACAATATTGAGCATCCATTTATGATAAAAATTCTCAACAAAGTGGGTATAGAGGGGACATAACTCAAGGTAATAAGGCCATATATGACAAGCCCATAGCAACCACCATACTCAATGGTGAAAAGCTGAAAGCTTTTCCTCTAAAATCAAGAATAAGACCAGTAACCCACTTTTGGCACTTATATTTAACCTAGTACTGGAAGTCCTAGCCCAAGAAATTAGGCAAGGAAACTAAATAAACAGCATTCAAATAAGAAAAAAGGGAGTAAAACTGTCTCTGTTTGCAGATAACATATTATATACAGAAAACCCTAAAGACTCCACCAAAAGTTGTTAGAGCTACTAAATGAATTCAGTAAAGCTGCAGGATACAAAATTAGCATATGAAAATCAGTTGTGTTTCTATGCACTAAAAATGAACTATAAGAGAAATTAAGAAAACAGTCCCATTTACAATTGTATCCAAAAAAAAGAAAGTGAAAGATCTGTATGCTGCATACTATAAGGCACTGATGAAATAAATTGAAGACTCAAATAAATGGAAATATATCCCATCTTCCTGGACTGAATTAATATTGTTGAAATTTCCATTCTACCCAAAGTGATCTACAGATTCAATGTAACCTCTATCAAAATTCAAATTACATTTTTCACAGAATAAGGAAAAAACATCTTAAAATTCATATAGAAACACAAAAGACACCAAATAGAGCAATTCTGGAGGTATCATACTTCCTGATTTCAAACTACATTACAAAGCTTTAGTAATCGAAATAGTGTGGTGCTGGCAGAAAAAGCAGACACAGGAACCAGTCAGTGTAACAGAATCAAGATCCTAGAAATAAACCCACATATATACAGTCAACTGATACACGGCAGGGGAACCAAATATATTCAGTAGGGAAAGAATGTCTCTTCAATAAATAGTGCTGCAAAAACTGGACAGCCATTCATGTAAAAGATTGAAATTGGATCCCTGTCTTATACTACTCACAAAAATGAACTTAAAATAGGTCAAAGACTTGAATATAAGACCTAAAACCATAAAATTCCTAGAAGAAAATAAAGGGGAGAAGCTCCTTAACATTGACCTTGACAATGATTTTTTAATATGATACCCAAACCACAAGCAACAAAAGCAAAAATTAGTAAGTTTGACTACATCAAACTAAAAAGCTTCTGCACAGCAAGAGAAATAATTGACAAAATGAAAAGTCAAACTATGGAATGGGAGGAAATATTTGTAAACTATTTATCCATTAAGGATTAATATCCAATATTATATATACATATAATCATACAACTCAAAAGCAAAAAGAAAAAAAAAGAAACAGAAAAAGATGAAAACAAAGGAAAGGAAATTCCAAATAATCCAATTGAGAAATGGACAAAGTGGGGGGGGGGGGGCGGCGCCTGGTGTCTCAGCCTGCGGATTAAGCGTCTGCCTTCAGCTCAGGTCGTGATCCAGGAGTCCTAGAATCGAGCCCCGCACTGGGCTCCTGGCTCAGTGGAGGGCCTGCTTCTCCTTCTGCCTGCTGCTCCCCCTGCTTGTGCTCTCTCTCTCTCTTGCTCTATCTCAAATAAAATCTTAAAACAAAAAAAAAAAAAGAAAAGAAAAAAATGGGCAAAGGACCTGAATAGACATTTTTCCAGAGAAGACATACAAATGGCCAACAGGTACATGAAAGATGATCACTATCAGGAAGCTAGAAAAAGAAGAACAAACAAAACGCAAACTTAGCAAAAGCGAGGAAATAAAAAAAATAGAGCAGAAATAAATGAAATAAAGGCTAAAATAAACAATAAAAGAGATCAATGAAATCAAGACCTGGTTCTTTGAAAAGATCAACAAAATTGATAAACCTTTACTCAGGCTCATCAAAAAGGGGGAAAAAAGAGAGAGGTCTCAAATAATAAAATCAGAAATGGAGGAGAAATAACAACTAAAGAAACAAAGGATTATAAGAGAATAGTAAGAAAAATTATATGTCAGCAAATTGGACAATCTAAAAGAAATGAATAAATTTCTAGAACACGTAACTTCCCAAAACCGAATCAGGAAAAAATAGAAAATTTGAACACACTGATTACTAGCAATGAAATTGAATCAGTAATCAAAATCCACAAAAGTCCTGGACCAGATTGCTTCACAGATGAATTCTACCAAACATTTAAAGAAGAGTTAATACCTATTCTTTTCAAACTATTCCAAAAAAATAGAAAAGGAAGAAAAGCTTCTAAATTCATTCTATAAGGCCAGCATTCCCCTCATACCAAAACTAGACAAAGATACCACACACAAAAAAGAAAATGGTAGGCCAATATCCCTAATGAACATGGATACAAAAATTCTCAACAAAGTATTATCAAACCAAATCTAACAATACACCAAAGAAATCACTACCATAGTCAAGCAGGATTTATTCTAGGGATGCAAGGGTGGTTCAATATTAGCAAATCAAGAAGTGTAATACATCACACTAACAAGAGAAAAGATAAAAAACCATATGATCATCTCTATAGATGTAAAAAAAGCATTTGACAAAGTATAGCATCGATTTATGATAAAAGCTCACAATGGAGTAGGGTTACAGGAAACATACCTCAACATAATAAAGGCCATATAAGAAAAATGAAAACCCACAGCTAACATCATACTCACAGTGAGAAACTGACAGCTTCTCTTCCAAGATCAGTAACAAGACAAGGATCTCCAGTCTCACCACTTTTGTTCAATACATTACTGGAAGTCTTAGCCAGAGAATTAGGCAGGGAAAAAGGCATCCAAATTGGTAAAGAAAAAGTGAAACTGTCACTTTTTGTAGATGACATGATACATATATAGAAAACCCTGAAGACTCCACCAAAAAAATGACCAGAACTGGTAAATGAACTCAGTAAAGTCACAGGATACAAACTTAGTAAACAGAAATAGGTTACATATGAGTTCTTAAGATGTAGAATAGAGATTAGAAAATGGGGTGTCCACTTAATATTAATCCTAAGACAGTAGGCAGATGTATGTTTTTGTTGACAACTGATCCACTTTTATTTTCCAAATCACTGATTCAAACAGCTCAGATTCTGACCACAACCTCCAACCTTCAGCTTGCTGGTCCAACTCTTTCTACCACAACGTTAATGGTGGAAAGCTATTGGTCTTCCATATTTTCTCCTTATCTATAAACCCATTCTCCTGGATTCATGTATCCCCAATCAAGTTTAGTTTTCATGGTTTCTCATTTCATATTATCACCAATTCTCATGTCTTCTTTGTTCCTTGGTTCTTTTATTACGTCTATTTGACAAAAATTTACCTTTATTTCTATATGAAATGATACACCTGCCTTATCTGTTCTGGACACCAGGCAACTGGATGCCCCTGGAGCAAACTGCACAAAGGGTATCATTGTAATCGTAATGTACCTCAACAGGGCCCTGAATACTGTCAAGCAATTCTGTTGCAGGATTTTATTTAACTTTTACCACCACACTACACACACACACACACACACACACACACACACACACACACACATCAACTTTTCACACCATCTCTACACTCCTGAGACCTCATCCCCTCATTCTCAGCAAATATTCTCACCTCCTTCAGAGAAAATACATCAATAGGTCAAAATGACTTTCACTTCCCATTGCAAACATCCTTATCTACTAGCAGTTGTACTCCTATCCCCTCTACCCTTGTGGTTGCAGTTGTTAAGGTCCCCCTCCTCCCTTTTACAGCCCAACTGCCTCCTGTACTCTGGATCCTACCCTCTGCCACGTCTTTAGAAGATGTGTCCGTTTAAGTACGCCTTCTCACCTTTATCTCTTTGATTTGTCCTGTCCTGCCGGATATTCCCATGAGACATATTCCAGTCTCGCTCACTTTAAGAAAAAAATTCTTTGACCTCACATTTTATTCCGTCTGTGGTCCTACTCTCTTTTATAGTCACACTTCTTTCAAGAAATTATCTCCCCTTAATGTCCCCATTTCCTCACCTCCTACACATTCCTTAATCCATTCAAATTTGACTTCTTCTCCTATCACCTTATTGAAATGACTGTTGCTAGAATTTCTAATGACTAGGAAGGCTGCATCACTGAAACGCTTTCATTGGGACAACAGGCTTCAACTAGGACACTCCAGGGCAAACTGGGACATAAGATCTCCTTATCCAATTATCTACCTAGTGCTAAATCTAGTAACATTTTGTCCTCATCTTACTTAACTTCTTAGTAGCATTCAATTGGCCACTACTTTATCTCTAAAATATGCTCTTCTCTTGAGGTGCCTGGGTGGCTCAGTCAGTTAAGCGTCTGACTCTTGGTTTCCGCTCAGGCCATGCTCTCAGGCTATACGACTGAGTCCTGCATTGGGCTCTCCCTTCAGCGGGGAGTCTGCTTAGGATTCTCTCCTTCTCCCTCTGCCCCCTTCTAAAATAAATAAATCTTAAAAAAAAAAAAAGTTCCTCCCTAATAGTCTTCTGGGAAATCCCTGCTACCTCTCTTCCCACTTCTTAGTCCCCTAGTCAATTTCATCCTCTTTTCCTTGAACATAAGATTCTGGAGTTCTACAAAGCTGTTTTAAATACCACCATTCCCCGATCTCTACTCTCTGATTAATATAACTCTGTCAATTCCTGTGGCTTGGATTTTCGTTTTTACATCAATGCCTCTCAGAGTTACCGATCTTGCCTCGACTTCCTTGAGCATCACAGACAGAAAACTGGCGGACGGTTCCGGTGGGAATTTTCGCATATGTACTGAGATAGGAGGGTGCTTCAGAAAGGCAAATGATTTGACATTCCTTTCCATTACTGGTTTTTAAATATTTGTTAATTATATTTTTATGGGAGGAAAATCTATCTATTAGGATTTTTATGCTAAATCATTTATTTACTAAATTATTACACCTAGAAGTTTTGAAAAACCAATCAACAAAAACTTTCCCATATTTTGTCTTTTTTCTCATACAGCTTTTTAAACACCTTATTAAAAGTAACAAAAATTTAAAGAGATTTAAATATAAGTACTTACTTTGGAAAGTTCAGAAACACAAAGGTTCCCAGTGACACTGAGACCAGATCCTCATTATCGCTTCTCTGTGTTTACTATTCATTGAAAGGCTGAAGTACTCTGATAACTCTGTCAATTTTCTCATATCAAAAATACTTGAAGAAATAGTTAAAAAAAATATTTAGGATAATAGAGAAATTTAGGATAAAAAAGCAAGAAACAAAGACTCTAATATGGGTCACACAGCAATGTGAGGCATTTGAATCCTACAACAATCCAACAATCTAGTTACCATGAAATAACAAAGAAAAAAATCTTTACTTCTAGGAAAATACGCACATATGCACATATGCAGAAGTTTCTACTCTTATTGCGCATGTACTCTTTGTCACTGATGAAGTTACCAAGGACTTCAGGACCCAAGATAAAATACAATGATGGAAAAGTGTTGAAGAAGCTGCATCTTTTTTTTTTTTTTAATTTCCCCAAGGATCATTTGCCTTGCATAAATGGAGAATAGTGAATTGTGTAAATGCGGTTGTTGAGAGATTTAAAAGAGTGTGTATAAAGCACTTGATACAGTGCCTGGTCCACAGCTGATAACCACAGGCTTGACAGCAGCTGCTGATCTTATCTCAGGACCTGCTTTAACTTTCACTTCATTTCACATGCACCTTCATATCACTCCTATTTAACAGAGATTATCATCCCCATTTTAAATGAGGAAACTGAGGCTCACGGTAACGTAGCTAATAATTGGCAAAAGGTGTAGTTGAACCAAAGTGCATCTACTTAGGGAGCCTCTCCTCTTTCCACAGTCCTGTGCAAGTTCAGTGCCATTTGCTCTGATCTCGGAAATGAACAGTTTCCCCCAGAGCAAGCTGTACACACATTTACTCACACAAATTTCCAGATCTACTGACTCATTTGGACAAATTACGAATTTTACGTGCCAATGGAAGAGAGAATAATTGGGACCAAAGAAATAGCTGTGTCAAGACACACGTACTAGTACCTCACTTAGAAGCAAGCTAGTAATACATATATATATGCATATCTGGGCCATTAAGTCCATATCATAGTTCTATATGTTAATCCATCTTTCAAACACAAGAACCAAGTACCAGGTAAAATTATAAAAGTAGAGAGAAAGACTTATTATTTTGAACATTCCTGCAATCCTTTTTGAGGTTCTGGTTTTTAATAGTTTTAAAGTCTGTGCAGTCTTAAATTGCCTGAGAGAATTCATCTGTAGTAAAGATGTTCTGATTTGTTGAAAAAACAAAAGGACATTACACAATTGTGGCATCATTTACATAACTGGGATTGCTGGAACTTGCTTCTAACACAGGGACAAAGCCTCAAGAAAGTCTTTTGAAACATGCAGCAGACAGTATTACAAATAAAGAAACAGAGCAGTCAGTGCCTATAATACCTTCGTGCCAGGGAAGAGTGGAGATGATTACTCTTGTCCCGAGCTATATAGGTTAAGATCTACAAGGCAGTATTTGATGCCGCTTACAATTGTAACCACAAGGTACAATATGCATCATTTTGTTGTCACCAGTCCAAAAAGTAGTTAAAATTTTCTAAGGTAATATCTATGTTTTCCTACATATATGCATCCCATATAACCTGAAATATTGGATAAATAAGAAATGAAAGATTACTTATGTTTATTTCGTGTCTGGACAGTCTGTTTAAACATCTGAGTTTCATTGGTATGTCGGTTTAATAAAAATTTCAGTGCATGATTTTTTTCTATGCTAAAGCAAACTCTTTCAAACAGTACTGAGAACACAGGCATTAGCAGACCAAACAAAACGAGTCTTTTGCTAAGCAATGCCAAATCTATTCTTTCAATGCAAGTGGTAAACACACAGCAAAGAAGATTGTCTTCCAGGTCTCATGAAGGTATTCTTAATTACATAGTGAAGTTCTCTGCATACTTCATCACTTGCCTAGAGACCTATAAAACCATCAGAGAGTAACACTTTGCAAATCAAATGTAGAAAACTAAGGCATGTTACATTAACTCAAACTGTCCTGCAGCGAGCTGTTTTGGAAAGGGAGGGTTGCATCCTTTCTATTAAAATGCTCAACTACCCTCTGACTTGCTGTGAAAATGCACATTTGGCAAAATGTATGATGCAGGCTTCTGGGATTAATGAGACTACTTACACATTTTACACACATAAAAAAAAAACATTTATCTCACTATTTTGGTTCTCTTTGCACACAACTGGAAGATAGCATTGCTCAGTGTTTAAGAACACAGAATCTGGAGATAAAGTGAGGATGAAACTCAGCTAAACCCAGCTCAGCTCTACCCCTCCCACTTGTGTGGCCTTGAACAAACTTTTCCCTTCCCTAAGTCTTACTTTCTAGTAGCTGTTTTTTGTTCCATGGGGAAATATATTGTTATCTACCTAAGTTTACCATGAAGAATATGAGATAATTTATTAAAAGCTGTTAGTGGAGTCCCAAATATATAGTGCTCAATAACTGTTAATAGAAAGGAAGGAAAGGAAGAAGCCAGAGAGGAGGGAGAAGAGGAAGGGAAGGGAATTTGACTCTAAGTTTAGTTATAACCAGAGGGAGTTGAGATCGGAGAAAGGATTGTTGGCAGGGAGTGGAACGTGAAGAAGGAATAGGCAATCACGAAATGACTTTTGCAACAAACGGGCTAAATACTCCATACTCCTAAAAATCACATAGCTCAACCATGAAGTTTAGTTGCTGGATAAATTCATCTAACTTTTATACTTTTTTTTTTTTCTTCTGTCAAGCAGACCTAGGGGACACCCATTAATTTCAAAGTTGCAAAAAGTAAGCTGGAAAGGTGGGGCTGATTTTATAAAAAAAACACCTAAAATTATGCTAGATTTTCTCTCTGGCTGGCACAATTATAGCAAGATGTGTCTGGCGTTAGTTTCCTACACCCCATTACAATTCAGTGCCAAAGGAATCCCCAAACATCTGGGTACTGTTTTACTTTGCTCTGACGACAGTTGTGGCTTCAATGCCTCCTGTTTCTTCTCAACTGGAAAGGACATTCATTTCTGCCCAGCTCAAAGTTTATCTCCCTCGCACCAGAATGTGCATTCTACCATTAAATCTGAAACTGCCTTGACATGTTGTTATAATATCTCATGGATGTGGAAAGTTTATTGTGACCTTATGTGAAACATGGGAAAAGGTGTGATCTGGCTGCCCCTTGATGTGTTCTCACATGGGCACAGCAAATCCCACTTCCTTGCTTTGAACACTATAGCCAAGGCATTCATTAACTGCTTTTCCTTCTACTACCTTTTCATATGCTGCTAAATTGTATCACCACTTTTGTTAAGAAATAATTAGGCTCAGAGCCATTTTTGTCCTCAGTCCTTCCGGTACAACTGAATTCTGTGGTGGAACTACAGCCATGGGAGAGTGGCCAAAGATCCCATTTGATAGAAAAAAAAAAATCAGCAGGAACCTTTTAGCCTTTTAAGTTTTGATATTTATGTAGTGCTGCAAAAGATATCCAATATGGTCATCACTGAGGCCTTACTGGATGGCAATACCATGCTTGCTATTTTACTCAATTGTGTTTGATCTTCAGGATCTTATAAAAGAAGATGATACAATGAGTATCATTGTATGATACTCACTGATGAGAAAAATGAGTCAGAGATTAACTTATCCAAAGTCATAGAGAAAATAAGAAGCAATTCTAGGTTTTGAATTTTGTGTGAGTAAAAAGTTTGAGGAATGCATTTATTCAATGTTATATTCATGGCCAAATCCGATACTTCTTTCTTCAGGCAGGTTTTGGGCATCCACGCTGAGCCAAGTAATATCCTGGCACTGGGATTACACCAGAGAAGAGGCCAGAGGCAATCCCAGCACTTGTGGAGCTCCCAAATCAACCAAGGAGACAGACACTGAGAAACGCATTTCACAAAACGAAGATATTCTGTGTGCAAATATTCACAGGCTTCTCCTCCCTCAAATAGCCAAGTGGGAAATAAGAGCCTATTTCCCATTCTACCCCCACCAACACAGTAAGAGAAAGAGAATTGTACTGGAAGAGAAGAAAGATCAGTCTCCATAAGATTATATATACTTGCAATTTTTATTATCAAATATAGTACTATTAGAAACTACAGCTCATAACAAGATATGCATAGATAAACAACACTGGGTTGAACATCCACACACCCATCATTGAAGCCTAGAAATATCCTTTAAGACTCAATGTACTCATTCTTGAGGTGTCAGAGAAGTCAGAGTTGGTCGAAATTCTGAAATTACAATTCACAGAATCATGCTGCTCACAAGACTACCATTAATAGCTTATAAACTTAATTAACCTATAGTTAAATAACATTTAACTTATTTTAATCATTAATTATATGATTCACTATGAATATATAAGAGCATGTCAATAAACATGGTTCCTATTCAAAGTTCTAGCTGATTCAACGAGAGCTTCACTTGGCAGCACAAATGTTAAGTGTTCTGACCAAGGCTAAGACAAGATAGTGATTCATGAGGGATTCATGCAGAAAATTAAAGCAGGGTCAGAGTGAATGGCCAGCCTAGTTACTCTGACCCAGAGTCCGAGAGCAGAAAAAAGAAAGTATTCTTAGCCTAAGTAAAGTTTATATAATCCGGTTAAAAAAAAAATTACTGCTCTCATGTCCCAGCTGATGTTGAGATCCTCTCAGAAACCTATCCATTCACGGTATGGAGTAAGCTATTCAACAGCATTAACCCATATAACTACAGCATTAAGGAAAACATACACTAAAGGAATTCGTTCAAAATTAAGGAAAACATGGATGATTGTTTAGCTGTTATTTTCAACAGTTTGTTCATTGGCATTTAAAAGCGGTTTTATTTCCTACCACAAAAAAAAAATGTTACTGTTTTATGAATAAACAGTTTAATCTTCAGCAAGCTCCTTTCCTCTAATTTATGGCACCTGGTCCAGAAAAATCCCAACGCAGCCAGAGAGCTCAGTCACAGATGTCAGCTCTGGTGGTAGCAAATAGTAAAGGGCTTGGACTTCAAAGAGTTAGAGATACGCCACATTGCAATAAGAAGGAAGGATGTTGCAGACGTCACAAGTGGCGGAAAGGGCCAGAAGCTCGGAAACGAAAATGTAGACGTAAGTCAACTTCTGCTGGTGTTGTGTTCTCAAAGTTCCCTCACTCGTCAGCAATCATCCAGGCACCCAGACACACCCTCCTCTTCTGTGCCTGTGACCCCAAGTTAACTTTGTCTCCAACAACCTCCCTCTCCTACCACAAAGCCCCTCTATTCAAAACTCCCATTCAGGAAGCTAGAAGAGAAAGATTTTTACAGTTTGACAGTTTTTTGTGTTGGGTTGTACTTCACCTAACAGCGCTGTATTCCCACATTTATCCAAAAGCTTTTTTAAAAAAAGATTTATTTATTTGAAAGAGAGAGAGAGAGAGAGAATGGGGGAAGGGGTGGAGGGAGAGGGAGAGAGTCTTAAGCAGCCTCCATGCTAAGCACAGAGCCCAACATTGGGCTCGATCCCATGACCCTGAGATCATGACCTGAGCCGAAACTGAGTCAGACACTTAACCGACTACAGGACCCAGGTTCCCCCTGAAAGCTTTACAAAATGTTATGAGGTCTCTATCTTTTAGGTTGGTCTCCTTTGAGGTTGGCGCCACTCACAGACAGGCATCTTCCACAAAATGGCCCCCAGCAGGTATAGGGTTGCATAGTCTTCATGGACACAAGTTCAAAAAAAGATTCCTCTCTCCCCAGCATCCCTGGTCATTCCAGAAAAAGGATGCTGATTGACTGAGAGTGGTTTTCATGCCCGAACCCCACTGCTGAAGAAGAAGGTGGGACATGTCTAAATTTGGGGCACTACCAGGGAGAGAAGGAACAATTTCTAGAACAAAATAGTGAGGCAATCTGTTACCAGAAGAGCAAGGATGCAGGGCTCAAAAAAGCCTATTTCAGGAAGCAGTCTGAAAGGAAACTATTAAAGAACTAGGGAACTAACATTCCCTCAGTGACCCAGATCTCAGACAGGCAATACAAAGATACCAAAATATTCTGCAAAAGACAGTGCTTGGTAACTACCTTTTACCATATGGTTATTTTGGGGATAAAGAATGGTGAGGCAACCGAGATGTTAAAAATAACAGAAAGCTACTATTACTCCTGAAGCTGATGGGAGCAGGTGGTGTAACTGGAGCCTAGCAACTGGCGAGTTTGACAGGAACTGAGACCCATACAAAGAGGAGCCATGGGGCAGGGGCCGGCGCCTTGGAGGAGGTGCGGCCACAACAGGGATGCCCCTGTGGTCGAGAGAGGGGGCACGTACCCCGGTTCTGTCTTCCTTCCTCCCTCTAGCTGCTCTCCAGTCGATCCCATTGGCTGAATGGAATCAAAAGTAAATGACAAATGTGTAAGCTTATGTCCTCTGGGAAGTAGATGTCACGATGGAATTAGATGTGCCAGAGATTCATTGGAGCTAACAGTTCTCGATGATAAAGGGGAGAAGGCAGTAGAGTCGAAGGGAAAGCCTTCAAGCCCATGGCTAACGTGAGGCCTATGAAAGGAGAGGCAGATCGGAGCGCTGGGTAGTAGAGACCTCAGAAGGTCACAGAGCTTCAGGAAAGGCTCCAAGACTGAGGCATGCCCTGAAGGCACTATGGCTGGATGCTCTCAGCTTCCTGAACTCCTGTGGCTGGTCTTCTCTTGAAGGGAGGTATGGGCATCTTATCCTCCATGGCTGCTGCTGCAAGAGAGCCTGGAAACACAGATTGCTAATTTTCAACCCTAAAATGCAGACCTGGGCAGGAGGAGGAGGAGGAGGAAGGGATCTAAGGGCAGACAGGCTAATGACTGGCACGTGGGTAAAGAAAGTAGAGACTGAGTCATTAGATGCAGTAATTATAGCATATAATGTCTTCCCATGCTTAGATTTAAAAGCATACATCTAGAATTAAAACTGAGTAATTTTTTTTAAGAAATCAACTTAAATTTTATGTTTAAGAATGTTAAGAACTCATATGAGCAACTTAAAAAAGAAAGCTGTATTATGGACTAAAGAACACAATGCTGCAACAAACCTCACAGCCATTGACCCAGCCAACTCCTTTTTCTTTTTTAAAGATTTTATTTATTTATTTATTTAACAGAGAGAGAGAGAGAGAGAGAGAGAGAGAGAGAGAGAGAGAGAACGCGCGCGCACGTGCAAGCACAAGCAGGGGAGGAGGGGGAGGGGGAGGGGGAGGGAGAGGGAGAGGGAGAGGGAGGAGAGGGAGAGGGAGAGGGCTCCTGGCCCCGCTGAGCAGGGAGCCCAATGTGGGGTTGATCATGACCCAAGGTGAAGGCAGACACTTAACCAATTGAGCCACCCAGGCGCCCCTCAGCAAACTCCTTTTGTAGATATTGAAACAGCCTCAGATAGACTGAGTGAGAGACACTCCCATTCAGAAAACTAGCTTGTGACAGAATCAAGGCTAGAACCCCAATTTTTTGACTCTTGCAGGGTGCTCACATAAGGCATCTAATCACGCTTAGCTTAATTTAAAAGCTAATGCTCGAAAGTTCTATACAACCGAAGCTAGACAATTTTGTGTTTTACACTGCTGTGAAATAGAAAAAAAACTCAGCCTCACTGACAATGTATTCCTTATGCTGACTTTATTTAAAGTGAAATTAAAACCAACCAGCCCCCAGATTAAATAAATATATCTACTTTATCACTTTGACAAGCTTAAAAATTCCCTAATACTTTATAAGTTATTAGGTTGAAATGTGTCAACTGAGGTACAATCAACTAATTGATCTATTTTTAAAATTTTTGTAACAGTTGTGAATACATCTATAAATATGCTTTAAGTGTTTTCTCATTAAGAACAATGGCACAATAAAGGCATATTAAAAAGGTCTCAGATTGAGAGTAATTTACAGAAGTAGTTGTAATGAAACTTCAATTGTCTCTATTGGGATTGTAATACCATCCAGTTACAGGCTCCTTGAAGATTTCTAAATGTATGCCAGTTTACTTATCCTTTGCTGAGCAAGCACAGTGGTTTTTATCACTGCTTAGCTGTTATAAAATGTTGGACTGTAAAATGTCAATTGTATAATATATTTGCTTACAAATAGTTACATCCTCAAACGGTGTAGTTTAATCTCTTAGTCTCCTACGGACAGACTCTGGGGCATTATATAAATACATCTTAGAAAAACTGCCCCCAGAACATATTCAAACACACACATGCATTATCATCTGCAGAATATAAGTAGACCTTGTGGAAATCCTGCTGCATTCAATTTCACTACAAAAGGTATACAAGGACATAAAAGGTTAAAGCTACAGAACTAAGAGATTGTATCAGTGTCTCTGGAGCAATGTTATTTTAACTTTGTTTAATTTTTTGAAGGATAACTTGAAGAACTTGCTAAGTGAAATGCTTAAGAAGTCCATGGAAACTAAAAGGAAATGACAGAAAAATGAAGACACAGTTTAAAGCCCTTAAGAAATTCAGGAAGAATTTTGTAAAAAATATAGTCACTGCAACCCAATGAATAAACATGGACTAAAAGATTATCAACTTATGAAAATGTTTTACAGACTATCTCTGAGCAAGTTACACAGACTAGAATTACAGTTTCTCTACCTTAAAGGCTGGTGAAAATTAAAAACATTGCATTTGTCTTTGAAAACAAATTCAGACAGTAGTAATATTTAGGATAAGAGCCATGGAGGGGCGCCTGGGTGGCACAGCGGTTGAGCGTCTGCCTTCGGCTCAGGGCGTGATCCTGGCGTTATGGGATCGAGCCCCACATCAGGCTCCTCCGCTATGAGCCTGCTTCTTCCTCTCCCACTCCCCCTGCTTGTGCTCCCTCTCTCGCTGGCTGTCTCTCTGTCGAATAAATAAATAAAATCTTAAAAAAAAAAGAGCCATGGAAATCACACCATAAACTGTTCAATAAGATTAAAACTGTATCAGAATGAATTTTCAAAGTAATTGCCATATGTATATTTCCATAATATGTACTTTCAACAAAGGCTCTAAGTGCCTCAATGTTAAAAATGTATTTGGTGTACCAAGATACAAATATCTGGTCGTGTTTCACCAAAAGTATTCAGATTTTGGATGTACTGTCAGCAAATAAGTTAGCCATCAAAAAGAATGAAATCTTGCCGTTTGCAACAACATGGATGGAACTAGAGTGTATTATGCTAAGCAAAATAAGTCAGAGAAAATAAATACCATATGATTTCACTCATATGTGGAATTTAAGAAACAAAACAGATAAAAAATAGTGGAAGGGAAGGAAAAATAAAATGAGATAAAAACAGAAAGGGAGGTGAACCATAAGAGACTCTTAACTATAGAGAGCAAACTGAAGGTTGCTGGAGGGGAGGTGGGTGGGGAGATGGGGTAATTGGGTGATGGATATCAAGGAGGGCACATGTTGGGATGAGCACTGGGTGTTTTATGTAAGTGATGAATCACTCAATTCTACTCCTGAAACCAATACTACACTATATGTTACCTAACTTGAGTTTAAATAAAAAATTAAGTAAATAAAATATTTCTAAATTTTATACAGTTAAAATTTGCTTCTATGAAAAAAAGTTTTTTATTTCAAAGGCAATTGGTAAAATTCTGGGCATCTTGTAGGTTTTCAGGGAAACACTATTTACAGGAAGAAATAAAAGCTTTGAGTGACTTATGAGTCATGAGAATTTTTTTTCTGATGGTCTATCTAGGGAAAATGTATAATAGTTTTAAATTCTACACTGGGTTCTACATAGCTCTCCTAAATAGTCAACAATCATAATAGAGTTTCTGCTGTCCTAATGTTTGAAAAATTAAAATTTTTTTCATTTCAAGATTCTGTACTTTAAAAAATAGCATCTCTTCCAATTTATAATTTGATTTACTCATTTCCAGATAAAGTGTTGCAACTGCACTTTTATGTAACAGTGTTTTATGTAACATCTCCATCCTTTGTTTGTACTTTGTATCATTGAATATGCATTTTCTCCTATTTGATTGAATATAAGCCAGATATGCCAGGGGGAATCCTAGTCCCACTCTACCCCTTTCCTCCAAGTTCCTTCATGCCATCTCTTATAGGGAAGAATGCTGCTGCGATAGATCGGGTTTAAGGGCATTTTATTTTTTGCTGTGTCCAAAGAGCTGGGGTGAGTAGGCAGTTGCTATGTCTGGTTCAATGTTAGCAAGTTAACACTGGCAAGCAGGCATGAAACTTCCAGATGATCTCATAAGATAAAGCAAGAAAACCTTAGAAGCAGCTCTCTCCTGGGACTTGGCACTCTGCACTTACGCACTTGAAGATTTCAGTGGCTGGGTAGTTGTATCAATTAGGAAAATCTAGGTTACAATGCAGTAATAAAAATCCTCTGAATCTCTGTGGCTTACACAACAAAGATGTGTTTCTCACTCATGCTACACACATCTGTCATTTGAGGTCAGAAGTAGATGGCAATATCAGAACCACTCAGAGTCATAAATCATGACTTTTAGCCGCTTACTATGCGTGCTGATATACAAAATTGCCTCTACTTTATTAAGAATATAATTTCTATACTTTAAGTGTCAGTCTACATGAGAGTGGAGACAAAATGTTTAAAAAGTCATGCAGTAATTGTACTCAGAGGCAGCCTTTAATGATATCAACCATGAAGTACAAAAACATCTTTAACATTCTCCAAAAGATATAGTTTTGTTGGTGGGAATCAAACTGGAAGTTGGTCTTTCTTCCAAAAGAAGTTGAGATGCAATCCAAATTACTACCTCAGGATCAGTGGAAAACAGACAATAGCCAGAGGGTGTGCAGCAAGGGTCAGAAAGCAGTAATGCTCTACATATTCAGATGACGAGATCATTCCTGGCTAATAAGTAATTGACAGAAAGCATTTTGAGGACTTGAGCATATTAAGCCATTATAATAAGGATTTGATGGCATTTGGTTATTTTTATTGTAGGACTATTTATTTTTTTCTTTTTATCTTCCAGTATTTTTCAAGTATTCTGAAACAGAAATGTATTTTGTAGGAAAAAAATTGAAATAACCGATTGATGAGTCCTCTTATTTAAAAAATTTTGTGCATTTTAAGGATCTTGATATAAAGAAGTAATTTAAATATATAACAGCATGTGGCAGAAAGAAAAGGGTCTATAGAATTGGGGAGAGAGAGGGAGAAGGAGAGAGAAAGAGAGAGTGTGAATGTGTGTTTGCATAAAGGAACTCTCTAAGAGTTTCCACAAAATACCTTGGTGGAGTTGGAATAGAAGGTTATATCAGATCTCCACCATGTATTATTTGTGGTAGACTATAAATGTTTATGCTTCTACTAACAGTATAGCAAAATGTCAATAATTCCAGTTCCATATAGTTGGGACCATCATTTACAATAATTATTTGTTGTCTTCGTAATATCATAAATTAACAAACCCCATCGGGTACTGCTATGGATCTCACTTCTGGAGCTTGTTCGGATTTTGTTTTTTTAAAACTACAGATATCATCTTGTTGGGGTGCTGATCTCTAGTGTTTTCTGATTGTGGTGGTGAGAAATACACTCACAGAAACTTTTCAGTATATATATTTAAAGCTCCAGGAGTGTATGGTCCAAAGGTCACTGCATGACAAGGTTGGCCTTGGGAGTAGTTGGCTGCTGGTTTCCCCTCTCTGAATTCCCCCTCCATAATGAAGATTGTTCACTGATAACGTTCTATACCAGATTTTTAAATTTAAGTATAAAAAAAGAAATTTGGACCCAAATTTTAATTAGAGCCCAAGTCCAGAGCTCAGAATATGATGACAAAGAGAAAGAGTGATCCAGGTCCTGCCCCCAGTAAAACAAATTTTCAAAAGGCAATTGCTATAAATCCATGAAAAGGCTGGACCCTCGCGGCTAAGGCTCACAGAATCAGCAAAGATTCCTTTGCTCAAGCTTAGCCTGAGAGCAGCAGAGCACCCTCTCTTCAAGGGGCAGTGCAGGCATGATAGTAAAGACAACCGTAATTAAGAGCAGAAGATAAAGGTACTTCCCCTATTTTTATGGGTCCTGCACGAACTTCAAAGATCTCCACATGTTTCTAGAGATAGGAGACTACTCCCTTCAACAATATAGGAGTTGGAATTTCCTAAGAGTTGAGATCTCAGCAACAGATTTTATTAAATAAAAGTAGATGTGATTGCTTTGCCCAAGAAGGGGCCACTTGTTGTGTTCCATTTTTAATTAAAATATTTTGACATATAATATTGTATAAACTTAAGGTGTATAACCTGTTAATTTGTTGCACTTATATATTGTAATAGGATTGTCATTGTAGCAATAATCAGCACCTCTTTCACATTACATAATTATCCAAAAACAAAAAACAAAAACCAGGAAGGGGCACCTGGGTGACACAGCTAGTTAAGGGTCCAACTCTTGGTTTTCAGCTCAGGTCGTGATCTCAGGGTCATGAGATTAAGCCCTGCATCAGGCTCTACTCAGCTCAGAGTCTGCTTAAGACTCTCTCTCCCTCTCCCTCTGCCCCTCTCCTTCACTCTCTCTCTCTCAAATTAATCATTAAAAAAATAAAAATATAAAACAAACAAGGAAGATGAGGTCTCTGCCCTCAAATTACCTTTGACATTCTGCCTTCAAAGCTGCTCTTTCCTGACTTAGAATACTAGAGTACTGTTAGACCCCTATCTCTTAAGATTCTTTCCAGCATAATTGTCATTTTTTATGAGTATTTTTCATTTAACTTTTCTTACATCTTATTACCACCCCCAGATTAATCCATAAAACCTAAATAGACATTTCAATAGACCAGAAAAAGAAAGAGAGAGAGAGGGGGAGAGGGACGGGGGGAGACAGAGGGGGAGACAAAGGGGGGGAGAGGGGGGGAGAGAGAAGGGGAGAGAGAAGGGGGGAAGGAAGAAGAAAAGAAAAGGAAAGAAAAAAAAGTGGCTTTCCTGACACACTTGATTCCCTGGAATAAGATTTTACCTGGTGTTTTGGTCTGGATATTCATTCCTTTATTCATTTAAAAATACTTACTGAGTCCTTCTATGTATTAGACGTGCTATTTGGTGCTGGATATATAGCTGTAAAGAAATCAGCCATATCCCCCACTTTCATGGAAATTAGGGTTTATGGAAGGAAAAGGGGTAATGACTGAATAGTAAATATATTGTTTCCTTAAAGGAAAAGAGGATGCAATCATGGGAGAGAATAAGAAAGATCTAATTTAGAACAAGAGATGGCATCCATGGGTATCTAAGTGAGGCACCAGCGGTGTGAAGTGGGAGGGGGATAGTTGCGCAAGTAGAAGCAAGAGCCATGAGGGAGCAAAGAGCTTGTCACGTTGCAGAACGCAGCAGAGGCCAATGTGATTGGAAAACAGTGAATAACGGGCGCAGCGACAGGAGATTTCGTTGGAGAATAGGCAGAGCTTGAATTCTGCGGGGCTTTGCAGATCATGCTCAGTATTTTGGTCTTTATTCTAAGCCCAGTGAGAAACTTTTGAAGGATTTTAAGGGGAGAGAGGTGATGTGATTAGAGAAAGTTTCCTCAGTGGTCACTCTGGTTGCAGTGAGAGGAATGGAAATGAGGAAGATTAAGGAGGCAAGCTGGCCTTCTCGCAGTACAAACTGTGACACAGGTGGTGGTCTAATCAAGAGGTGATAATAGTATGGACTAGTGTGGTGGGCAGGAAGACAGAACATACACTTTGGAGATAAAATTACAATATATAAGTGTAAACGTCTTAGTACCAGAGTTGGGCAAGTGGACTGGGAAGAAGATAATGCCCATTTTTTCACTTGGCTAATGACAAATAGTCCCATTCACTGGGAAAGTTGGATTTGGATAGGAACTGGAGTACTTGCAGGTGGGGAAAAGATGCGGTTTGGACATGTTAAGTTTGAGAGCCTTAAGAAACTTAGTGTTCAGATATCAGGATGACATTTAAACATACCAGTTTAGAGCTCAAACAAGATTTCTGACTAGAGGGGTGCCTGGCTGGCTCAGTTAGTGGAGCGTGTGACTCGATCTCCAGGTTGTGGGTTCGAGCCTCGTGATGGATATAGAGATTACTTAAAATCTTAAAAAAAAAAAAAAAAAAAAGATTTCTGAACAGAGGTCACATTTACAGCAATGAGTGTTGGTGAGATTGTTTAGAGACTACAGAGGGCGACAAAAAGCAGTATATGTGGAATGTCGACTGATAAATGCAAACTGATCTGCCATCTGAGTTTCCATGGAAAGGGAATGCAATTTGGGGGTCTATTATAATTCATTTTACTAGAATTCTGATAAATTAAGCCCCAATATTGAATAAAACAGAGAATCATTTACTATTGACTTTGGCTCGAAGGTTTACTTAATCACAAATACTTCCTTTTCCATGGATGTCAGTGTCATTAACAAAATTCCAAAAGATTTTCTAGGAATCAGTTCATTGAAGAAGAAATTGATGAACTGAACCCACTGGGAAGTAAACGATAATTTACACCTTGATAATTGATCCAAATTGATTATTATTTTCTTGTGCATTGTTAAATAAGGTGTTCGATTGAATTTTCCTTTGCACGTTAAGAGTGGTAGCTCTGTTTCCTGGCTCTGGGGAGTTATCAGCTACAGGAAAGATTTTCTTTTCAGATTAGAAGCAAACCAGATATTGTAGAATTCCTCAGGCCAAAAGAGTTTTTTGAAGAAGTTTAAGTATTATGGTTGAGTATAAACATTATTATTATGTTCATTACTATCTTCAAGTATTTAATGTCAATAAAAACCTTTCCAAGTTTCTCAAGGGCACTTCCAGGCAGAGCTGTATATTTTCAAGGAAATATTAGAAGACCTCCCACTACATTTGTCATATTAAAATCCAATTAGGCACAAAGACAAGACAAAGGAATAAACTAAATTGGAGAACAACATATGTTTAACATAGTACACATATTACAAATAGGCTTAACTATCACATACTGGTTAAAGCTTGCACTTTTTTTTCTTAGAAATCTGAAGAAAAACATGTGGTGAAAGTTAAGAAAAAAAACTTGGAGTCTTAAAAATGGATGCTAATTCATGAAATATAAAATCAGCATCATCTTAACTGATAAATTTCCTATAACACCACCTTCTCTTATATAATACATATCCTACCTAATTGTCGCTTAACACAGGACTACTATGCGATGGGCATTTAGGAATTGCAAATAGTCTCAGACTACATCTCTGTAAAAGCCCAAAACTGAAAAGAATAAATCAGAATATATAAGTGTTAGCGAAGCTCTTTTTAAAGTAATAAATGTGGGTGGATTGTTCCAGTCAAATCTATTTCTTGAACTGGCTTTTTTTTTTTTTTAAAGACAATGGAAGCTTTAACAAAGTAACAAAATTAAGACAATTCAGTTTGTAGAACTTTAGGCTGTTCACAGGAATTAGGAAAAGAGATGGATTTTCATTTGATAAATGTCATTTAGCCTCACACAGAGCAGAGCTCTAGTAAAAAGTGGTTGAATGTATGGGACCCTCTTTTGATCCTTTCTACTAATTAACATGATAAACGATCAAATACTCATCCAGAATGGACAATATAGTGCGAGATGAAAAGTACTGTGGTAGCAGTTCATTTGCCCATGGCTGGAAATTTAAAATCCTTGGATGTATAACTTTTGGACATAACTAATTATCAAGAATAACATGTGGCTCTGTTAGCTAGTTTATAACTGGAGGAGTTCCTTTAGCAGATACGAAGAATGTATAACAGGTGACTGTACTTCAGACTGTTGGATAAGTACCATTATAACTGCTAAAAGTAGGTTGGGGGTGAGACTGGAAGTTCCAACCCTCTAATCACATCTTTGGTTCTCCTGGCAACCAGACCCCATCCTTAGGTGAGGTCCAAGTCACCTCATTAACAAGACACCTTTATCACTCTCTTCACTTAGGAAACTCTAAGGGTTTAGGAGCTCTGGGCCAAAAACAGGATGAAGACCAAATACATATTTCTTATTATAAAGCACAGCATCACATATGCTCAAACATACTTTGAACATAATCTGCATAGAGTATCAAAAAATAGATCAGTCTCCCCTCTGTTATGTAACATCCCAAACCAGTTAATCATGTGTTGTTGAATAAACAACACAGACAGCAGTTTATTTGAAAGCAAAGAAACAAGCAGCGCATTCTGCGTTAACTTTAATTTCCCATGCATTCCTCAGCTTCACGGTTATTTATAGATCTTTTCCCGGAATAATTTATAGTTAAAGTGAATAAAGTTTATAGCTATGGGAAGTTGTTTTTAGTATCCTTTACTGTGAGGGTTTTTTTTCTTTTTTCCCCCCTCATCTATTTAAGTAAAAAAAAAAAAAATGACTAAAATAAGGCAGGTAGCATTTGAGTGGGAAGATATGATCCCCACTGATTAAAGACCACAGAAATAACTTTTATATGCACTTTATAGCTTAAAGTATGCATTTGCATGTATGACCACAATCATACTCAGAATCTATGCCAATATTTAGTGATGATCAAGTAAAGAAAGACTCTGCCTTCTTAAAAAAAGAAAAAGTCCTCCAATCTAACAAGATTTGGGCAAATAGCTCAGATAGAAAAATCTCCTGATGAGAAAGGAATTACCAAAAAATAATCTCTCCCTTACCCTTAAGCACATTGTTGTTGTTTTTGGTTCTTTCAGTTGGACTGCAATCTGGCTGTCAAAGCAGGAAGGAGAAAGATTACATATAATTTCCAGAGTATTCTTGCCTCCATGTTCTTATGGCCTTGCTTGTTTTGACCTGACTAAATCAGTATAACCTTGTCAGAAAGAGTTTTGCAATTAAACTCCAAAGGAAAAAAAAAAAAAAAAAAAAGATCTGGCATAAAACCACCACAACTCCAAATCTGTAAGTGGTGCTAAAAGACCAAAAGCAAATACAACAACAACAAATGACCTTTACAAAAAGGTCATTACCCTAACAAAAACTGTCCACCAGCTTCTAATGCGTCAATACAACCTTGCAAGGGCCATTGCTGATATGCTGTCCTCCTCAGCCACTGGTCTCCTTATGAGCTTTTGTTTTGACCTGTACCTCTCTCTTCAGTCTCATCTTGAGGAATGCTTCTGGTTCTCTTTTGATATCATAAGCCATCCTGCTCCAAGGCCCTGAAAGGATTATCTGGTGTCATCTTTCTTCTCTTCCCATTATATTCTGGCCTAGTTTATTTGGCTATGAGGCCAAATGCCCAATCCCTTAGGGAGGCCTTTTTTTCTCACCCCAGCCTAAGCCTCATTCCCTCTGTGTGACCTTCATAACCAATACACCTTTCCGACTTAACATAGGTTCTAATTATACGAAAACTGGTAGAATAGTTAATGAATTCTTCCTTCACTAAACTGTATGATACATGAAGAGTATGGCCATGTCTACTTTCCCATCATTATATCTACAAAATCTAGCAAGTATATGTTAAATAAATGATTAGATAGATGGATGGGTGGAGGGATGATTGAGCTCTCTCCCAGGAAATCTGTTCTCTAACCCCAGCTATGTGAGGGTATCATAATATGTAGAACACATTATCCAATAGAAAGAAATGTGGGTCATATATGTCATTTTAAAGTTTTTCATAGCCACATTAAAAAAAATAAGAACAAGTGAAATTTTATGTTTAATTAAACATAACCAAAGGACTGTAATTTCATCATGTAATAAATATAAAATATTTTAATGAGATTTTACTTTTTTTCTATATTAAGTCTTCAAAATATTATTTGTGTCTTTTACAGCTCCAGCACATCTCAATTTGGACTCACAGCATTTCAAGTTGTTAACAGTCATATTACCTTGCAAAATCTGGAGAGCCAGTGAAGTAGATCTGTTAGAAGTTCATGTGTGTGAAGAAATATCTTGAAGGGTAGGGGTGGAATTTATCTTAGACAAGAAAGTTGAAAAGACACCTTTGTTCATTGGTTTGAGTGAGAGGGAAGAAAAGATTTGAAAATATTTCTCCGAAGAAGACATACAAATGGCCAACAGACACATGAAAAAATGCTCCACATCACTTGTCATCAGGGAAATACAAATCAAAACCACAACGAGATACCACCTTGCACCAGTTAGAATGGCTAAAATTAACAAGACAGAGAACAACAGATGTTGGCAAGGATGTGGAGAAAGGGGAACCCTTTTACACTGCTGGTGAGAATGCGAACTGGTACAACCACTCTGGAAAACAGTATGGAGGTTAAAAAATTAAAAATTAAAATTAAAAAAAGAGCTACCCTATGACCCAGCATCTGCACTACTAGGTATTTACCCCAAAGATACAGATGTAGTGAAAAGAAGGGGTAAATGCACCCCAATGTTCATACCAGCAATGTCCACATTAGCCAAACTGTGGAAGGAACTGAAATGACCTTCAACAGATGAATGGATAAAGAAGATGTGGTTCATATATACAATGGAATAGCACTCAGCCATCAGAAAGGATGAAGACCCACCATTTATACAACATGGATGGAACTGGAAGATATTATGTTAAGTGAAATAAGTCAATCAGAGAAAGCCAATTATCATATGGTTTTACTCATATGTGGAATATAAGAAATAGCACAGAGGATCATAGGGGAAGGGAGGGAAAACTGAATGGGAAGGAATCAGAGAGGGAGACAAACCATGGCAGACTCTTGACTCTGGGAAACAAACTGAGGGTTGCAGAAGGGGAGGTAGGTGGAGGGATGGGGTAACTGGGTGGTGGGCATTAAGGAGGGCACGTGATGTGATGAGCGTTGGGTGTCATACAAAACTGATGAATCATTGAACACTACATCAGAAACTACTGATGTACTATGTGTTGGCTAATTGAATTTAAATTCAAAAATAGTGTTAAAAAATAAATTGTTCAGGCTGCTATAACAAAAATAACATAGACCGGGTGGCTTATAAATAACCAAATTTATTTCTCACAGTTCTAGAGGCTGGGAAGTCCAAGATCAAGGCTCTGGCAGATTTAGTTGTCTAGTGAAAGTGTACTTCCTGGTTTATAGATGTGCTTTATCATAATAACCTCACAAGGCAGAAGGGGCAACGTAGATCTGTGGGGTCTCAAAAATTCCCTAATCCTATTCATGAAGGCTCCACCCAATGACCCAATTACTTCCCAAAGTCCCTATGTTCTAACACTATCACACTGAACTTTCTTTCAACATAAAAGTTTATAGGCAGAGATATTTAGTCTATAGCAATGTGAATACTTCTGCTTCTTTCCATCTTTTCCAATAAGACAGATACTCAGAATGAGAACCTTTCACACAAAATAAAGTTGTTTCCCAACAAAATCTCTGCAGGATTATGAGAACACATAGCAGTTGAGAGAGGACCACAAAAGTAGAGGTTAAATAGAAGAGGACTGTGGTGGCTTAGGAAGGAAACCAAATGGGAAACTGGCAGCAGTGACAGCACAGACAAGGAACAGAAGGCAAAGAGGAGGACAGGGTGGCATCATAATGGTGGCCCAGACCATGTCCCTGAGTTGATGCAAGACACTCTGTGAATTTCCTACTTAAACCAGTTGAGAGAAATGTGAGGTGTAGTTAGAGCACCCAAATTTTTCTTGCTAGAGTCTAAATTAGATATAATATTTGTCAGTATTATTTTCCTGCTAAGATAACGTACTGGGTGAAAAGTGTGGTATTTAGAAAATCTGTTTTAAAGCCAGCCAAATGGATTTCAACATTTGATTTAATAGTTACTATTTCACCAGATACACTGTGCCTGGATTCTCATCTTAGAAGAGGGATAATTATATCTAATTGAATGGTTGAATGAATGTTAGATGAGATAATGCTGTGTTTCTTCAAATATATTATATACATGTAGGGTTACCAACCCTCCTGGTTCATCTGGGACTACCCCAATTTTAGCACTGAAAATGCGCCAGTCCTGGGTAAATCGAGATGTTTAGTTAACCTCGTGTATATTTGAGAGTTTTTATGAGAATCTTTTCAACTTTAATAATTATATATTTACAATAATTTTTATTTTAAAATGTAGTTTTATACATGAAATATGCCAGTTATTATGTAAGTTGGAGTTAAATGGGTAGGCCTATGGGAATCCAATTTAGACAGCACAAATTACAGGCATAGTGTTTGAGCATACCTATGAATACTTCAAACCTTCAAAAACAACATTGAGAATAACTCTTCAGAAGTCTTAATAGATGTGATTTGTACCATTAGAGAAGATTTTTATATACTCAACTTCCATACACATTGCTGTAAGTTGTTGGTTTTGTTCTGCTTTAAAAAAAAAGCAGGCAAAATGTTAGTCCCAGTGGTGAAAATTTTGATGGCAGATGAATGAGGTTTGGGAAGTATTGAAAAAGGCATTTTTCAAAAGGCCCAGCATACAGTGGTACCCCAAAAATGTTTTGTTTTGTATTTTTCTTCCTTTTTATTTGTTGTTTGTAAGAAAATTTAGTATAAAAGACATTGGAATTAGACAAATCAAGGTTTAAATCCTAGCACTGTCAATAACTGACTGGTAGATGGTAAGCATGTTATGTACTATTCTCAGGTCTCTATATAATAGTGGATAATGTAATACACTTCAAAATATCATAAGCATTTTCAATATTGTCAGGATATTGCTAAGATGTCAGTTCTTCCCAAATTGGTCACTGAATCTATTGACTCAATGCAGTCCCAATCAAAATCTCAGCAAAAGGTCCCAGCTTGGAAGTAATTATAAGCAGATATAGTGCTTTGTACCAGAGAGGATAAGGTTCTGTGGTAGATATAAAGATCTCAAGAACAGTGACTTACATATATTTATTTCTCATTCATATAAAATAAATCCAGGGACATGCTTTCCAGGGAAATATGAAAGCTTCACAGTGTTAGGGACCCAGGTTCCTTTTATCTTTTTGCTCTACAAAATGTGGCTTGCATCTTAAAACTTACTTTACAACCCAAAAGAGCTGCTGGAGCTCCAGACATCACATTTGCATTCCAAGAAGGTATAATATCAAAACATTGTCGTACTGGCAAAAGAATGGGCAAATAGACTAATGAAACAGAAGAGGGTCCAGAAATAGACCCACATAAGTACAGTGAACTGGTCTTTGACAAAGGAGTAAAGATAATACAATAAAGCAAAATAGTTTCTTCCAAAATGGTGCTGGAACAACTGGATATCCATGTGCAAAAAAAAAAAAAAAAAAAAAAGCTAGACACAGATCTTTCACCCTTCACAAAAATTTGAAATTAGTCACAGACCTAAATATAAAATGTAAAACTATCAAACTCCTAGACAATAGTGTAGAAGTGTCTGGTGCCTTTTTAGATACAACAACAAAGGTATGAGTCATTAAAAAATAATCAATAAGCTTCAGACTTCAGCCCTGGGAAAAACACTGTCAAGAGAATGGGAAGACAAGCCACAGACTAGGAGACAATATTTGCAAAAGACACATCCAATAAAAGACTACTATCCATATATACAAAGAATTTTTAAAACTCAACAAGAAAACAGACAACTCAATTTTAAAATGGGCTAAAAACATTAACAGACACCTCACCAAAGAAGATATACAGATGGCAAGTAAGCATTTGAAAGGATGCTCCAAGTATATACCATTAGGGAATGCAAATTAGAACAACAATAAGATAGCACTACACAGCTACTCGAATGGCCAAAACCCAGAATACTGACAACGCTAAATGCTGGTGAGGATGTGGAGCAACAGCAACTCTCACACACTGCTAGGGGGAATGCAAAATGGTACAGCCACCTTGGAAAACAGTTCGGCAGTTTCTTACGAAACTTAACATAATCTTACCATATGATCCAGAAACCATGCTCCTCAGTATTTACCCAAAAGAACTGAAAACATATGTCCACACAAAAAACTGTAAAGGATGTTTACAGCAGCTTTATTCATATTTGCCAAAACTTGGAAGCAACCCAGATGCCCTTCAGTAAGCAAATGGATAATCTGCGGTACACGCAGGCAATGAAATATTATTCAGTGCTAAAGAGAAATAATCTATGGTCCAAGCCAGGAAAAGACATGGAGGAACTTTAAATGCATATTATGAAATGAAAGAAGCCAACCTGAAAAGGCTACATACTGTATGGTTCTAACTATAGCACATTCTGAGAAAGGGAAAACTATGGTGATAGTAAAAAGATCCAAGGGTGGGGAGGGGAAGATGTAAATAAGCGGAGCACAGAAGGGTTCTGGGGTAGTAGAAATACTCTGTATGATACTATAACGAACATTATACATTTGCCCACACTCGTAGAATATACAACACCAACCACAAACCTTAATGTAAACTATGAACTTTGGATAACTTTGATGTATCAATGAAAGTTCAATTGTAACAAATGGACAACTCTGATAAGCCATGCTGGTGATGGAGGAGGCTATGCATATTCAGGAACAGGGAATATTGGAGAAATCCATGTACTTTCTATTTTGCTGTGAACCTAAAATAGCTTTAAAAATAGTCTTTTCTTGGGGCGCCTGGGTGATGCAGTCGTTAAGCGTCTGCCTTCGGCTCAGGGCGTGATCCCGGCGTTGTGGGATCGAGCCCCACATCAGGCTCCTCCATTGGAAGCCTGCTTCTTCCTCTCCCACTGCCCCTTCTTGTGTTCCCTCTCTCGCTGGGTGTCTCTATCTCTGTCAAATAAATAAAATCTTTTAAAAAAATAATAAAATAAAATAAAAATAGTCTTTTCTTTAAAAAATAATCTTGAGGATTCAATGATACAGTTGCTATAAAGAAAAATGTCTGCAGAGGAGGCACTTGGTAAATTTTGGTCCCTTTTCCCCCAGTCTTCATTAAACAGAAGGCTCTGTTTTCTTGAGTTTTCTTCATACTCTCTAATTCAGGGAAAATGTCACAACTCGTTTAATTTTCTTCCGACTATCTTCAAGTATTAATTGAGGTATAGTAGCAAATAGAACTGCTGGAATAAATCTAAACCAAACAACTCAAACAGCTGATGTAAAGCCCAATACGATTATGACAGGTATTATGTTCTAATTGCTGGGATAAAAACATATATTTAGATGTCTTGGGACTGTAATAGGCTTTCCCAGCAATTCTAGAAAAGATACACTTTCTGGTCTTCCATATCTCTTAAAAATTCTTTTATGCATAAGAGCACAATTTCATAATTTCCTTCCTAAGAAAAGAATAAAAGGATGGAGGGAAGAAAAGCAAAAATAAAAACAAATAAAAAGGACAAGGAGGAGGAGGAAGATGAAAAGAAAATATTTACTGCGTTTCTATGTAACAAGCCTCGTGTTCATACTGGATATGAAGCATCTGAGCTGCAATTATTCTGTGAAATTCAAATATACACAAAATCAAGGATATTAGTGTGTATCCGCTCTTAGAAGATTTAAAAAAAAAAAGAAATGGCCCAAAACTGACAAAAAGCAAACTCTTCCAGTTCTAAATATTTTAAAAAGTATTTTTATCCTTATTCCCAAACGTCTATTATTTTTAACTTTCCAGTACTAGAGTCTTTTAAAAATATTTCTCTTCATTGGAATTATATACTTCTGAAAGTAATGTTAAAACTATTGCCCATGATGCAGTTAAACAGAAAAGAGGAAATCTCATGCATTTGACCTCTCAAAATAAACCCTTCAGTTCACATCTGCCTACTTCTATCACTCAAAGTCAAGATAAAAATCTCATGGTTCTATTTCAGTAGAATACGCCTTTCCCAAGAAAAATTTTTGAATCCCTTGGCCACACTCCAGAACTAGGAAAAAATTAAGCCCCAATAACCTAAGATTTCTGTCACATGCAATGAATTAACTTACCTTCTAGGCATTTAGAATGGAGCTAGCAATGTATCACCTACGGGAGAACTGAAAATAGTTACTCCAATAATTTTTCTGTTGTATTTAATCGTCTCAAAGAACACCAGTTGAGAAAGACTGTCAGTTCTTTTCCTAATAAAATGTGTTCAAAACCATGTTGCCAGTAAATCAAATAAGAGATGAATGTAGTAAAAGCTCTATCTAATCTATCTATATCTAAGCTCTGATTCCCACCCACTGTTCATTCTATTGGAAATAACTATCACCCACCTAAGCTCCAAGTTAATAAAAGGGTAGCCAAACTCTATATGAAGTATAATATTCTATTCGTATTTCCCCTACCCAGAATCATCCTTCAGAAACCTCATCCCGGTAATCTGCTATACTTTACTCAGCATAAGAAGATCAATGTCCAAGTTCCAACTACATCCATCCATTATTGGAGAAAAAGACATCAGCAATTTACTGAAAAGAAACAAAACTGAGAAGAGCACATTCTAGTCAACAGTAGTTCTATGAACAAAGGCATGACACTTACAAAAGTGCATGAAAGAATTAGTTCCATGTTAGAGATAGTTTTGTATGGTGAGGACAAACAGCCAGATCCATGTTGAATGGATAAAGACGTGATGTAACTATCCTGCCTTGAAGCCAATTATGCATATATGGTAGGCAAACTGATAGTTTTCCTCCAAAATCTGTTCTCACCTCCTGCAGCCAAGAATACTCCATCCAGCAAGGCCATCATTCAGAGATAAAGTTTCCCAGACAAACAAGAGTTAAAGGAATTCATGATCACTAAACCAGCCTTACAAGAAATGTTCAAGGGGACTCTCCAAATGGAAAGGAAAAACCATAAGCAGGAGTAAGAAAAGTAGAAAGCACAAAAGCAGTAAAACTAAATGTACCTATAAAAATCAGTCGAGGGGAAGAAAATAAATCAAGGGGTTCACAAAATAACAGAATGTAAAGTATGCCACCATTTACTTCAAACATGGTGAGGGGGAGGAACAAAAATTTAGCACTTTTAGAATGAGTTCAAACTTAAGTGACCAACAACTTAATATAGACTGCTATATGCATAAGATGTTATATATAAACCTAATGGTAACCATGGACCCAAACCGGTAATAGACATACAAAAAATAAAGAGAAAGGAATCCCAGTACATCACTAAAGAAAGCTAGTAAGCCATGAGAGAAGAGAGCAAGAGAAGGAGCTACAAAAACAACTACAAAACAAGAAAATGGCAATAAGTACAATCCCATCAATAATTACTATGAATGTAAATGGACCAAATGCTCCTATCCAAAGACATAAGATGATAGAATGGATCAAAAAAGCAAGACCCATCTATTTGCTGCTTAAAAGAGATTCATTTCAGACCTAGACATATGCAGATTGAAAGTGAAGGGATGGAAAAGTATTTATCAGCAAATGGAAATGAAAGCAAGCAAGGGTAGCAATACTTATATCAGACAAAATAGACTTTAAAACAAAGACCGTAACAAGAGACAAAGGACGCTATATAATCATAAAGGGAACAATCTGACAAAAAGGTATAATAATTGTTGATATACACCCAACACGGCAGCATCCAAATACATGGAGCGGCTGATATTAGTCAACACTAATTTTGTGCCACATTTTTAAATTTAGTTTTTGTCTAAACATTGTACTATAGATTAAGCCCATTATTGAAAAATGCCTACTATATAAATGAATTGTCAAAACTAATTCTAGCGGTCAAGGCAACCAACCAATTCAGATCTACTTTTTTCTAGAAAATACCTCACTTATTTTCTGATACAATGAATGCTTTAATATGATTTCTTTTAACATCTACCCACCTACTAGTTCTAATACCTGAGTCATTTTGTTTCTGTATTGTCTAATTATTCTCCCTATTGTGAGACATAACTTCATGTTTCTTTGCAAGTTTGTTAAATTTTTATTGGATTCTAGATATTGTGAATATTACGTTTGGTGTTGGGTTTTATTTTGTTTGGGCAATGGTTTAGTTCTTGTTTTTGTTTTCTAAGACACAAATTACTTGGAAACAGTTTGATCATTTCAGGACATGCTCGCAAGCTTTGTTAGGCATTCCCAGGCTTCAGTCTAGGGATAATTTGGCCTCACTACCTTTCTATGAGGTAATACTCTTCTGAGGATTCCATTCAATATCCTGCATGTTAGAAGGCTCTGTTTGGGGGCCTCCTACTTGTCCTATGGCCTGAAAACTAATTCCAGATAATATAAATAAAGACCGTATAAATATTTTGGTTGTTTAAATAGTGTTCTGTATCATTCAGAATCCAAACAGGAGAAAAAAATCCACTCAGTAATTCGAAGAGCTATAATAGGAGAAAAAAAATATTAACTATTTACAGGAAATTAGCTACTTAAAAAATGAAAGAGAACTTTAAAGAATATTGTAGGATGGCAGGAGAGTACCAAAGGAAGGAATAAACATGAAACAAGGACCCTTTCCTAAAGCTGGGATTCAGACCTCTTTGGAGAAAAAATAGTTTCAGCCTACTGATGGTGATAAGTTAGCAGGGCTGTCAAGGGTCAGAGTTGGTCCACGATCTCTAGGCCAAGGCGAGAGACAGGAAAATACATGCTGGGCCTGGCACATGTGAAGATGAGCACCACTGTGTGTGTTGCGTGCTGCGGGCTGCAACACACTGCAGCAGCACGCTGAGAACAGGTGGGGTACCTGAATCTAGAAGATAAGCCCCTTTCTCCTCTAGTCTTACTCCACAACCGTCTACTGGCAAAAAAAAAGAGATGTTTAAAAGATCGAGCTCCAGGATCACAAGCAGGCTAATCAACATTGAATATGGAGTTAAGAAGCAATAAACTGATAACTGACCCATGCTATTCTTTCTTTCTTTCCTTCTCTTTGTGTCCCAGTAGGATAAGTGTGATTGTGAAGGGAGACAGGAAATAAGAACTGACATGAATCATGGAACTACAAAATAGTCTCAGGCTGATCAATTTTAACAAATATGGAAATCAAAGATATCAGAATTAATGCATTTGATTTTTTGGTTTTGGGGGGTTTTTTGGGAAAAAAAGGGGAAATTATATGATTTTATGATGCAAAATAACAATGAGAATTAACAACTTTAGAAACAATAAATTTAATACGGTGTATAATAACCAAAAGATTGTACAAAAAGTAACTTTCTTATAAACATCAGCAGTAGCCAGCTAGAGAATGTACTGGTTAAAGGTTCATTCCCTAGTGGGGTTTTTATTATTTTTTATTATTTTTATTACTAATATTTTTGTGATTTACTTTCCTCTTTTTTTAAAGCTATGGGTTTTTTAAAATTTATTTTTAAAATTTAAATTCAATTAATTAACATATATTATTAATTTCAGAGGTAGTGGTCAGTGATTCATCAGTCTTACATAATACACAGTGCTCTTTACATCATGTGTCTTATCTCCTTAATGTGTATCACCCAGTTACCCCATCCCCCTGCCCACCTCCCCTCCACCAACCCTCAGTTTGTTTCCTACAGTTAAGAGTCTCTTATGATTTGTCTCCCTCTCCGGTTTGAAGGTTCCTCAAAAAGTTGAAAATAGAGCTACCCTACCACCCAGCAATTGCACTAATGTAGAGATCTGAAAGGGCACCTGCCTCCCAATGTTAATAGCAGTAATGTCCACAATAGCCAAACTATGGAGAGAGTCCAGATGTCCACCGAGAGATGAATGGATAAAGAAGATGTGGCATACACACACACACACACACACACACACACACACACACACACACACACACTGGAGTACTACCTAGCCATCAAAAAAAAAAATGACATCTTGTCATTTGTAACTACATGGATGAAACTAGCGGGTATTAAGCTAAGTGAAATAAGTCAATCAGAGAAAGACAATTATCATATGATCTCACTGATATGTGGAATTTAAGAAACAAAACAGAGGATCATAGGGGAAGAGAAGAAAAAATAAAATTAATGTATTTGAAACAAAATGTCTGGGTGCCCCCAGTGAAAGTGTTTGTGCATCTTCAGGATAAAACCCTTCCCACTATGATTTAGCTTGTGCCATTCCTCTCTGCTCCAGAAATGTCAAACTACTTTCAGTGTTTTCCACAAATTCTGTTACTTTTCACCACTGTAAATTCAACTACAGTGCCTTCTCTATATAGAATTCCCCTTTCTTCTCCATATTATTTCAAGTATTACCTTAATGAGAAGGCTCCTCCCTGACTTATTTAACTGGACTGAATTAAATGCCCCTCATCTGTGCTTCCATAAGATTATTCATTTATCTCTATCAGCTCTTATCAACTTGTCATTTTCATTTCACTATTTTGTTGTTGATCACATGGACTGTGATTCTTAATCCATTTACGTCCAGGATCTAGGAGAAACATGATTTTATGTCATAAGAAATTAAATAATGAATGAGACCATTATAGTTATCCAGGAAAGATCTTATAGGATCTTGAGGAAGAGCACTGTAAAAGAGATGAATTAAACAGATATAAAATATATATTCTATAAGATCTGGTGATAAATTAGGGATGCATGAAAGAGAAAGAAGGGAGAAGTGCTTATATGCTTTCTAATGTTTTTGTTTAGGTAAAAGGATAGGGATAATATTATTAGAGGTAGTAAACGCAGAAGAAAGGACAGATTTGAGCCCAGAGAATAGCAGAGTATATTGGCTATATAGAGCTGTGTAAAACAAACAAACAAATGAACTACTGGCTTAAAATAAGAGTCAGCCAACTTTTTCTGTAAAGGACCAGATTAGTAACTATTTTAACTGTGGCTCATAAGCCTCTGTCACATTATTCAACTTTGCTGTTGTGGTACAAAAGCAATGAAAGGAAATGAAAAAACAAGCAGTGGGCTGGATTTAGTCCATGGGTTATATATACTTGGCCACCCATGTAGCTGTAGCTATTCTAACAGCTCAACTGGGGTGGAGAGTGCAAAATGGCCTCATTCACGGGATTGGAAGTTGGTTCCGCCTTTTTTTTCAGCACGTGGAATACCCCCATACATCCTTTCATCTACCAATAGGCTAAACAGGTTTTCTTACAAGGTAATTTTCCCAAGACAGTGAAATTGTTAACTGTCAGGCCTCTTAAGGCCTAGTGCCATGGTTGTACACCATAATTTCCACCATATTTTTATCGGTCAACACGAATTTTAAGGTCATCCCAGATTCAAGGAATAGGAAAAATAGATGCAGTCTCCTGATGTGAGGAGATGAAAAATATAATGGCCATTAACTTCAATCTACCATAGGGAGGCACAGGATTTGGAGTTTAAGAGAAAGCTGAAATTAAAACGTATTTTGTAGTTTTCAGTACATATGCTGTAACTGAAGTTAAGAGAATGAATGATGTTTCTTGATAGAACTAAATATACATACACACATTATTACTGCCACATTTATTATATATTCCTTTGGTATATAAATATATATATTACCACATATTTCAGAGTGAATGAACCACTCTTTAAATATCAACATGGATAGAGTATGAAAACATAATATTGAATGAAAAAAAGAAAGTTTCAACATTTTATGCAAAATTTTATGCAAATCTATACATAGTTTTTGGATGATTAAATAATGATGACTAAAAAATATTGTTCTCATATCCCAGGCCCCCTTCTAAGCACATTTTATATACTAAATATATAATTATAAGAAGCTTTTAGGATTGGTATACTAGTACAATAATCCTTTTTAATATATCATAAACTTGACCCTGTGAAAGGTGAAATAATATGGAGTCACTTATGTCGAGGGATTTTAAAATGGAGCTAGGAGACCATTAAGATGAGCCTCATACATGCCCTTACTGAGTGGAACAATAAACCTCCGAACTGGGCCAAACCTCAGACATTCCAAGGACTCTACCAACACTTTCAACTTGCTACAGTAATGGACTTTTGCTTAGTGATAGACTTAGCAACCAATTATTTTTAGCCAAGATTAGTTTTCTGCAACTAACACCAACAAAAATTTGTAAACAAAAAATACAAGCATTCTCCTTTTGTTTGTAAGGACCCCCTATTTTTGTTCCCCAGTAATACCACAGTTTAGGCTGCTACCCAAATCTGTGCTCCCCGAATTGCAATTCTAAGACCCCAAATAAATGCTTTTGTTTTACTTCAGTTCTGCCTGTTCTCAGTCAACAATCCAAAGAGAGGTCAAGCCACTCTCCCTAGGGCACACAGTTAAGTGACAAAGCTAGGATTTAAACTCAGTCTAAAAGCATGGACTGGATATAGATCAATTTCTGGATAGTCGTTGTCTTAAGGTAGGGAGTCATGAGAATAGAACTGGCCCCACAGAGAGAGAACTATAATTTTATCAATATATAGATAGTCTAGCTTTTCCAGTGAGGCCCAGAAACAATTACCAAATAACCTGCTTATCTCAAAGTTCAGTAATGCATATCTCTGGTATTCCAATCATGATCATAAAATACATTTCTCATGAAAATGAACAAGGCTTAGCAAAATGGGTGATTCCCAAGAAATGTGTAAGATGAACATGAAATAATCTGATGTACCAGACAGCAAGGATACCATCAAAGGCTATTATGTCAAAAAAAAAAAAAAAAAAAGCCCAAATTCTCCTGGCACAAGATTGGAAAAATTGAATTTCACTGAGGATAATAATTGCAATAGATTAAATCACATTGAGTGTACTTAATCCTTAAGTTCATAATGATAGGTAAAACTTGCACATCTTTGCAGAATGCTTAAGAACCAGCTTATGTTCTTGAAAACTGGTAAATAAAGGGAAACAATCAAGCTTTTTTTCTGCCTTTCCTACATCAGCTACATTTTATGGTCACTAAATAGCTGACTTAATAAGGGGAGGTTACTTTTTAGAAAGCAAATCAAATAAACACAAAAGGCAATAGAATATTGTCATTTTGCAACCCCAAGTGAAATAGCGAATCCATGCAATTATCAATGGTGGCAAAAATCACAAAAATAGAGCTATCCAGATACTGTATACCTTCTTAGCAAAGTATATATATACCATCTGTAAGCAATCTTGTCAAAGTGTAAACCTGAATCAGATCAAGCCTCTACCTCTAATTACCAATTTGCGGAGTTCAGAGAAATATGTTCAATGATACTATAAGAACAGAACCAGAGAATTTCAACAAAATACACATAGATAACACAGGACTCTCTACAACAAACTGATTAAGAAAAAAGAGACTTCTGGTTTGTTTTCCAGTCTGGCATATAAGAAGCTAGAAGTCACCACACTGTCCTAACAAAAAGTAGAAAAGTAAACAAAGTGAAAAATCAACAACTCTCTTAGCTTCATAAAAGAAGTGAGGTCATAGGGCAAACCAATGTCCCCAAAATGTGGAGAGACCAACATACAAATATAGAGAATCACAACTTACCAGAGCAAATACCCAGGAGCAGAAATCTCTGCAGGAACCAGCACCAAGGAAAGGAAATCTGAATTTAACTGATGAACGGCTGGAGGCTCCGCAAAGACACATCTGAGAAATAAAAACAAAAGGGACACCCAGTCATAGCGGGACTGCACGGTTTTGTGAATTTTACCTCCAGTAGTTCAACTAGGTTCTTACAATGGGTATTGGAGAAAAATCGCCTTCTGTCTCTGGCTGGGGACGAGGAAAAGCAGCCATTTTGAAAAACGCCAGAGCGCTCTTCTTAATAGGGCGTCTGCCCACAGGAGGAACTATTTAACTGGAGCCTTATGGCTGGGGTGTTATTACACCTGGGGGAAGAGAAGTAAGTACACAACTCCAGCTGTCTCTAACCGCTCTATCCCACTTAAGAGGAAGGGGTTGGAAAATGAGGAACCGGTGTGAGGTTCACAGCCCAGAAGTACAAATCCACTAAAAGACTGAGACCTACTCGTGGGACTGTAGAATGCTTCCCCTCACCCCGCACGTTACCACATTACCAAAGGCTGATTTCCAGCAGTTCGTTTTACCCAATATATCCTTTTCAGCTATCAGAAAAAAATTTTAAAACACTGTACAAAGCAAAAAACAATTTAAAGAAACAGAGAAAGCGTCAGAACCAGACTCAGAGGGCAGACGTGTTTGAATTTACAGATTGGAATTTAATTTAATTTAATGCTTAAGAGGCTAAGGGCTCAAGTTTATAGAAACAGAGTAGGTCAGGGGATATTGGGTGGGGGGTCAGGAAGGGAAGAGATGTTGGTCGAAGAATACCAACTTACAGGTATAAGATGAATAACTTCTGGGAATCTAATGTACAGCATGACTAGTTCACAATACTGTATTGTAGTCTTGAAAGCTGCTAAAAAAGCAAACTGTTTTAAGTATAGCTGACATACTATGTTACATTAGTTTGGTGTATAAAAGAGTAGATCTTAAATGTTGACCCAACCACCAGCAGTAATAAAAAATGGTAATTATGTGAGCTGATGGATGGGTTAACTAACCTTCCTGTGGAAATCATTTCAAAATATATATGTATCAATTATCACACTGTACACACTAAACGTATACGGTGTGATACATCAAATATATCTCAATAAGACTGGAAAAAGGATGGTAAGGGCTCTAAGGATAAAGTAGACAGCATAAACTATGTAAGCAGAGAGATGGAAATGCAAAGACAGAACCAAAAAGGAACAGTAAAGATCAAAAACACTGTAACAGAATTGAAGAATGCCTTTCACGGGCTCATTAGTAAATAGGACATAGCTGAGGAAAGAATCTCTGAGCTTAAGGATATCTCAATAAAGACCTCCAAAACTGAAGAGCAAAGAGAAAAAAGATTAAAAACCAGAACCAGATATCCAGGAATTGTGGAAAAACTACAAAAAGATAAAGCATGTGTAATGGGAATTCTAAATGGAGAACAAAGAGAGAAATGAACAAAAGAAATTTAAACAATATTGAGACAATAATGACTATGTCCCCAAATTAATGTCAGACACAAAACTGCGAATCTAGTAAGCTCAGAGAACAGTAAGTAGTATAAATGGCAAAACAAAACAAAAAAACCTTAGCCAGGGCATATCATTTTCAAACTACAGAAAATCAAAGATAAAGGAAAAATCCTGAAAGAAGCCAGAGGGAAATACATCTAACAATAGAGCAACAATGGTACGATTTACATCTGACCTCTGAGAAACCATGCAAGTAAGAAAGAAGTGAGTGGAAGATATAACATGTTGAGGGCTACCCTATGACCCAGAGATTGCACTACTAGGTATTTTCCCCAAAGTTACAGATGTAGTAAAAAGAAGGGGCACGTGCATCCTAGTGTTCATAGCAGCAATGTCCACAATAGCCAAACTGTGGAAGGAATCGAGATGCCCTTCAACAGACGAATGAATAAAGAAGTTGAGGTACATATATACAATAGAATATTACTCAGCCATCAGAAAGAATGAATACCCACCATTTGCATTGCCATGGATGGAACTGGAGGAGATTATACTAAGTGAAGTCAAGCAGAGAAAGACAATTATCATACGGTTTCACTCATATGTGGAACATAAGGAATAGAGCGGAATAGAGTGGAACCCATCAGGGGAAGGGAGGGAAAACAGAATGGGAAGAAATCAGAGAGGGAGAAAAACCATGAGAGACTCTGGACTCTGGGAACCAAACTGAGGGTTACAGAAAGGAGGAGTGTGGGGGGATGGGGTAACCGGGTGATGAGTATTAAGGAGGGCATGTGTTGGGATGAGCACTGGGTTTTATACACAACTAATGAATTGTTGAACACTACAACAAAAACTTATGATGTACTATATGCTGGCTAACTGAACATAATAAAAAAGAAGTTAAAAAAAATAAAGTGTTGAGAGAAGAAAACCAGCAACCTAGCATTCTGTACTTGGTGAAATTACTCTTTAAGAGTGAAGGAAAAATACTTACTCAGACAAGCAAAAATTGAGGGTATTTGTTTTCAGATCTGTGTTGCAAGAAACATTTAAAGAAATTCTTTAGACAGAAGACACAATAGGACAGAAACTTGAATCTACATAAAGAGAGGAAGAGCATCAGAGAAGAAATAAGTGAAGCTAAAATAAAAACTTTTATTTTTCTTATTTTTCATTGATCTTTTAAGCTAACGTTTGTTCAGAATAATAGCAACAACGTATTTAACTACATGTATACGCTTATTCTTATGTAAGCGAAAGTAATGACAGCAATAATACAAGGGACAGGAGGAAGGAAATTAGGATTATTTTATTATAAGGTATTCTCACTATTTATGAACATATCAATTATTCTTCTTTTTAAACTTTTTTTAGTGTTTGCCCTGGAGTTTGCAATATACAACTAATCTAAGTCTATTTTCAAATAATACTATACCACCTCACAGGTGATCCAGGACTTACATTCCTTGATATTTGCCCAAAAGATGAACAGTTATGTCCATATAAAAGCCTGTGCAGAGGTGTTTATAGAAGCTTTGTGTATAATGGCCAAAACTTAGAAGCAACCAAGATGTCCTTTGTTAGTTGAATGAATAAATAAACTGTGGTACCTCCAAACAAGGGAATATTATTCAGTACTAAAGAGAAATGATCTATCAAGCCAGAAAAAGACACGGAGGAAACTTAAATGAATATTACCAAGTGAAAGAAGCCAATATAAAAAGGCTACGTATTGTATGATTCCAACTATATGACATTCTAGAAAAAGCAAAACCATAGAGATGGTAAAAACAAAAACAAAAAAGAAAACCAGTGACTGCCAGGAGTTACAGGGGAGGGAAGCATGAATAGGCAGAGCACAGAAGAATTTAAAGGATGGGAAATATTCTGTATGGTACTATTATGGTAGATACTTATCATTACATATTCGTCCAAACCTATAGAATGTACAACACCAAGTGTGAACCCTAATATAAACTATGGATTGGGTGATTATGATGGGTCAAGGTATGTTTACGAGTTGTAACAAATGTACTACTCTGGTGGGGCATGTTGACAATGGGAGATAAAATGGAATAATGCATGTGTGGGAGCAGAGAGTATATGGGAAATCTCTGTACCTTCTGCTCAATATTGCTATGTATCCCAAATGACTTTAAAAATAAAGACCATTTTAAAAAATTAAAATTAAAAAATATGAAAGAGAACCTACAGATTAAATATATAGTTTTTCCTTATTTGGATCCTCAGTAAGAAAACAAATAAATAAAAACTTTTCAGACTAATGAAATAACAGGGGAAATTTAAATTTGAACACTGGATTTTTGATAATTCTAAGTAATTAGGTTTAATTTTTTTACGTATGATAATGGAATTGTGGTTACTTTTTTAAATAATATTTTTCCTTTAGACAAACATACTAAAATATTAAACAGATGAAATTATATGGTGTCTGAGATTTGCTTCAAAATTATCAAGGGAATAATGTGGGTGGAGTGGAGTATTAGATTAAATAGAATTGTTCATAGGTTGACCTTCATTGATGCTGAGTGATAAGAACATGAAGTATATTGTACTAGTCTCTCTACTCTTGTATATGACAGAAATTTTCCTTGTTAAAACATAATTATTTCAACAAGATCATACATACATAAAAACATATTCATACTATGAATTATAATAATGAAATGAACACACTTGACTTCAACACCTAATTAAACTTATATTAAAAATACTGTTTTATCTAACTGGTGTTCCTCCCTGATCTCTTCCCTTTTGCCATTGTCCTGACTTTTTATTATCCCCTAACGTTTTCTTCATCATCATCATCATCATCATTATGATTTTATTATGTTTCAGAGGAATCTTTAGAATATTTGGTTTTGCTTGGGTTTTTTTTTTTTTTTTACAAAAATATTGTCATAGTTCAAGTTGTCTACTGAGACTGACTTTTTTCACTCAATGTTATGGTTCTAAAGTTCATTCACATAGTTCTTTTCACTTTGTTCATAAAATATACCTTTATAAGTACATTTACTACATAATTGTAATTAGCAGTTTAAATACATAGCCCACAAATAAACCAAAAAGTTGTGGAGAACAGAGACCATGACTTTTCCTCAGTTTTCTCATCTTCTGCAAAAGGTAAACTACATGGTAAGTATTTTAAAAATGCACATTTGTGAATAAGTGTGAATGAATAAGTGTTTGCATGAATAATATAGCTATAAATGTGCTTCAATAAAAACAAAAAAGTGTAAATGACATCCTTGTAAAAATAATATTATTTATAATTTTTAAAGAAGATTTTATTTATTTGTTTGAAAGAGCAAGACAGAGCAAGAGAGAACACAAACAACGGAGAGGGGGAGAAGGAGAGGTAGAAAGAGACTCTATGCTAAGCAGGGAGCCCACAATGTGAGGGCTCAATCCCAGAACCCTGAGATCGTGACCTGAGCCAAAGGCATAACTTAACTTACTGAGCCACCTAGGTGCCTCTAAATTTTTAAGACACTTTGTGAGAATGACTGTGAAAAGGCAGCGTTTAGGGACCCTTGTACTAGATGAAATTGATCACAGGTCCTTCAATTCTTGGACTGAAGGTCCCCATTTATAAATTATAACATAAAGAATTAAAATATATATTTGCTCAAAGAATAATCCTCCCATTTTTTTAGGATTCAATTAGATAAAATTGAAGTGCTGATTTTGGTAGTCAGTCCAAAAAAATTCAAAGAACCCACATATCAGTACAACAAATGAATATATAATAACTATTTAGTTCATTGAAAACTGACATATGGCTGGCACTAAAATTGATTGGTGCCATGAAGTCAAAGCTGATGCAGGAAAGATTAGTCTTCAAAAAAAATGTGAAGTGTAATATGTTATGTCAACTATACCTCAATAAATGAAGAAAAAAAAAAGGAAAGCAACTCAAGCTCAAAAATTTCTCTTTTTCATTTAGGAAGGATTTTACACTTGGGATAGAGGCCAGTGATTTATTAGGTTAAGTTTTCTCTCAGCAGCACTCTGGTTACTCTCAGTATTCAAACACAACAGCTTCATTGTACAAACCCAAGCATCATACTTTATTTTTATTACTTCTAGGAGACTGTGATAATATTGAATTTAGAAAGAGAAGACTAATATCCTTGTTGACATTATTGTTGACCAAAGCACTTCTTTGCAAGGAGCATGAATCTTTGCCAACAATGGCTAGTCCTTCTTTAGATAAAACCTTATAAAAAGTTCAGAAGGGAAATGATGGGCTACAATTTTAATCCAGCTGCTGGAACCATTCCTTGTTCAGTATTGCTAAGAGCTATAGTCTCAGTAACATTTGATCAACCTGAATATAAAGATAGGCACATTTTTCGGTTAAGTATTTCTAGTCTTCTTTCCAGATGCTGTTATTCATTGTTGTCATATCATTTTTTGTTCTCCTTCTGCTTCTTTTAGAAAGAGAAACTTTCTACTTTCAATGAATTGAGAAAAAAAAAGACAATATTACACTCTAGGCTTAGGATTTGTATCTCTTCCTTTCAGCTATAAATCTGCTTTTTTGTCAGATGCAATCACGGACATAAAGATATGCATGATTCCCAGAAATTATCAGGTTTTACCCTATGACAAATTATATTTTGTGTTTGGTCATTATTCCTATTTGATTACTATTTTTTATGGTACTTATGGTTGGAGTATCAATACTGTCAAAGTTTGATAAAAATTGTGTTACAGATTAGGCTTGGTTGTTATTCCCTACCATCTAACATGAAAAAAATAATAAGGACAACATGTTAAGTGAAGCTAGAATAAGACTGGATGGCCTGTGGAGTGACCACATTGAAGTACTGTGGCTTAATGTGTAGTTTCTCAATAGGTCAGAATTACACTGATATTTATACTTACACCTCTTGGAGGACTTTGAGGAGCCAAAGATAGTCAGAGCTCCTAGGCCATGAAATAGCCTCATCAGTATACTTCAGTAGGTCACAGTGACATGACCATATTGTCTGTCTGCGGTAATATGAAAATGATTGTAAAGCACTGGCCTAATGTTTTAAAAAATTAATCAAAGGAATTCTTACTCAACAATTACATTGTCAAGTGTTTTATATGTTCCCACTGGTATTAATTATATGGTATAATTATCATTTTTTGAAATAAGTATTGTGCCAGTAAAATATCAATTTCAAAAAAATTTTGTAACTCAATTATTATTGATATTAAAATATAAAAATCCTTCACATAAGCTCAAGAGACAGAGGTTATGTTTTATTATTCTTACTTTTAGATGATTACAGATATCTTATTTATCTAATTAATTTCTTATATTATAAATAAAATCTGGATCCACAAAAAAGAATAAAGAGTACTAGAAATGGTGAATACATGGGCAAATATAAAACAATTTTCTTGTTATGTAAATTATCTTTAAAAATAATCAGCTGTTTAAAACAAGAATAATAATAATGTAGCATGGACTTTCTAACAAATGTAGATTAAAATATATGACAACAGTAACACAAGGTCCCAGAAGAGAGAAATTGAAATATACCATAATATTTTTTATGGTATTTGAAAGTAGACTATAGTTAAAGAATTATACTCTAAGCCATAGAGCAGTCATTAAGTAACACAAGAAAGAGTTATAGATAACAAAGCAACAAAGAAAATAAAGTAAAATCAATATTAAATTAATCCAGAAGAAGGCAAAAAAATGGGAAAAGAGAGGAAAATAACATGAAACAAATAGAAAAAAATAGCAAGATCATAGATTTAAACTCCATCATCTCAATAATCACATTGTATATAGTCAAATCATCTCAATTAAAAGACATTCATTGTCAGATTGGATATTTAAAAAAGCAAGACCCATGTTATGGGTTGCATTATATCTCCTCAAGAAAGACATATTGAAGTTCTAACCCCCAATATCTCAGAAGGAGACTTTATTTGGAAAAAATGATATTTACAGTGATAATTAAGTTAAAATGAGGTCATATTATGGGTATCCTTTTTCCTAGGGGACAGTTGGAGGGATAACAGGGGCAGACATTCACAGAGGGAAGACAATGTGAAGACAGAAGAAATGCCACGTGAAGACAGAAGATCGAAGTAATGATTCATCTGCAAGCCAAGAAGTGCTTGAGGCTGCCAGAAGCTAGGAGAGAGAGAGGGATGGAACAGTTTCTTCTCCAGCGTCATAAAAAGAACATGGCTCTGTTGAGACCTCGATTTAGTGCTTCTGGACTTCAGAACTGTAAGACAATAAATCTCTGTAAATTTAACACTTCTTCTTTATAATGAATTAAACAAGTCGAGAGAAAATTAACAAGGATGTAGAAGACTTGAAAATAATACTATCGAGAATGTGACACAACTGACCTTTGCAGAACACTGTAGCCAATAAAAGCAAATGTACTGTTTTTAAGTATACATGGAAGAAGGACCCTATTCTGAGCCATAAAATAAGTCTCAACAAATTTAAAATTACTTATGTCATACAAAGTATGTTCTTGACCACAGTGAAATTAAATTTGAAATCAATTATAGAAAGATAAAAGACTCCACCAAAAACCACTAGAACTGATAAAATAATCCAGTAAAGTGGCAGGATACAAAATCAATGTATAGAAATCTGTTCCATTTCTCTACACCAAAAAGCAGTACAAGGAGAAATTAAGGAATCAATCCCATTTACAATTACACCAAAAAAAAGATACCTACAAATAAACCTAACTGAAGGGATGAAAGACCTGTACCCTGAAAACTATGAAACACTGATGAAAGAAATAAAAGGAGTGCCTGGTGGCTCAGTCGGTTGAGTCTGACTCTTGATTTCAGCTCAGGTCATGATCTCAGGGTTGTGGGATTGAGCTCTGCTTTGGGCTCTACAATGTGCATGGAGCCTGCTTGGGATTCTCTTTCTCCCTCTTCCTCTGCCCCTACCCTACCCCCCCCCTTAAAAGAAAAGAAAAGGAAAGAAAAGAAAAGAGAAGAGAAAAAGGAAAAGAAAAGAAAAGAAAAGAAAAGAAAAGAAAAGAAAAGAAATAAGAAAGAAGTTGAAGATGACACAAAGAAATGGAAAGACATTCTATGCTCATGGACCGGAAGAACAAATATTGTTAAAATGTCTATACAACCCAAAGCGATCTACACATTTAATGCAATCCCTATCAAAATACTATCAACACTTTTCACAGAGTTAGAACAATCCTAAAATTTGTATGGAGCTACAAAAGACTCTGAATAGCCAAAGCAATCTTGAAAAAGAAAAGCAAAGCTGGAGGCATCAGAATTCTGGACTTCAAGTTATATTACAAAGCTGTAGTAATCAAAACAGTATGGTATTGGCACAAAAAGACACATAGATAATGGAACAGAATAGAAAACCCAGAAATGAATCCACAACTATATGGTCAATTAATCTTCGACAAAGCAGGAAAGACTATCCAACGGAAAAAAGACAGTCTCATTAACAAGTGGTGTTGGGAAATCTGTACACCTAAAACTGGTATTATACTGTATGTTAACTAACTGGAATTTAAATAAAAACTTTTAAAAATTCCCAAATATTTAGAAACTAAACATACAATTCTAAATAACCCATGAGTTACAGAAAAAAATCCAATAAACTAGTTTGAACTGAGTGAAGATGAAAACACAATATGTCAATTTTTTTTAGCAGATAGCTAACGCAGTACTTAGAGGGAAATTTATAATAAATGCCTGGAATAGAAATGACAAGATTTTAAATGAAAGGCTTCAACTTCTACTTTATGAACCACCTATGAAGAATGAACATACTTCAGTGTATTAAAAATTAGTCAGAATTACATGATTATCTCAATAGATGCAGAATAAAAGAACTAAAACCTTATATGAGAAGAAAGAAAAATAAAAATCAGAAAAAGAAAATCAGAAAAGAAACAGAGAAGCAATATAGAAAATAAATGAAACCAAAAACTGCTTCTTTGAGAAGATCAATAAAATCAGTCAACCTATATAACAAGAGTTATGGGTTGGGGGGGGGAGAACAGTTTACCAATTTCAAGAATGAGGGAGATGACACTACTAGAAATTTTGTGATGTGAAAAGGATAATAAGAATATGAACAATTCTTTGTTAATAAATCTGATAAGTTAGATAAAATGGACAAATTCCTTGAAAGACAGTCTATTAAAGCTCACTGGAAAATAGTTAATTTAACAATGTATCTATTAAAGGAATTGAATTTGTAGTTAATATAATTCCCACAAAGAACACTCTAGGCCCAGATAGTTTCACTAGTGAATTCTACCACTCGTGTAGGGAAAGATAATTGTGATTCTACACAAACTCATCCAGAAAATTGAAGGTAAGGAAATCTGATATTACAACCAAAAACATAAGTAGAAAAGAAAACTAACCACTATCCTCATGTTCTTAATAAAATCTTATCAAATTGAGTCAGGCAATAAATAAAAAGATAATATGCCATGATCAAATGGGGCTAATCCTATAAATGCATGGTTGGTTTAACATTAGAAATTAATATACTTTACCATATCAACAAAAAATAAACAAAATAAAGCCATATTATCATCCCAGATGCAGACAAAACACTTAACAAAAATCTCAGGCTGACTCTTAGAAAAGCCGTTCGCATACTAGAAATATAGGGAACTTCTTCAACCTGATAAGCATTGCATTAGTTGTCTATTGCTACTATAATAAGTGCCACAAAGTTGATGGCTTAAAGCAACATAAATGTATTATCTTCTGGAGGTCAGAAGTTTAAAATAGGTTTGCAGAGCTGTGTTACTTCTGGAGGTCCAGGAAAGAATCCACTTTTCTTTCTTTTTCCAGCTTCTAGAGGCTCTCCACATTCTTCGGTTCATGACCAATGAATAAATACATGTGGTATATCCATACAAGCCAATACTACACAACAGTAAAACATAAATGAACTGCTGGTCCCATTAAAAACATGGGTAAGTCCTAAAGGAATTCTGCTGAATGACAAAAACCAAACCAAAATGAGTACAGGTACTATGATTTAACTTAAAAATTCTAGAAATTACCAACTAATCTTTAATGATAGAAATCAAATTAGTGATTGCCTGAGGATGATGGGGGGGTAGGGAGATAAAAGGAATATTAAATGTCTAGAAGGAGATCTTACCAAGGGGCACGACACTTTGGGGGGAAATACATATGTCTATTATTTTGATTGTGGTTTTGGTTTAGCGGGTGTATACACATGAAAAAGCCTCAAATTGCACACTTAACATATGTGTAGTAATTGTGAGTCCATTATACCTCGATAAAACTTTTAAACCAGGTTAACCAAATTCTTTAACAGTTTTTGGCCTTTCATGTTCCCAGAACTAAAATTCATATCACAATAAACAGTAAGTGTGGTGGTTTAGTTTGACCTGAGAATTTAGGTACATATCTAAGATTTTTCACTGCGCCAAATATCCCACCAGATGTTAACTATGAATCAGATTCCACAGAATTTAAACACCTGTGGTACTTCTGAAGCATGAATCTGAAACAAATCAGAAACAAATTCAATTTAGTGACACTCAAGGAAGAACTCAGATCTGTGTGAATATTTGAGAATTCTTAGATATTAAAATCTATCAGATGCCTGAACACTAATTAATGTTGTGCTTTAAAGTTCAATAAACAAAAAAGAATATCTCTGTTATTCGAGGAAAGGGGACGAAGAGGAGTTAGTGAGGATAAGAAGGGAGAATTAATGGTGAAGTTTAGTGATCTAATGATCACAAAAAGGTAATATTTCAGATATTACTCCACCATGAAGATTCTTAAATGTCATTGAAGAAAACCCCAGAGGTCCAAGAATGGGCTCAAAGACATGTGAGAATGTTCCTTGAACACATGTGCATTTGTCCTGAACAGAGGACCCCTAGATAGGATCAAAGAATGGAGAGGCATCATAATTCAAAATATTAATGACTACTCAATGATCTATCTCAAGAAAATATTTATTGCAAAATCTGAGAAAACATTCCAGTCTGTTTGATCTCCTTTTGTCTATTGAGATGGCTTTATGACCAGCTGGCTTACTTTTATGAGCTTTGTCACGCATCGGATGGCGGTGAGGCTCTTTTGAAATGAAAAAGAGGCTCTTGCCGAATGTGTTATTCAAGATATTCCAAATTAAATGCTAGTTTACTGAACAAAAGAAACTGAGCCAACCAAATCTTTCCAACAAGTTCTCTCATCACATGTGTAAAGTTATCAGATTTAGTGGAGATAATCAGAAGTTTAAACTATTATGTCAGTATTTTTTTTTTATGTCAGTATTTTTATTGCAAATATCCGATTGGGACAGCATTCAGTAAATTAATGGGCGCCAGCCAGTTTAAAGGTAGGCAAAAAAAATTTATCCTATGTAACCACCTGTATATGTTTTCTTAAGTCCTAGCAACATTTCAACATCAACTTTTTGAAGCATTTTTTAATGGTGATGATAAAATACAAATATGCTGTGTGTTAGGAAGTGTACACATATCTGAGTAAGCCTTCATCAGGCTTCTGTTTCTTCAATTGTTCTCTTTCCCATTTTCTTTCTCAACTATTACAGTAATCTATAGCTATCATGATCTTATCTTTTCTGACAAAGACTTGTAAGAGATTGGTCAGTTAAATAACAGCTAAATAACATGGAGTATGAACTGTTCTGGAAAGTCTAAGTCCCCTCAAACCACTCTGCTTCAGTCAATTATATCTGTAAATGGCCAGATGCTGAGAACTTACTCCTCTGTGTAGTGCTATTATTGGCATGTATATTTCCATCTATCTCTTCTAGTCCAAAGACGTTCTAAGCCATGTCTTAGAAATGAACAGAAAAACTCATTAGAACCTAGTAGTAATGGTACTGCTTTCAAATATTTGTACTCAGTACAATCCTCTCAATATTCTTTGAGTTATCCTCCACTTTTTCATTATCAGTTTTCTCCAATTTTTGTTCTCACTCAATGCAAATATCATTTTTATTATTTTTAGTTTTTCTTTGTGAGTCAACTTCTTTACAACCAGAGCCCTCTTCCACTCGCTCAGCCATGATTTTTTCTCAGCTATACTTTTCTTTACATTCATTCATTCATTCATTCATTCATTTTAAAGATTAATGTATTTATTTTAGAGATAGAGCAGGTGTGGAGGGGGTGGGTGTTGAAGGGCAGAGGAAGAGGAAGAGAGAGAAACTCAAGCAATTTCCACACCGAGCATGGAACCAAACACAAACTCCATCTCACAACCATGACATCATCACGAGCCCAAACCGAGTCATTTGCTGAACTAACTGAGCCACCCAGGCGTTCCTACCTTTTTTTAATATCAAGAAGCATGTTTGTCTCATTTGTTGTTTTCACCTTGAGAGCCAAGGAATGAGGTTTTGCTCACCTGCAGTCTCATTTGGTGTAACATTAACATGTTATTTCTTTTTTATTCATTGTCAAGCTCAAAAACATATTAACAGAGGGGAAATAATTAGACAAATTATTTCAGAGCAGGGAAATGTGAAGATTATAGCAACTCTCTTCACTGAACTTAATATGTGAAAACAATGCTTACTAAAAATGAACAGAGAAGCAAACTGAACCCAAACATCTCTTCAAAGGTAATCCTGGAAAATTGTTTTTCTTTCATTTTTAAAAATATTTCAGAGTATTCTCAATCTTCATTCAGTGTCACACTATATATTCATTTTGCAGCATTTCATTTGATCACACAAATTTGCTCATCATATGTTCCACTGGTCTATCACTGGACTCTTTTTTCCTAGGTCATCTAAATAAGTGGGTGGTGACCTGCTGACATTGGTAGAGTTCACAAAAATGTAAGATCAGTATCTTGCATCTATTTATATGAAACTCTATATGTTCACGGGGAAAATGACACAATTCTATTTCAAGAGCAGTGGTGGGGAGCCACTGCTGCTTTGCAGGTTGACTTGTGGGGAAATAAACGAGAGGTGAAAGGGTGTAGCCTGACTCTATTCCCAGCCTATTACAAAATGACATGACAGACCAAGGGGTCTTTCTGCACTGAAGCAGTAGTTCTGGATTTCGAAATACAAAGGCCATAGTGAGATTCTTTTCAAAAGATCTATCCAGCTTAGATTCCTTTCCATGAAGTTAAATAGATTCCTCTTTCTTACAAGTACATTTTGCTAAAAACAACTTAGCTGCATACTAAATTGTAGATCAAAGGTATTTTACCCTAAGTACTATAGAGATTGCATATTACAATAAAAAGAGCACATGTTTTATAATCAAATAAATGTACGTTAGATTTCAATTTCACAATTTTCTGGCTATAGAATCTTGGTCATGCTAATTGTCTGAATTTCAGTTTCCCAAATGGGGGTATATTACCTGTCTCCTAGGGCTGTTGTTTTAATTAAGGAGATAAAATGTATAAGCATGCTATATGCAGCAGTCACTCAATTGAATGATAAATATGATTATTATTAGATGTTGCTTATTTATAAACAGTCTAAACATACCTCAATTTTAAACTTTGTCCTGAGGTCAAGATTCAGTTGCTTGTTTGTTTGTTTTCTGTATTCCGGATAGAAAGAGGACTTCCAATTTATGATGACAGCTCAACCATTACACCAGGGTATATCTAAATGTTTATTTCTTTTTTACTTTTTCCTGGAATGTAATGAGATCTTCAGACACATGAGCAGGTGCTTTTTCAGTTCGGAAAATTGTTTTTTATTTACATTTTCACTATTAGTATTCTGATTTGCCTAGGATTTCTTTTTTTCTGTCAAATCTATATTGATTCTCTATTTTTATTCCGTGTTTTCATCTCTATCATAATTTTCTCATCTTTGTTCTTTCCCACTATGTCTGAAAAAGCTTTGGAAGCTTCTTTACATCACTGATTTAATTGTATGTAATATTATTTCTGCTTCTTTGCTTCTGCAATGAATTTTAACCATGCTATTTTTTTCTTCCTGTCTTGAAATCCTTATTTAGTCACCTCTCTTTTTATCTTTTATGCTCTCCTTTTTAGCTAATCATGTTTTCCCCTCACCATTTTCTGCTCCTGTTTCAAAGAGGCCAAGATTTCTTGCATGCTACTAAGAATGTCTACTCATTTTCTAAACCTTAGAATGGATTATATATTAGGGTATTTTCAGAATTATTTTCTTCCTCTGAGTTTTTAGTTGCTGTTTCTTTTCCCTTACTCTACAGTATTTTCATTGCTCTCTCTTGTTCTTATTCTTTGGCCATCACTGAATGAAGCCAAATCTTTTCAGCTTTTGTGTTCTTCAACAGACAAATTGTGTGGATTGCCCTTGGCCCAATTCGTACATTCTTAGATAATGGTTAAATCTCTTTCAAATCTGTAGCTGGAGAGAAGGTGGGTATAAACAGCTTCTGAATCAATTCTCAGTTTCTTACAAGAATATGCCTAGTTCAGCTATGTACCACTGTGGCTGCTATTCATCCTACAGAAAATTTCCTGTTCTTTTCTATTCTGAATGATAAGCTTTATAAATCACTACAATTTTCAAGACATATTTCTCCTAGGAATTTCTGATAGTGTTCAGTTCTTGCTATAGTGTTTTATTTGTGGAGACTACATCTCTTTGGCAATAACGTTGCATTACTAGACCTGCACTGTCCCACTGACTTTCTGGGATTTTCCTTCTTTGACTAGATAAACAAAGAATGAGTCAGAAGGCAAAAAACGGAAGTGTAACCAGAGTATTTTGGTTGTCCCACAACCCAATAGATGCATGATAGAAGGACAGTAACTTAATATTCTGCTTGCTATTGACGTCGAGGATCCAATCACTGAAACTTCAGCAGGACAAGTGCAAAGTATCATCTCTATCTATGAGGTGAAATCTGGATCACCTCTGAGGTGACCTTTAGAAAGTTTTTGTTTTTTTCTAATCATACCAGCTCTCACATACTTACCAAAGACTCTGCAAAATCTGAGTTTAGGTGGCCTATCAACCTTAGTGTTGTTTTTGTAACATTTTCTATCATTGTCTTCATAGATCTTTCCGTGGAAAGTAAGGGAGAAGGCACTAGGAACAACCAGTCAAATGTTATTTAAATGAAAAGTCTAGTTGGGGACATTTTTGCTTCATTCAATTATTAACTTTTTTTCTTATTAAAAGATACTAAGAATCAGTTCCATTACTGGGGAGTAAGACAGCTTTATTCATAAGCATCTTCTGTAATTTGGTGGTCTTGAAGTTCCCAGACTTCTTTGGTGTCACTTTTGTTTCCTCATCACATGTTACTGCCAAGAGTTGTATTTCAGAAATAAAAAAGAAGAAAAGTAGAGAAGTCCAAAAGTATCTACAGACTTGTTTATGTATAATTTTCCATCTGAATGAAGAATTGTTTTTTTTTTAATTTTTTAAAGATTTCTAAAATTAATTTGAGAGAGAGAGAGAGAACAGGAGCTGGGGGGAGGGACAGAGGGAAAGGGAGAACCTGACTCCCCACAGAGCACAGAGCCCGACATAAGGCTCGATCCCAGAACCCCAAGATCATGACCTGAGCTGAAGGCAGATGCCTAACCAACTGAGCCACCCAGGCGCCCCAAGAATTGTTTATTTTTGAGAATAGATTGGAAAAATAACTAATGCATTCTGGACATCTACAATGACCAGCACTGTGCTAAGTGCCCTGATGTATTTTTTCCTATTTAAACTTTTGAAAGAGAGGACATCTAACTACCATTCATGCAGATGACATAAAAATGAGCCTCACAGAAGTCAAGCGAGCTGTTTAATGTCACAGCTAAATTTTTATCCCAGCTCAGATCTGTGTGACCAGAGTCCCTGATTTTCCAGCACACCATGATGAATCTTTAGCACATGAAAGCAATGAACATACACATTTTGAGTACTGTCTTTATGCAAATTTTTAACCAAAATATAAATAAATAAATTGTGCTGAAATCAATATTTGCAGATCTTTGTTATCCTACCTTTTGCTGCAAGACAAAGTTTGGCATAGTAAAAGTTACAATGCTTTTAAAAAATCTTTCTACTTTATCACAATGCACTGTAAACTGTTTACAAAATTAAAATATTTGAATCATCATTCCTACATGTTATGTAATAATTATTTTGAAAGCCGGAATCCGTTATAAATAATTTTTGGAAAAGAGAGACTTCCAGATAGAAGGACGTTGAAAGTAAGTTTTGGAGTTTATTCCCTACCCTACCACCTGGAAATGCTAGGGATCCTACCTCTTAGTTGTATAGGTCAACTCTAGCTCCCAGCAGGATGCTACACCATTGTGCTCTGACGGCCATAAGTCTGCTAGGAAAGGGTCATGTTTGCTGTAGTAGAATTGGTGTGAGTTTGTGGACAAAACATGGATTAAAGCTGTAGCCCTAATTGTGGAGAGGAGGCAACAGTGAGACAGCCTCCAAGGAAACACAAGTAGATACAGGCTATTTATGGGCCAGATGGAAAGAACTTAGGGGACATAAAGTGAGCTGCAGAGCTAGGAATTCTGCTTGAAAATAAGGCATGAGAGAACAGGATGGGGTCCAGCTCTGGGAAAATAACCATAGGACAAGACACAACTCAAGCTAGCTGGTTGAGTCTGATGTCATGTCTTCCCACCACCTGTATTCAGCATTAGAAAAGCAAAGAACCCTGGATAGTAAGGTGGCCCAGCACAGGAGAACCTATGTCACTCCTCCAATCTCCACCATCACCATCATACACACATATAAACAGGCAAACATATTTTGCAGGAATGTGCCTTCTTTTCACAATTTTAGGAGAAAGGCAAACCAAGTCATGTAGCTTGATGGTCTTGCCAATACAAATCTTGTACAGGTGTGTTTTTTATAAGGAAATCAGATTCTTATAGCAGTTAACCACTGACACTTAAGAGGATTGCAAATCTCCATTGGATGTTCTTTGAATATTTTGCTGTGAACAATAGCTGAAAGGGGATTTTTGTAGGTTTATTTTTAAATTTTTTAAATTATTTTTTTCAAATTTTTATTTAAATTCTAGTCAGCTAACCTATTGATAATACTGGTTTCAGGGATAGAATTTAGTATTTCATCAATTACATATAACACCCAGTGCTAAAGACAATAGGTGCCTTCTTTAATACCTATCACCCATGTAGCCCAACCCCCACCCATCTCTCCTCAATTAACTCTCAGTTTGTTCTCTACAATGAAGACTCTCTTATGGTTTGCTTCCTTCTCTTTTTTTCCTTCCCCTATGTTCATCTGTTTTCTTTCTTAAATTTCCCATATGAATGAAATCATATGGTATTTGTCTTTTTCTGACTGATTATATTTCAATTAGCATAATACACTCTAGCTCCATCCACATTACAAATGGCAAGATTTCATTCTTTTTGATGACTGAGTAATATTCCAGTGTACATATACACACACACACACACACACACACACACACACACACATCCCACATTTTTATCCATTCATAAGTTGATGGACATTTGGGTCTTTCCATAATTTGGCTATTGTTGACAATGCTGCTATAAACACTGGGGTGCAGCTGCACCTTAGAAATGGTATGCCTGTATCCTCTGGGAAAATATATAGCAGTGAAATTCCTGGGTCACAGGGTAGTTCTAACTTTTTGAAGAACCACCATACTATTTTCCAGAGTGGCTGCACCAGTTTGCATTCCTACCAACAGTGTAAGAGGGTTCTCCTTTCTCCACATCCTCGCCAACATCTGTTGTTTCCTGACTTGTTAATTTTAGCCGTTCTGACAGGTGGGAGGTGGTGTCTCATCGTGGTTTTGATTTGTATTTCCCTGATGACGAGTGATGTTGAACGCCTTTCCATGTGTCTGTTAGCCACCTGGTATCTTCTCTGGAAAAATGTCTATTCATGTCTTCTGCCTGTTTCTTAACTGGATTATTTGGTTTTTGGGTGTTGAGTTTGATAAGTTCATTATAGATTTTGGATACTAACCCTTTATCAGATATGTTGTCTGCAAATATCTTCTCCCATTCTGAAGGTTGTCTTTTAGTTTTGTTGATTGTTTCCTTTGCTGTGCAGAAGCTTTTTATCTTGATGAAGTCCCAATAGTTCATTTTTGCATTTGCTTCCCTTGCCTCTGGAGACATGTCTAGTAAGAAGTTGCTATGGTCAAGGTCAAAAAGGTTGCTGCCTGTGTTCTCCTCACAGGCTTCCTGTGACTTCCTGTCTCACATTTAGGTCCTTCACCCATTTTGAACTTATTTTTGTGTATGGTGTAAGAAAGTGGTCCAGTTTCATTCTGCATGTTGCTGTCCAGTCCTCCCAACACCATTTGTTGAAGAGCCAGTCTTCTTCCATGGGATATTCTTTCCTGCTTTGTCAAAGATTAGTTTACCATATAGTTGTGGGCCCATTTCTGGGTTCTCTGATCTGTTCCATTGATCTATGTATCTGTTTTTGTGACAGTACCATGCTGTCTTGATGACTACAGCTTTATAATATAGCTTGAAATCCAGAATCATAATGCCTCCAGTTTTGTTTTTTCTTTTTCAAGACTGCTTTGGCTATTTGGAGTCTTTTGTGGTTCCATACAAATTTCAGGATTGTTTGTTCTAGCTCAGTGAAAAATGTTATTAGTATTTTGAGAGGGATTGCATTATATGTGTAGATTGCAGTATAGACATTTTAACAATATTTGTTCTTCCAATCCATGAGCATGGAATGTTTTCCCATTCCTTTTGTTCTCTTCAATTTCTTTCATCAGTGTTCTATAGTTTTCAGAGTCCAGATCTTTTACCTCTTTGGTTAGGTTTATTTCTAGGTATCTTATGGTTTTTGGTGCAATTGTAAATGGGATCAATTCCTTTATTTCTCTTTCTTCTTCTTCATTATCAGTGTATAGAAACACAATAGATTTCTATCAATTGATTTTAATTCTGCAACTTTGCTGAATTCGTGAATCAGTTCTAGCAATTATTTGGTGAAGTCTTATGGGTTTTCTATAGAGTTGCATGTTATCTGCAAATAGTGGAAGTTTGACTTCTTCCTTGCCAATTTGGATGCCTTTTATTTTTTGTTGTTGTCTGATTGCTGAGGCTAGGACTTCTAGTACAATGTTAGATAACAATGGTAAGAGTGGACACCCCTGTCTTGTTCCTGACCTTAGAGGAAAAGCTCTCAGTTTCTCCCCATTGAGGGTGATATTAGCTGTGGGTCTTTTGTGTAGTTGAGCTTTGTTCCCTCTAACCCTACTTTGTTGAGGGTTTTTATCAAGAATGAATGCTGTACTTTGTCATATGCTTTTTCTGCATCTATTGAAAGGATCATATGGTTCTCATCCTTTCTTTTATTAATGTGGCATGTCACGTTTATTGATTTGTGAGTATTGAACCACACCTGTAGCCTAGGAATAAATCCTGCTTGATTGTGGTGAATAATTCTGTAATGTACTGTTGGATTTTATTTGCTATTATCTTGAGAATTTTTGCGTATGCATTCATCAGGGATATTGGCCTGTAATTCTGCTTTTTAGTGGGGTCGTTGTCTGCTTTTGGAATCAAGGTAATGCTAACCTCATAGAATGAGTTTGAAGTGTTCCTTCCATTTCTGTTTTTTGGACCAGTTTGAGAAGAATAGGTATTAACTCTTTTTTAAATGTCTTGTAGAAGTCCCTTGGGAAGCCATCTGGCCTGGGACTTTTGTTTGTTAGGAGATTTTTGATTACTCATTCAATTTCTTTGCTGGTTATGGATCTATTCCAATTTTCTATTTCTTCCTGTTTTGGTTTTGGTAGTTTATACGTTTCTAGGAATTTATTCATTTTTTCCAGATTGCTTAATTTTTTGGCATGTAATTTTTCATAATATTGTCCTATAATTGTATTTCTATGGTGTTGGTTGTGATCTCTTCTCTGTCATTAATTAATTAATTTATTGGGATCCTTTCTCTTTTCTTTTGATAAGTCTGGTTAGGAGTTTATTGATTTTATTAATTCTTTCAAAGAACCAGCTCTTAGTTTCGTTGATCTGTTCTCCTGGTTTGTTTTTTTTTTCTATGCCATTTATTTCTGCTCTAATCTTTATTATTTCCCTTCTTCTGCTAGCTTTAGGCTTTATTTACTGTTCCTATTCTAGCTCCTTCAGTTGTAAGATTAGGTTGTATTTGAAATGTTTCTTGTTTCTTGAGGTAGTAAGGTTCTTCCTTCTTCCTTCATTAGTTGTAAGGTTAAATTGTATTTGAGATTTTTCTTGCTTCTTGAGGTAGGTCTGTATTGCTATATACTTACCTTTTAATGACCACCTTTGCTGCACCCCAAAGGTTCTGGACTGTCATGTTTTCATTTTCACTTGCTTCCATGTATTTTTTTATTTCTTCTTTAAGTTTCCTAGTTGGCCTATTCATTCTTTAAGAGTATGTTCTTTAACCTCCATGTTTTTGTGGTCTTTCTAAATTTTTTCTCATGGTTGACTTCAAATTTCATAGTATTGTGGTCAGAAAATATGCATGATATGATTTCAAACTTTTTGTACTTTTCAAGGCCTGATTTGTGACCCATAATGTGATCTATTCTGGAGAATGTCCCATGTGCATTCAAAAAAGAATGTATATTCTGTTGTTTTAGGATGACATGCTCTGAATATATCTTTTAAGTCCATCTGGTCCAGTTTGTCATTCAGAGTCATAGTTTCCTTGTTGATTTTCCACTCAAATGATATGTCTGTTGCTGTAAAGGAGGGTTAAAATTGCTACTATTATTATATTATTATCAAGGAGTTTTTTTTATGTTTGTTATAAATTGTTTCATATATCTGGGTGCTCCCAAATTGGGGACATTGTTGCAGTTAACGTAGAGCATCAAATCATCTATAATACCTGGCTTGCTCAAATGTAACACAGAGGCCACGGGGGGCAAGGGAAGGTTTCAGAGAAGGGCATAGTTCTTTGGAATGCTGAGGCCTGTATGACCACTCTGCCATTGGAATGCTGCAGGGAGTTGCCTTCCCCTAAACTTTCTTAGCCTAAACAGCCACTCTGTGGTCTAAGAGATGTAATGCATTGTCCCTTCGGCTATGTTTAGCAGAACTCATAGAACACCACGTAGATTAGCATATCGTATCTTTCCCCCATAAACAGATCCTCCCAGTTCTGGTAAGACCCCTTGCCACACATTACAGTCTTGAGAAACAGTGATAAGGATTTGTGATTATCCTGAAGGAACAATAAAAGCAGGAGCAAAGAAGAGCAAAGGGCCTTCATCTCTGAGTGTTGATCCCCTTGCCTTCTCCTCTCTTTCATAGCAAAGTTTGGAGTAATCTTTCATCCATCGGTATTGCTGGTTATTCCCTGCAGAGCATAAATATTTACAATTGTTAGATCTTCTTGTTGAATAGACCCCTTTATTATAATATAGTGTCCTTCTTCATCTCTTCCTACAGTCTTTGGTTTAAAATCTAGTTTGTCTATATAAGTAGGGCTACTTCGGCTTTTTTCTGACGTCCATTAGCACGATAGATCATTCTTCATCCCCTCACTTTCAATCTGGAGGTGTCTTTAGGTCTAAAATGAGCGTCTTAAAGGCATCATATAGATGGGCCTTCTTTTTTATCCATTCTGACACCCTAAGTTTTTTGATTGGAACATTTAGTCCATTTACATTCAGAGTGATTATCAATAGATATGAATTTAGTGCCATTGTATTACCTGTAAAGTCATTGTTCTGGAGATTTTCTCTGTTCCTTTCTAGTCTTTGTTGCTTTTGGTTTTTCCCACTCAAGGAGTCCCCTTTACTATTTCTTGCCAGGGCTGGTTTAGTGGTCATGAACTCCTTTAGTTTTTGTGTGGGAAACTTTTTTTTCTCCTTCTATTCTGAATGATAGCCTTGCTGGATTGGCTTCGTATTTTTCCCGTGCAGTATGTAGAATATAGCATGCCACTTTCTTCTGTCCTGTCAAGTTTCTGTGAATAGATCCACTGCTAAACTGATTTGTCTTCCCTTGTAGGTTAGTAATTTCTTTTCCCTTGCTGCTCTCAGGATTCTTTCCTTATTCCTGTATTTCTCAAATTTTACTATGATATGTCTTGATGTTGGCTGGCTTTTGATTTTGATGGGTATTCTCTGTGCCTCCTGGATTTGAATGTCTGTTTCTCTCCCCAAATTAGGGAAGTTTCCAGCTACAATTTCCTCAAATAAACCTTCAGTTCCATTTTCCCCTCTCTTCTTCTGGGACTCCTGATATGAATGTTATTATGCTTTATGGAGTCACTGAGTTCCCTAAGTCTACCTTCATGATCCAATATTTTTCTTTCCCTCTTCTTTTCAGGGTCATTATTTTCCATAATCTTTTTTTTTTTTATTAATAATGATTTTTTATTATATTATGTTAGTCACCATACAGTACATCCCCGGTTTTCGATGTAATATTTTCCATAATCTTAACTTCTGTATTACTTATTTGCTCCTGTGTTTCTTCCATTCTTGTGGTTATTACATCCAGTTGGTTTTGCATCTCAGTTATAGCATTTTTTATTTTGGCCTGATTAGTTTTCAGGTCTTTTGTTTCTGCAGTAAGAGTTTCTCTGGTTTCTTCTTTGTTTTTCTCAAGCCCTTATGATTGTTGTTTTAAATTCTGGTTCAGGCATATTACTTATATCTATTTTGATTAGCTCCCTGACCATGATCTCTTTTTCTTCTTCTTTTTTTTTTAAGGTTTTTATTTATTTGAGAGAGAGAGAGTGCACAAGTGGGGGGGAGGGGCAGAGGGAGAGGGAGAAGCAGATTCCCCACCGAGCAGGGAGCCTGATGCAGGGCTCCATCCCATGACCCTGGGATCATGACCTGAGCCGAAGGCAGACACTTAACCGACTGAGCCATCCAGGCGTCCTGACCTCTTCTTCTTTCTTTTGGGATGAATTCCTCTGCCTTGGCATTTGTCTAGGTCTCTGTCCTTTATGTGTTAGGAAAGCCTGTGCCTTGTCCTATTTCCACTAGAGCTGAAGCTTTGCAGCACTTCATGATCAGCACATTTGTGGCGTTTGTGCTGGTCTTCTGGGGGAGGGCCTGCTGTGCTCTGGCTCTCAATCACACTTGCCCTATTTAAAAAAGGCACCTGCAGACTGCAGGGGGGCAGGGCTTTTGGTGTAAGCAGCTCAAGCCTCCACTGTGTGAACCGTGCCCCTTGCTGAAGTCAGCCTGTGGTGATGGGAGGAGTGAAAAATGGCACCACCCTACTCTCTTCCCTGGAGAGGGGAGTTCATGCCTACAGCTATTTGGGAAGCCCTAATAGAAGAGTGAACAACTTTCCCTATTGTGTCCAGGCTTCCGTCAGATCCCTGCCTTCACCCTATCTATGTCTGAGCTGTCTGCCCACCTGGCAGCACAGTGCTCCTGTGTTTTATCTCAGGAGTGCAGCTGGGTTCCAAAACCCCAAATTTTAGGGACCCAGCACAGCGCAGACCCATGCTGATCCACTGGGGGAGGGACTCGCGATGCTGTGGCTGGTGCCGGTTTGTCCCAAAAGGGCAGTCACATGAATGTGTAGGGGCTTGGAATTTATGGTAACGCATTAGCAAAAAGCCAGTGTCTAGATTAACTGCACTCAGCAGGCATCTCTGCTTCTGTGCTAATGAATGGGGTAGTTCAATGGCAGCTGCCATCTCTTTTGTCCCTGGAGACGCAGTGCCACCTCTCCCAAATGCACTCCAAGAAGGGGAACTGTCTCTCTTGGTGCAACCCAGGCAATCCTCAGAGCACATTGTCCACTTTTAGGCCTCTGCCCTCCTTCCCCACAGGAGAACCACTATGCCCATCAGACTCCACTCAGAAGTGGCACAGACTTTTAAAAGTTCAGACCTTCAGCTCTGCCTCTTTTAAAACTTGCAATAATCAGCCCCTCTCATTTTCTCAGTGAATGGTTTTGGGAAGTGTTTTTCTTGTGCAATCCCCTGCATGTTGCTCTTCTTGTCTCTCTTTTCTCTCTCTCTCTCTCTCTCTCTCTCTCTCTCTCTCTCTCCCTTCTCTCTCTATCTTTCTCCTCTCTCCAGAATCAGGGCTTCCTCCCTTCTGCAGCACCCACCATTCTTTTCTCCCCCAAATCACATCACTGCACCTCCCACCTTCCATGATGTGCCTCTTTTCCCCCTCCAGTTGTGCAGTTTGTTCTTTCAATCCTCAGATCTATTTCCTGGGTGTTCAGAATGACTCGATAATTATCCAGTTGCGTTTGAGGGAGAGGCAAGCATAAGGTCCTTCAACTACTCCACCATCTTAAGTCCTCCCTTCTGTCTTTAAGTTTAGTAAAGATGCAATTTTATGAGTGAAAAATGCAACCCATATTACAGAATTAATTTTAGAGGAGTAAGAGAGACACTAACATATATTAATGGCCTGTTAAATGTAGGTTGACCATACAATTACATATAGAGAATACGTTATTTAATAGACACCTAGAACTTGGGCATAAATTCAGATCAAAATATTAATAACTTAGAGCTCAGAACATTATGGTTCTGGTGTCAGCAATCAACTGTCCCTAAGGATAATTGGTGACACCCTTAGTTATCCACTGCTCCTCTTTTACTTCTCACATTAATCACAGAAATAATCCACCCAGGACTGGCTGATTCATTTTACTACAGGCAGTACAAATCATAACTATTTCTATGTCTCTAAGTTAACCTAAGCATTCAAATTTTAGGGTAAAAACTTAGTTCATTAATGGTGGTTCTCTTGCTTTAGTTTAGTTGTGTCTTTATTTCTTTGCTACCACATAGATACTTGCAAATAGAAAGATTTCACTAGGTTCACTTTCTTCTGAGTCATTTTCTGAAAAATGTCTGTAACAAAATAACTTCTCAGTGCCTTCCTGGAAAGTTGCTTAAGGACATTTTTGACTATTGATGGGCACAGAACATTAAGGCCAAGAGTGTAGAAAAGACTTTTCCTTCTCCATCCCCAAAACACTTTATGTTTACTTAATTTGATTTAAAATTGAGTATATCCTTGATAATAAAACTTATCCAAATCAATCTTGTTGTGATTTTACTATTTAATAGTTTCATGTACTCTGAATTAGGTGTGGGAATTGGGTGATAAGGAAGTGTATCAACATTTCTCATTAGGAGTTATTTGATAGTAGATACCAAATTTTTAATTGTACATGCCTTGGCATTTTTGCTTCTTTGAATGTGTCCTTAGATATATATGTACAAATCCTTAAAGATATATATACAAGCACATTTATTGCAGCACAATTAATACATTGGAACAGTTTAAGTGCCCATAAATAGACATTTGGTATATCAGTTATAGCACCCTTGCAATAGAATACTGTGATTTTTAAAGAATGAGGTAGATTCTGTAAGAATCACTATTCAAAAAAATAGCCACAATATATTAAAGAAAATAAGGCATAGATTTTTGTGTAGAATACAGCAACTGTTGTATTACTGTTTACAGTGCTTATCTCTGAAGAGTATGATAGAGCTAGGAGGAGGGAAGGATGTTTTTCACATATAAACATCTACAATGTTTGACAGTGTTACTCATTTTTATAATAAGTTTAGTCTACATTTTCCATCAAATGACCAAAGAGTTTGATAAAAGTAAACACTTCTAAACACCAATCCCCTAAAAATGGAAAAGAGATCTTTTTAATGGATATAGTAATGCAAGAAGGATATAGTGGCATGAATTTCCCATCCTACTGTTCTTCTGATCTTGATTCCATGAGAGCAGGGGATGACCGTGATTGAAAATGGAAATCATATAAATGACATCTTTTGAAGTTGACTTTTGTCTTATGTTTCCTAGGGCTGCTACAACAAATTACTACAAGCTGAATGGCTTGAAAGAACAAAATGTATTCTCTCAGAGTTCTGGATATTAGAAGTCCAAAGTTAAGGTGCTAATAGGACCATGCTCTAAAGGCTCTAGGGGTGGATCTTTCCTTACCTCTTTCTAGCTGATGGTGACTGCTGGCAGTCCTTGGCATTCCTCAGCTTGCAGCTGTATCGTTCCAGTCCCAGTTTCCATCTTTACATGGCTTTCTCCACTGTGTCTGTCTCTTCTCTTTTCATAACAGTCAGATAGGATTAAGGCCCATCCTAATTCGGTATAACATCTTCTCAACCATTACATCTGCAAAAACCTTATGCCCAAAACCTTAATGACATCTGAAAGAACCTACTCTAAATATAAGGTCACGTTCACAGGTACTGGGGGTTAGGGTTTCAACATATCTTTTTCGTGGGACACAATTTAATGCACAACCAGATTTTTTTAGATCCTCCAACTTTAAATTGTTTATTCCATGAGATGAATCCTAAGGGATTGTATGGGAATGGTGTAGTAGTTGAATTAGTAGTGTTGATCTAACAGCAACCACAATTTCTGACGGGCCTCAAAGCCTCTTAGAGAGCTCCTCTCTATCCTCCACACATTTATATCAGAAATGGAGGCAAACTGAAGAGTGAAAGACCTAATTACCTTTGGTGCAACTACTTTATATAATTTAGGATGATAATACTCAGGACTTAAAACATTTTTTATGACTAAAACTTGCTACATGGAACAAATGATCTCTGATGTAGTGTGTATTTAAATACACAGTTGAGCCTTGAGCAATGGGGGGTTAGATTTGCCAACTACCTGCATGGTCTAAAATCCATGTATACCTTTGGACTCCTCCAAAACTTAACTACTAATAGCCTACTGTTGACAGGAAGCTTTACCAATAACATAAGCAGTTGATTAACACATATTTTGTATGCTTTATGTATTACATATTGTATTCTTACAATAAAGTAAGCTAAAGAAAAGAATATGTTATTAGGAAAATCATAAGGAAGAGAAAATACATGTACAATACTGTACTATAAAAATATCCATGCATAAGTGGACCCATGAAATTCAAACCCATGCTGTTCAAGGGTCAACCGTACTCATATCTGAAACTAAATACACACTCTACTAACAAGGGAGAATAATCTAACATCATACTTCAGAATTCATGATATATACAAGCCAATATTGACTTTCATTTTCCTTACCTCTTCAAGAAGGGATGGTCACAAAGAGCCAATTATATTGTCTCCTACACAGCCACATAGGTAAGCCTTGTGTGTTTGTAGTTAAAATCCTTCTGCTCTTTGACTTTTGAGAAATCCCTGTGGCTGCTTAACTCTATGAATAGCCTGGGCCTCTAGCAACCTGGAAGCCAACTAACTAGAGACCGCTCCTGATGCAATCATGATAATGCAGGATAATACATTTTTTAAGTTTTGGGTTTTTTAAAGATTTCTTTGAGAGAGAGAGCGTGTGTACATGCGTGTGCATGCACAAGTGCGGGGGGGAGGGGCTGAGGGAGAAAATCTCAAGCAGACTCCCCACTGAGCACAGACCTAAAGTGGGCCTCAGTCTCGTGACCCTAAGAGCATAACCTGAGCTGAAATTAAGAATTGGATTCAACCAACTGAATCACCCAGATGCCCCCTTTTTTTAGTTTTAAACGCATAGGTGAGCTCACAAGAAAAAAATGGGTAAAAAAAAAGACCCCCCAAAAAACCCTTCAGCTTTCAGAAATCAAGAGAATATTTAAAGTCAGAGTTATCAGCACCTGAGTGGCCCAAAGAAATCTTTGACCTTACAGAGGCTTGAACAGTTCAGTATAACATCTTCTCAACCATTACATCTGCAAAAACCTTATGTCCAAAACCTTAATGACATCTGAAAAAACCTACTCTAAATAAGGTCGCGTTCACAGGTACTGGGGGGTAGGGTTTCAACATATCTTTTTCGTGGGACACAATTTAATGCACAACCAGATTTTTTTAGATCCTGTGGTTTGTTGTTATTATTTTATACTTTATTTTTGAATGGATGATGCATCTACATGGTTCGAAAATAGAAACTATCTAATAAGTTTTACCCCATCTCCACCCATCAATTCCCCTCCTTCCTATAAATAATGTATTTTATTAGTTATGATTCTTCCAGTGTTTCCTAGGCAATATAGGTAGTTGTTCTTCCTTTATACCCAAATGTAGCCTACCTTTTGTATACAATCTTATGAGATTTGATGTTGTTGTTTTCAGTTAACAGTGTATCTTGGAGATATTTCCATATCAGTACGTGGAGATTTTCCTTGTCTTTTAAAACACCAGAGAATATTCATCTGTGCAGAAAATAATTGTTTATTGATGGACACAGGTTGCTGCGGTATATAAACACGTAATTACATCATAATGTATATTTGTAAATATATCTGTAAGATTAATTCTTATAAGTGGTTTCCTTGGATCTTGGAAAAAATTCGTGTTTAATTTTGAGAGATATTGCTAGATTGTTCTCCATAGAGGTTGTACCATTTGACAGTCTGACCAGCATTGTAAAGAATGTCTCTTCTGCAGGCTGATGCACAAAGCACATGTCAAAATTTTGGGTTTTTTCCCCATCTTCTGGATGGGAAATGGCATCTCACACTTTATTTTATTAGGCATGGTGATGAGTATCTTGCCATACACTTAGGAATCTTTTATATTTCTTTTTCTCTGAACTCTTTATTATAGTTGTTTGCCCATCTTTCTATTGACTTTTGCATTTTTTGTTGCTGATTTCTTGGAACTCTTTATACATAAAAAGGGACTAGTATTTCATACGTCACAACAGAAAATATTACATAAAGCCCGTACTCAGCAAACGATGACTCAAAAAAAAGAAAAAAAAAGGATTTGAAAAAGAAATGATTCATGAAACTCTCCCCAGGAGGTAAAGGAAGAGACAAGAATTTCTGGTTGTTTCTGATAAGCTTATTTCTGGTTGGACTCTGGGGAAGAATAAAAAATTTTCTGTGAGAAATTTTTATGAGTCCATATTTCTAGTGCCTACAAAGCATGGAGATTCTCAAAACTTAGTAACATAAAAACTGACTTAGAATCAGTGAAACTCTAGAATACATAGAGGATATGGCCCATGGTCCATAATTTATGATCTATAAGCTTCCTGATGGCAAGGTCTCTCTATCATAATTCCTGGAATACAGAGATGAGAATGAACTGATGAATGGATAGATTACTACTATATGAAATGTAGTTTCAAGGCAATGATACCTAAACATTTCCCAAGTGTTTTGTTGCAGGGATTATAGCAGGGTAACAGCGTCTTTCCCAAAATATGGCTCAGGGTAAGGAACCTGAACCTAGAAACCAAGCACACTAATTAGTAACCTTCTATATTAAAGCACATAGAGAAATTGGATTCAAGTAAAGAAAATAGAAGTGCTTTAATGTGCTATTATCATGAGAATTTGAGTTAAATATGTAGGGATATGCTGTGCAATTTTGACCTAGGAACAAATTGTTCAATTCAAGCCTCTAATTCCCTATTCCTTAAAATAAAGTAAATATTGGGGCACCTGGGTGGTGCAGTCGTTAAGCGTCTGCCTTGGGCTCAGGGCGTGATCCCGGTGTTCTGGGATCGAGCCCCGCATCGGGCTCCCTGCTCCACTGGGAGCCTGCTTCTTCCTCTCCCACTCTCCCTGCTTGTGTTCCCTCTCTCGCTGGCTGTCTCTATCTCTGTCAAATAAATAAATAAATAAATAAATAAATAAATCTTTAAAAATAAAATAAAGTAAATATATATGAACATGAAAACAACATTCTTTTACCATTATTTCTCATTTAAATTGTAAATATTATGAAATAGTCCAAACATACAAAAAGACATATAAAATTATATAATAGAAACCTAAACAGTATCATGAGTTACAACAAATGTTAATATGTTGTTTTAAGAGCTGAGATAGGCTAGATATGCTATGAAACAATATCAGGATATCGGTGACTAAAAGTAACATATCATTATTTGTAACTCATACTTCATATCACTAGGAGTCAACAGGCAGGTTTTCTTACTCACTGGAGGCACTCAGCGTCTCAGGCTGACAGAGGCCCCACAAACTCCCCTCTCGCAGCAAGAGTCTTCTGCATCTGCCACAGCAGTGAGAGAGATCATAAAGATTTGCACATCTGGGGGTGACACAAGTCACATATCCTCATGTTTCACTGGCCAGTGCAAGTCAGGTGGCCACACTTTAACCTCCAAGTGTGGTTAAGTGTAACCCTTTCTCATACCTGCAAAAAAAGAACCAAAAATATGGGCAAGCTTTTTTTTTTCTCAACAAAAGACCCAATAAAGAGACTGAAAAGAATAAAATAAATAATAAACTTCATGCATTAAAAAAACACAAAAATAATACAAGTTAACAATAACATGTATGAAAAGAGAATATTAAGTTTGGAGGATATTTAAAAGAACGTAGCATGAACAACATACATACCAACCAGAAGAAGCCTCTAGTAATATACATCAAAAAAAACGTTTGAGGTCATGACACAAATGGATAGGAAAGTAGCTATAAACATGAAAGAAAATGACACATTTATTAAATAAATAAACTCTATTCAAAGAAAATACCATAACATCTAACTTCAATTTTACACAAACTCTTCCAGAGAATAAAGAGAAAATATCACCGCACGTTTTATTTATTTTTATTTATTTATTTTTTTCACCACAAATTTTAAATGGCTAGTGGAACTTTGCTTGACAGCATGACCAAACAAGGACAGTGAAAAAAAGGCACATGGCAAACCAATGTAATTAATGAAATATCTTAAGAAAAAAAAATAATGAATCAAATCCAGAAATGTATATAAAAAATAATGCATAATGACCAAGTTTGCTTAACCTTAGAGAATCTATTAATATAACTCAGCATAAGTATTCTCCTTTAACAGATTAAAGGAGAAAAATCATATAATTACTTTAGTCAATTTTTTTAACCAAATTAGCATTAGCTATAAGTCAACATAAATCCATGTGAATAACTCAGCAAACTAGGAATAGAAGAAACTTAATTTAGTTTTTTAAAGATTTTATTTATTTATTTGAGAAAGAGGGAGAGAAAGGGAAGGAGGGAGAGGAAGCAGGAGCAGGAGGAGGGGCAGAGGGAGAAGCAGATTCCCTGCTGAGCCACTGAGATCATGACCTGAGCCTAAGGCAGATGCTTAATGGACTGAGCCACCCAGGCGCCCCAGAAGAAACTTGATTTAATAAAAAGTATATGCAAAAAACCTACAACAAACATTATACACAAAAATGAAATGTTAAGGCATTTGCTAAAAAATTAGGAACTAGACTAAGATACTATTGCCTATTCAATATTATACTAGAGTTCCTAGCCTGCACTATTAGAGAAGTAAAAAATGAAAATAAAAAACCTTACAAAGAAAGGAAAATATCATTATCAACAAATGATCCGATTCTCTAAATATAAGGCTCCAAAGAATACAGAAAAATTACCAAATTAGTAAGAGTTTAGTCAAAATTGATATACAAAAAAACTAAGTTTTCATATCCCAGTAACATACATTAGAATACACAATTTTTAATACATTAAAAATATATGAATAAGAAGATGGTAGTGCTGTGGAGATAAAAATTTGATCAATGAAAAAACAAATGAGAGCCCCCAAACTAGACTCATGGAAATCTAGAAACTTGATTCATGACAGTTGTAAATGTAAATCAGTGGGAAAGAAGATACTATTTTGTAAATGCTATAGAGACTTTGTTATCCATGGGGGGGGGGGAGTAAATAAATATTCCTCTTCACAAAATCAATTTTAGATGGATTAAAGACTTAAATAGTGTGGAAAACTTTAAAATATTTAATAATAATAGTATTATTTCAAGGTAGGGAAAGATATATTAAACAATATATTTTTTAAAGATTTTATTTATTTACTTGACAGAGAAAGAGTGAGAGAGCACAAGCAGAGGGGGTGGCAGGCAGAGGGAGAAGCAGGCTCCCCACCGAGCTGGGAGTCTGCTGCAGAGCTCAATGCAGGGCTCAATGCAGGGCTCAATGCAGGGCTCAATGCAGAGCTCAATGCAGGGCTCAATGCAGGGCTCAATGCAGGGCTCAAAGCAGGGCTCAATGCAGGGCTCAATGCAGGGCTCAATGCAGGGCTCAATGCAGGGCTCCATCCCAGGACTCTGAGATCATGACCTGAGCTGACGGCAGACACGTAACCAACTGAGCCGCACAGGCACCCTTAAAAAAGATTTTTTAAATGTCAATCATAAAGATAAAGATTGATAAATGTGACTACACTAAAATTAACAACTAATTTCAACAAAAGACCCATAAAGAGAGTAAAAAGACAAGTAACAGCAAGATCCTGATCTTGAAAATATTCCCAAGGATAAATAACTTCATTCCTAAAAATGTAATGAAGATATTATATATGCATTCACGTGTATGACTTTTTAAAAATTTTCATCTGTGGTAAAATACACATAACATATAATTTACCATTTTGACCATTTCGGAGTGTATAGTTTAGTCATATTAAGTTCATAATATTGTGCAATCAATCTTCAGAACCCCTTTCATCTTGCAAAACTGGTACTCTATACCTATTAAATAACAACTCCCCATCCTCCCTCCCTCAGCCCCGGGCAACCACCATTCTACTTCCTGTCTGTATAAATTTGACATATTAGGTAAATTGTATAAGTGGAATCATACAGTATTTGCCTTTTTGTGACTGGCTTATTTCACTAAGCATAATGTCCCCAAGGTTCATCCATGTTACAACATGTGTCAGAATTTCCTTCCTTTTTAAGGCTAAATAATATCCCATTGTATGTATATACCACATTTTCTTTATCCATTCATTCATCTATGGACATTTGAGTTGCTGCTACCTTTGGCTATTGTGAATAATTTTGCTATGAACATGTGTATACAAATACCTCCTTGGATTTTGCTTTCAACTCTTTTAAGTATAGACCTATACTTATAAGTGATATCAGACAGAACTTGTCTATCACTTACATGTGGAATGTAAAAAGTCAAACTCATAACATAGAGTAAAATGGTAGTCACTGGCAATAGGGCGTCATGGGATAAGACTGATGTTGTTTACCGGTACAAACTTGCAAAGAGTAGTAAATAGGCCATAGAGATCAAATGCACAGTATAACGAATATAGACAATATTTTACTTAAAATCATCAAACTTGCTAAGGACACTAAAACTAGTAAAACCACTAAAAAGAAAAGGTAATTATGTAATGTGATAGAGATGCTAAATATCGCTAAAGTGGCAACAGCATTACAATATATAAATGTACCAAATTAACAAATTGTACACCTTAAACTCATACATGTTATATGTCAAACATATTCAAAAAGAACAAAACAAACCACTTACCATTGGGGGTTACTGGGGAACCAACTATTCCTCTGTAAATTGATAATTAAAGAAAAATGTCAAGACATTATCCTTTCTATATGAACGGTATAATGCAGAAACAAATAGCCCTAGTAGATAAAGGAGGTATTTTTCCACCGAAAAATTCCACCTAATATGAGCAGATAAATGATATAATTAGAAAGTTACCATTTTTGCAATCTTTAAGAAGTAAATGGCTCAGGCAAGTGTCATCAACAGTTAGTTAAAACAAAAAATAAGTGAAAAGTTCATGGGGAAACCTGTGAAGTGAAGTAAAGAGATCAAGCTTTCACCATTTGAACTGAGTGAAAAATCTCAGCTTCATGAAAAGCCAAAAGTAAATGCTTCCTGATATTCGTGAGGGGGTATAATCAGCACACAATGACCTTTGAAGAGTTCCAACCTACAAAAACACAACAACAAAAAAAGAATTTGAATCTAATTAAGCCTTAAGTCTAAATTCTCTGGAAACATTGTGGTATTAAAGTTACAAAATAACATGAGGTTCCTACCACCTAGAATGTGGAAAATTCTACAGAACAACTAGAATGATTTTTATATCAAATCAGTGTGTATCACTTTCTCACTAGAATATTGTGGTTGCTTCTAAAGTGACTTCTCGGTCTCTAAAATTCTTACTGTTCTTTACCACATAGTCACACAGATAATACCACAAAATTTCCTGGCAAACTATAAAAGCAAAATCACACAAAAATCAATATTAAGCATTTACTTAGCTAAACAGTACAGGTGTACAAATAAAGACATGTAATACACATAATCCCTTTCCCATCCACATTAACCTCCACCTTTATTAATACATTTCCTTAATAATAGGTTAAAAGAAAAAAATGTTAATCATCTTCACAGAGGTCAAAAAGGCATTTGATATGTCCTCCAACCATTATTATTTTTTTAACCTTATTATATTAAGTCTAGTAGGATACATCCTTGACTCTATAGTTAAATATATATCAACACAAAAATAATTTTTTAAATGATTGTCATCCTAACAGGTGTGAGGTGATATCTCATTGTGGTTTTGATTTGCATTTGTATTTGATTTGATTTGCATTATGTTAAGTGAAATAACTCAGAGAAATACAAATACTGTATGATTTCAGTTATACACAGAATCTAAAAAAAAAAAAACAAACCCACAAACTCATGGAAACAGAGATCGTATTTGTGGTTGCAAGAGGCAGGAGTTGGGGGTGGTGGGCAAAATGGGTGAAGGTGGTCAAAGGGTACAAACTTCTAGTTATAAGATAAATAAGTCTTGGAGACATAATGCATACCACGGTGATTATAGGTAATAATACTATATTATATATTTGAAAGTTGCTAAGAGAGTAGATCTTAAAAGTTCTCATCACAAGGAAAAAAAACTTGTAGCTATGTGAGGTGATGTATGTTCACTACTTACTATGGTAATCATTTCACAATATATGCGTACCATCAACTCATTAGTTTATATACCTTGAACTTAATCAATTATATCTCAATAAAATTGTAGAAAAAGAGTCACTATGACACTAAAATTCTAAGAAACTTTGTCATGAAATTCAGAAAAAGACAAGGATCCAGAATTTTTCCTTCTTCCTTATCTGGTCATGAGGAAGCGCAAAGGGGTGACTAACCTGAAGGAGACACACTGCTGAAGTACAGGTGACAGACTGGCTACCTGATTGCTCAGGCCCAACCCCAAACAGACCATTTCCATAGTTTAATGGATTGCTGCTGTGCCTGCCCAACCTTTATGACTTGGTGGGTCAGACAAAAAGGCATTGCCTCATGACTTCCTATCTTATAATCCCCAGTAGCATGCCAGAAGTTACCTACTGAATGTTTAATAAAGCTCTGGTTTTTATGCTATAAAAGGTATGGACTTCCTCTAGAAGCCTAGGGATCTGGTCTACAACTCTCCTGTCAGGATACACCAGAGATTCCTTATCTCTTATACTCTATCTTTCCACAAATAGAACTTACATGTTGAAATCTAGAGAAAAATTTTTGGAAAAACTATAATTGATCAAAATTGGCCCAGCTAAAAATAGGAAACATTATAGATCAATAATCATTAAAGAAATGGGAGCAGTGGTAAAGTCATGTTCAAAAAGTATAAATTTTAGTATTTCAAATAGACTTGGAAATTTTACATAGATTGATTGGGTTATAAAGTAAATCTTAACACATTTCACAGTAAAGATATTTCATAGTGCATATTCTCCGGCCACAATTCAATTATGTTAGAGATTAAAAATATAAATTAAAGAAATATATGTATTTGAACATTTTATAATATATCTTCATATAATTCATAGTTAAAAAAAGAAATCATTATAAAAATTAGAAAGATTTTGAAGTGAATGATAACAAAAATATTTCATATTTAAAATTGTGGAATGTGGGGAAAATGGTGTTTTCAGAAGAATTTGTCACTTTAGGTGTTTCTATTAGAAAAGAAGAAAGCCTGAAAGGAGCTACATATGCAATTGAGTATGTTTTAAAAAAAGAACACAAAAAACCCAAAGAACGAAGTAGGAAGGCAGTAGATAAAGGGCAGAAATAAGCAAAATTGAAAACAATACAAACCAACCAAGTAGATAAGCCTCTGGGGTGGGTAATCAAGAGAAGAACTAGAAGATGCAAATGAATGTGTAAATCAAAACCATCAATAAATGCAAAAATGAATGATAACAAGATTACTTTATCAGCAACTCTAAACCAGTAAATTTGAAAACTTGGGATGAAATGAACAATTTCCTGTAGCCATACATCTCAGAATAATGGACTGATAAAGAGCCAACAATGATTAATAGATTGAAGTATTTGATAACAAAAAATGCTCCATATAAATGGTGGAATACAGTAAAAATGGTGTTGGGAGAGAAGACTTAAAAAGGGAGGTGCTTTCCTGGACAATACCTGGCCTCCTCCAGGTTTGTCCCAACTTCCCTGCAGGGGTAAAACAGCAAAAACAGGCTGGAAGTGTTGGGCCTCTTAAATGGAGGGAAGTGTACTATTTCACAATCTATTTTCTGTTGAAATTTTTCTGAGGAGTTGAGATGCATTTGGAGGACAACATCTATCAGTTTAATGGTTTAAAGGAATTTAAGTAAATAACATATGCAAGATATAAAGAGTTTATCACATTTTCTTTACTCAACTGCTTTATGTGCAGCAGGATTCCCTTTAAGTCAAATCTCATGTCTAAAGTATTGGTGAAGCTACACAGCTGAGGTGAAACCCATGAGTTAAAATGAAGATTCACTGATAATCCCAGATATTGGAAGCTGGTTATTTATATTAGGACAAGTAATGATTTTTATCACAATGCCTCAAGTATATAATGCTTATTAGCAAAATTTGTGCTATAATCATTGAAACATATACTTTTGGCTAAGTAAGGAGAAAGGAAAGGTGAAAGGTAAATTAAATTGATTTCTGCTTAGTCGGGTAGGAAACAGGATATAAGAAGTGTGAGAAGAAAAAAATGGAATTTCAGTGAATTTAAAGATTATAATCGCATGAGGAAGATAATGGGTTGAGATAACTAACCAAATAGTTCTGTATAATGAAACAAAACAAAACACTCCACTATTCTACAAAGCAGTTGTACCGTGAGAATTAATCAATTATTTTAAGTTGGCTTGAACAGACATTACAAGTTCAGTTTTAATTAAAATTGTCAAATAGACGAAGTTTGCTTTCAAAGTCCTCCCATTCCTTTTTTTTTGGTACTTCTCTCTGCTTTTGGTTTTTTTTCAGACATCAATCTTAATACCCCCAACTTGCCTCACTCAGGCACTGTCCTATGTTCCAAAATAACTTTCATACTCTTTTTTTCAAAGTTAAGGATTTCCGCTTGTGACTTAGGGCATTTTCAGCTCTGACACATCTAGCAGTTGAAGTTCACATCTGCAGTGTATTCCCATGGGCATTCTGAGCATGAGAGTTTCAACTCTTCCTTCTTCTCTCGAGAAACAATTACAGGATGCAGAAGTCTGAAAAGGGTATCAGCCTAAGGGGGAAAAAATGGAATACTCTCTAGTTTTTAAAATATATTGTTAGCATCAGTATTATTACTAGTAATAAAGTTGTGATGTTCTCAACCGATCACTACATCACTGTGTGAAGATAGCATAGCTAAGAATGGTGTGGGGGATAGCTTAGGGAATATAGTCAATAATACTGTAATAACATTGTACAGTGACAGATGGTAACTATAGTTCCTGTGGTGAGCATTTCATAATGTGTGTAATTGTTGAATCACTATGTTGCACAGCTGAAGCTAGTAAAATATTATATGTCAACTATACTTCAATTAAAAATAAAAATTTTTAAAAAAGAGTAGAGAATTAGAGGAAGTTAATTCTTGTTAGGCTGATTCACCCTAAGGCAAACATTACTGAAACTCTTTCTTAGGAAATCTACAATTTTTTCAACTATTTTATTTCAAAAGATTAAGTTGAAAATTAAGAAATTCCACACAAAATGAACGTACACTTTTGTCTCTTTATATCTATTTGCCTTACTTTCATCTCCCAGTTAGATCATATTTAATCATAAAGAGAGAGTCAGTTTTTTATTGGGATAGGATATTCTAACTTGCCTATATGACCCATGGGAACAAAATTTATTTACTTAGATAGCAATTCATTTCCTTCCAAGGAACTGAAAACAAGTAAAGGCGTTAAAGTAAATTACTCTGATGTCCTTAGGATAAACATATGCTAATACACAAATAATTTTCTATTTAGGAAAGGGAAGCAAGAGAGGGAAAAAGAGAGGAAAAAAAGGAAGGAAGAAAGAAGGAAGGAAGGGAGGAAAAAAGGAGGGAAGGAGGGAGGAAAACAGGGAGGGAAAGGGAAGGGAGGGAAAAAAAGAAAATTTTATGGCAAGACATTATGTCTTCAACAAAACTATCAGCTCCTTGGAGGAGGTCAGGGACTAAATTTTACATGGCATTGCTTTTGAATCTTCTACAGCAGTGGGCACATGGTAAGCATTCAACAACACATATTAGTTGTTAGAAATAATGAGCCTGGGGGCGCCTGGGTGGCCCAGCGGTTAAGCGTCTGCCTTCGGCTCAGGGCGTGATCCTGGTGTTATGGGATCGAGCCCCACGTCAGGCTCCTCCACTATGAGCCTGCTTCTTCCTCTCCCACTCCTCCTGCTTGTGTTCCCTCTCTCGCTGGCTGTCTCTGTCAAATAAATAAATAAAATCTTTAAAAAAAATAAATAAATAAAGTAGATGTTTTTAAAAAAAAAAGAAATAATGAGCCTGCAAATACACAAGATATATTGATTTTTATATAAGATTTTTTTGTTTGTTTTCTTTTAAAGAAATCAAACTGCATTAAAAGAAAGGGGGGAAATTTTCCCAAGCTATTTAAAAGAAAAAAAGATGTATTTCTCACAGTATTGCACAAGTTACAGCATAACAGGGTCATATTTTTCCAATGAGCTGGTTCCATTTGATGCCATACGGGAGTATGAGCTCATGTAACTCTGCCAAACTCAGGCAACTCAAAGGTCAGGCTATTGAGGGGAGGCCTCCAGGAGCTGGAACAATTAATAAAAAGTGTGTTAATGACTTATTCTCCTCTCCTTTTTCTCTTATTATTTAACTTCTTCTAGGTATAATAATTGCTTTGCCACGTATTGCTTTCAAAATTAAGTGCTCATAGAATTTTTGTGCCTAACATGACTCAAAAATGGGGTGAGAACATATAATTCTAATCTAGTCAGGTTCTGGTCGAGTAAATTAATAATACCTCAATGACTCTAAAATCAATTTTAATCTAGTCAGGTTCTGGTTGAGAGATCGTCCTTGGGAAAAGAGTATAAAGAATCTATTACAGTATAGTTTAAGAGACATTAAGGAGGTATAAAGAGGATGTTATGAAAAGTAGCTGATCATTGAAACACAAATTATTTGCAATTCAAAATTGAGTATAACAATAGATGTATGAATATGTGGAACCATAAAGGGCTTCAAAACACTGAAGAAGTCAGGGAAGGCTTTCCAGAAAAGGTGATATTTGAGCTGAGGTGGAAAAGTCGAGTAGGATATGCCAGATAAAAAATTCAGGTGGGGTGACAGAGGGAACAACATATCAAAAGCCTTAATATTGTCAACAAGTCTAGCTTGAGCAGGAAACACTGAGAAATTTCCTAAGAACAGGAGGGTACATATCAGGGAGTGATGTAAATAACACCAGAATAAAAGATTAGCTACAGAATATGAAAGGTGATTTGAAGTAAGCCAAGAAAATTGCACGTTTTCCTGTAGGCAGGGAGCCAAAATAACTTTTTTGAAGAAGAAGAACATGGATAAAATTTCCCTTCTCTCTCTCTTTCTCTTTCTCCTTTCCTTCCTTCCCTTCCTTCACTACCATGTAGAAAGTGAACTGGAGTAAAGGAGACATTGATGGGAGATAACTCAGGAGAAAGTTGCTGAAGTTAATAAACAATAATACTCATCTGGAAAAAAGCAGTGACAATGGAAACAAAGAGGTGAAGACAAAATTGAAAAGCATTTTGAAGTAGAATTCATAGGGTTTGCTTGCTACATGAGTGAGTGTAGAGGGTAAGATAACAGGGGGCAGAGACAGAGATGTAAGAATGAGGAAGGCTGAGAAGATTTTCAGCTTGAAGCGTAAGTGACATAATTGCCTTAGATGGACCATTCAGGAGACTTAGGAGCAAGAAAACATTTTGGAAAAGAAAAAGTGATCTACTTCACAAATTTAATGTCTGGGTTACTTTAGAGATACTAAAGAAATGAAAGAGGACATTTGAAATGGTTGATTTTTCAATGTAAGATCCAGTACACAGGGAGAAGTTTCTTCCTGCTCTAAGAACAGAAGTGGTATACAGTTAACCCTTGAACAACACAAAGGTTAGAGGTGTCCCCCTTCCACACAGATGAAAATCCATGCTTATCTTTTGATTGTCCAAAAATTTAACTACTAGTTATAGCCTACTGTTGACTAGAAGCCTTACCAACAACATGAACAATCAATTAACATACCTTTTGTAGGTTATGTCTATTATACACTGTATTCTCACAATAAAGTAGCTAGAGAAAAGAACATGTTATTGAGAAAATCATAACAGAAAATGCATTTACAGAACCGTACTGTACTTACTGAAAAAAAAAAAATCTGTGTGTAAGTGGAGCCATGCACTTCCAATTCACATTGTTCAAGGGTCAACTAGAAGCCCAGAAATAGTGAGGAAGTGGAAGTGGTTTTCTAATCAGCTCTCTTTCCTCTAAGAAGAGATATTGTTAACCTGCTGAGTTCAGGGTGAGGTTAGGCTGAGGTTAAGAAGAATGAATAGAGATTGGGGAGACCAGAAGAAATTAGGAATGAGATGGAAAATTTGCCAAATACAAGTGAAAGGTTTAGCATGGAATCAAAGTCAAGATGAGATTGAACACTCTAAACTTATAGTTGTATAATGCTCTACAGCAAGAGAGGAGAAAGTAAATGATTGGGTTATTCTAAAAAGGTAGAATTCAGTTCCTCCTTGGAAAGCCACAATCGGAAAGTTTGTAAAGTTTTGGTACAAGCTAATAATACATGTACTAACATATCTGGAACTCGGAAATATGTTATATTTGGTTAAATACCTATGTGTGAGAGACTGAAGTGTATTCTTGGCTGGAAGAAACCAGACATGCTAAAATGAGCTCTACTGGTCCTTAAAATATAATTAGTAACAGTTAGCAAACTGCTACACTAGATCATCTTGTGTTACTTTATCCATTTTAGAAAGGTGAAATTCACCTTAGAAAAATCCTAAAGATACAAAAGAGCTAATTATTCTTGACTTTTCAATGCAGTGATATCCTTAAAGAGTGTTCTGTTTTAACCCATTCCCCAAATAAAAACACATTTGCATTATGAATTCTGATTGAACATAGCCAAATCTATATTTTAGTCCTCTTGGTCCTTGACCAGTTTCCTGAGTATTAGATAATATGATGCATACTAACTGGTTATTGACCTTTTGCTGACCTTGCTCCCATGAACATTAAATCCAGATGGAGAATCTGTAATGAATAGCAAAACACACAGGCAACTATTTTATTCCTTTGTCCCTTGACTCTTTAAGCCAAGAGAAGTGCCAACATAAATGTAGCAGAGCCCCGATATTCACTGCTTGATATTCACGGGCTTATCTTGTTGTTGGCTATGCATGACCATTTCTTCTGAATGGCAAGAAATTGCAAGAGATACTAAGGCAAAATATTCATGTTCAAGTTTGTCTAAGCACACGAATCTCCTTATATCACAAACAATTATATTTAATTTTCTTTTGAAAGAGGACTAGTTCCTTTAAAGGGTAAAAGGATGTTCTATCAACAAAAAAATTCCAGGTAGTTATGCTCAAACCTGGAGGACTAAAGTGGAGGGGCATAATACAGACGTCATACTCAAATCGACTTAAGTGACTTGACATGTTTGAGGTTATCCAAATTCCAGAGCTTCTCTCTAAACTCAGAATTGCCTCAGACTTTACATACATAAGCCCCTCACAGGATTCATAGCTTTTTAGAGGGTACTTGTTTCGACTTTTAAGGCCATCTGCATGTGTCTACTATTCTGTCTTGGTTATTCTAGAGATTACAATTTGTATGTTGGACTTTTATGAAATACTAACTTTTATACTTCCCTGACAACTCTAGAATTTTAGAACACTTCAATTTCATTTCCTTTAGTGGTAAATTAGACTATTTCCTCCAATTCTTCACTTCCTCCCGATGATAGAAATATACACCCATAACCTTTGATTTAATGTTGGAGTGCCCCCATTAGAGCAAACAGAGTATATTTCCTTGATTTATTGATATTCAGTAACCCGCTTCAGCCAGTGGCATGCTAATGGAAATAACATGAGCAGAAGTTTTAAATGCGACTGCACAGTTTGCCTTGTATACTTGTACTTCTGCCGTTGCCATGAGAAGGGAGTGCCCTCAAGAAACTTATCGCCCAGAATAAGACATGTGGAGTATATCTGAAATCAAACTGCAGCCTCCTGGCAAGCCCAGCTGACCCAGAGACCCATATATATAGAGAGAGAGACAAATACATATATATGTATTACTGAGATTTGGGGATTATTTGTTATGTAGCATTATTGCAGCAATAGTTGATCAGTAAAATTCCTATTTAGTACCTTCATATTTTACTAGAGAATAATCAGAGAAAAGTAGAAATAGCATAAATTGGCTTCTGCTTAGTTGTAGCTTCTACAAACTAAAATTTTCCCAGGACCACAACTATTTATTATTTATTTGTTCCTAATTGCTATTTATATAATGTTAATTACTTTTTTAAAGATTTTATTCATTTATTTGAGAGAGAGAGAGCGAGTGAGAGAGAGAGCACGAGCAGGGGGGAGAGGGAGAAGCAGGATCCCCTGCTGAGCCGGGAGAGCGACATGTGGGGCTCGATCCCAGGACCCCAGGACCATGACCTGAGCCAAAGGCAGACACTTAACTGACTGAGCTACCCAGGTGCCCCTAAAATGTGTTAATTAATTATTCCATTTAAAAATACCACTGTTTTATAACTATTTCTTTAAATAGTTATTTGATTTTCAAACATTAAAAATTTTTAATGCTCCAATAAGCACACTGTTCACATAAGTTTCTAGGTATTTTTAATGCTGTACTTCAAAAATTCCTCTTATTTTGCCTCTCAACCTTGAAAATGGAAATCATGATTTGCTTGCTACTATTGAATGGTACTCTCTGAGAATCACTTCAACATATTTTGTAGACAAGACTTTTTTTTTTATAATACATACTTCTCTCAAGTCAGACAATACAAGTAATTATTGAATATAGATTTAACAATTCCTTAGCCATAACTCTCTCCAAAGGGAGTGGATTTTTGAACTGCATTTATTCAACTTAATGTAAAACAGTGTAATAAAAATCTTAACTGGAGATAGTGCTAGAAGCATTATGAAGTGAAGTTTATAAGTTAAATATGTTAAGTGAATGTTTGGAAGCCTAGCACACAAGTTTGGAAAGGAACGTATCAGTACAGCTTAGGTACATGTGGATATGAAACTAATAAACAAAATTCTCCTCTTCTTCATTAAAGCAATAGGGACACCAGATAACAAAGTAGGAGATGAAAGGCTAGTGGTGGGGCTTGAGACTGGGATGAGGTTAACGCTCAGGGACTAAGACTGAGACGTGAAGGTGGAGCTTCTCAGTGGCTCAAAGTGAAATCCTCTCCAAGTGAAGGGGGTGTCACAAGCATTTGAGGGGAACTGGAGAAGTGGCCCCAACATGGAATCCCAGCTCCAAAGGCAGAGAAAGCTTGCTTCAGGAAGCGTGCAAGTGACATTCTGGTCTCACTGGCCCCACCCGTGGCCTGGCGCCTGCAATCTGTACAAGGTTTGGCAGTGGTAATGATAACATTTACATCATGGGATAAAATGGAAGCTAAGGAGGGTCACAACAGTGTGCAATGGAATTGGCAGTTGCAAGACCATCAGATAAGAGTTTTGAAGATAAAGAGCATCAGGGTCTAGAAAGATGTCCCCACAATCAGCACTGACACCATAATTTGAGGTCACCATAAAGCTAGAACAGTGTCCACGGGGACTAACAATAATTTCTTTTATGTTGTCTGATTTTAATGATTAATCTTAATCTAAGTTTAGTAGATAAATCCTGTCAGAAATTTATTTCATTTAATTAGCTTAATAAAGCTGTAGATAGAGACACAGCAAATTGGTTGGGAAGGCGAGTTGTAAAGTAAGACTAACCTTGGTTTAAAGCCCATTCTGTCATTCACCGGCTGCTTGATTTTAGTTGCTAAATTTCTCTGTACCATTTCCCCATCTATAAACGGCAAATAATAATGGTAACTTCTTTTTTTTTTTTTTTTAAGATTTTATTCACTTACTTGACAGAGACAGCCAGCGAGAGAGGGAACACAGCAGGGGGAATGGGAGAGGGAGAAGCAGGCTCCCAGCGGAGGAGCCTGATGTGGGGCTCAATCCCAGAATGCTGGGATCACGCCCTGAGCCAAAGGCAGACGCTTAACGACTGTGCCACCCAGGCGCCCCATAATGGTAACTTCTTCATGGGATTGGTATAATAATTAGTTAGCACGTATAAAAGACTTAGCCCAATTCCTGGTACTAAATAAATACTAAATAAATGCTAGTTATTATTATTACCTACTTATTCTCAAGGAGAGTTCATGAGGCCTCCCTTGTTTTCTTCTCCTGTCCCTCTAAACCAGGAATACCATAATAAAAGTACCAAGGAGTGGGAGACAAGGGCCAGATGTGACTCAATGACAAATTCACAATACTTCTGCTTTCGTTTGTGCTTGCTTAAATGTGTTTGGGGTAAGGGAGATACCTCTCTTCTTTCCTTCTCCTGGGTGCAGCCTAGGAAACCAGTAGACAAGAATGCAAAATCTCACATTGTGGAAGAAAGAGACAGATGATAGAATTATCTTGGTAATGCCCTGGCTCCTGGATGGATGGTATGTTTGTCTTTCTCTTTATTCTTACTTTGGGGGTTGGCTGCTTTCATGAAACAGTTCAGATTTAATACATTCATTCTGGAATAAACATTACTAAATTTGGAAGGAGAACAGTTTGAAACTAATGGAAAGTGGCCAGAGAAAAATGTTAAACCCAAATTACCAATGTTTGTTGCATAGAGAAAAGAAAAAGTATGAAATCAATGTTACTTCATAATACAATACTGTGTGTAATTATTTCTAATTTTAGGAATAATAATGGGCTAAATGAGTCTTTATGAAGTATTAAATGGATACAAATAAATAAAAAATTTATAACAAGGAACTAGACATTACCTCAGTGAAATATCCTAAAAACGAAAAAAATCAGAGAAAACTAAATGTGAAGGTTGAGTAAATAAATTGTGGCATGAAATGGACTATAGTGCAACCATTAAAAAATGCTATAGATCTATATTTTTTGAAATCTAAATTTGGGGGCACCTGGGTGGCTCAGTCGTTTGGGTGGCTGCCTTCAGCTTAGCTCATTATCCCAGGGTCCTGGGATTGAGCCCCACATCAGGCTCCTTGCTCATCGGCGAGCTTGCTTCTTCTTCTTCTTTTTTTTTAAAGATTTTATTTTATTTATTTGATACAGAGACAGCCAGTGAGAGAGGGAACACAAGCAGGGGGAGTGGGAAAGGAAGAAGCAGGCTCCCAGCGGAGCAGAGATCATGACCTGAGCCGAAGGCAGATGCTTAATGACTGAGCCACCCAGGCGTCCCCAGGGAGCCTACTTCTCCCTCTCCCTCTGCCTGCTGCTCCTCCTGCTTGTGCACTCTCTCTCTCTCTGTCAAATAAATAAATAAAATCTTTAAAAAATTTTTAATATGTCCATGATGTATTTTCTGTGATAAAAGCTAATTACAAAGTAGACTTATAGCATTAAATAATTTTAGTTATTTAAATTAAAAGGAGTGAGCAAAAACGTGGGTGTGCCTGTGTGTGTGATTATGAGAAATTTCAGAAAGATGTATATAAAAATGTTAAGGGCCACCTGTGTGGCTCAGTCGGTTAAGTGTCTGGTGATTTTGGCTCAGGTCATGATCTCATGGGTGGTGCAATCGACCCCCCTATAGGGCCCCATCTCAGTGGGGAGTCTGTTTGAGATTCTCTACCTCTCCCTCTGCCCCTCTCCCACTCACATGCTTTCTTTCTCTAAAATAAATAAATAAATTTTTTTTAACAAAACAAAGTTTGAAAAAAATTTAAGCTTATTCATAAAATTTTAAATCTGAGTCTGCATTCATATGAATCATTTTTGAAAAGCAGTTGAAATAGTGACCAACATAGATGGCAAAGATTAGAGGAGTGTTTGTCAGTCACTTTGTCAGTGTGCAACCTTGAATCAAATTAGACTTCCAGAAAAGATGATGGTATATGACTCCATGTCTGCATATCACACTAACCAAAATAACAAGCACAACAGGGAACAATAAAGTAATCTCCACTTATAAAGACATTAATTACCAAAATCCCTTACTGAACCTAAAATATATTTGCCATTTTTAGTAATATATGATCTAAATAAGAGGAAGATGCTTACCTCTGACAGATATATCCCATAATTAAGAGTAGGATGCTGTTTGGGGGAAGAAAGTAAGCAATATCCCTAAAAATCCTTCACTTGGAGATTGGACCCTTGGAGTTTGGATGGGTTGCAGAAGTATCGGTCACCATTTTGGATACCCTAGACCAGGAGCTCTGTGAAGCCAGGAACTGTTATGTTTTTTGTTGTTATTGTTAACAATCTTATCTTCAGTTTCTGGCATCTAGTAAGGGCTGAATAAATATTGAAAAAATGCCTGAAGTTGTTTCCCTTCCCACATAATGGCAGCAATGGGAGGAGACACAAAATGGCAATGTCATTTTAATTTTACCCAACCAAGTTTCATAACCAGGAGGACACAGCTGCTCAGCCACAGAAGAGAGTTAACCAAACAGGCATAAATATTCATCTATCAAGTAAAAATCCTTGGAGTATTACACTGATATGGAAATCTGCCAGGATGATCTGACCAGACTCTTTAAAATGAAGGAACAACTGAAATCCAGAAGACTTAAGATTTGAAATAACTTGAAATCTCACCCTTTAAATCATTGTATTGTACTGTGTCTTTTTCTAAGGAGAATGCAAGTAACCAAAAAGACACCAAGTAGAAATGTCTTAATTATTCATCTGCATGTCCCACATATTCTGGTTTTCATCAATCTATCACTATAATAAAATTATATTTATTTACTCAAAAAATTCATAACAAATTTAGTTATAAAAACAGTTCATTTGTCTTTTTCTTAACTCACCTGTGTGGAAAGACTGAATTACAGGCTTATAACAGACCAAGATTGTTAAACAGAAGTTTATTTAATAGGGATGTAGTATATAAATAAGGTAGGTCAAGGCATAACTGTTAAATACCTAATGATTACTCTGGCTAACTCAAGCTAGAAAATTAAATTTATTAGATTACTAAGATAGCACACAGAAGTGAAAAACATATTGAACCACCATCTTACCTTGACACAGTCTCAGGACAAAGGCTGCTCTGGGTCTTCAACATCAGAAACTATTGAATCTTCTGTTGAGTGTTGATATTAGTTATCTCTGTGTTAGTAACCTTCATTCTCTATGGGTCTCTGTTCAAGTTTCGCGTTTCCAAGAAAGAGAACTGGATTCACGCAACTTAGATTAGGCATCTCTATCCTTGATAAATTAGCCAGGCAAGTGTTTTGGGGGCAGAGGGTGGTGACATCAACACAGCCACATGGAAAACAAAGACACTGCTCCAATTTGCATCATTGTAATGGGTTATCCTATGGTCAGAGCAATGTTCTCTTGAGGTAGAAGTGGATGGTGATACACCTTTCAGAATGTGGCTTGACCACAGTTGGGTTTGCTCTGAGACTAAACCAAGAAGTAGAGTTATAGATCTAAAATTGATTTGAATAAGCAGAATGTAGTATGCCAAATCCTACAGCCCTGCCCTATGACTAGAATTTAATATCAGAGTTCCTCTCTCTTTCCCGTTCCTCCAGCTTCTGTTGATAGAAACAGTAGCCACTTTCTTTGCTTCATCTTTCTCAAGCTTGCTTCATAAGAAGTGAGAGCTGATTTCTCATAGACTTAGGCAATTCTGTGTTTAGCTCTTTAGACATGGGAGGACTGCATCTTCTTGGATTGCTGCTCACATTAATAGACAATATTGCAGTAATAATATGCTAGAAAATGCAAGATCATATCTCTTTCAATGAAAATGGTATATTCTGAATTTAAACATAGTCCAACATCTTGCAATTCTTGAATTCCCACCCTTTTTAAGGTAAAATAATTATGAAATTATACTTGTAAAACTTCCCTTATATAAGAATATCAGAAAAGGTATATGGCTGGGTGTTTTAGTTATCTATTGCTTTATAACATATTCTTCCAAAATTTAGCACCTTAAAAAATGAACATTTATCTCACTGTCTCTGTGGGTCAGGAATTTAAATGTGGCTTACCTTGGTGTCTCTGGCTCAGGGTTTTTTCATGGGGTTGTATTTTGGGTGACGGCTAAGACTGTGATCTCACTTGAAGGCTCAACTGGGAGATGATCCACTTCCAACTTCCCTCAACATGGTTGTTGATAGTATTTAGTTCCTCACATTCTATTGAACTGATGGCCTCGGTTCTTTGCTGGCTGATGTCTAGAGAGAGACTGTCAAGACAGAAGCCACAGTCTTTTTTCAACCTAATCTTATAAGTGACTTCCCATCATCTCTGCTACTTCTACTCACTAGAAAGGAATTACTAGTTCAGACCCACATTTAAGTGGAAAGAATTACTCAGAGTACAACTCTCAGAAAGCAAGAATCATTGGGAGTTCTCTTAGACTCTGCATTTGACATGAAGGAAACCCAGACCTGTGATACCTTTAGTATTGGAAATGCATGTATATTTTGACATTTAGGAAATAGAAAGTGATAAAGTAAAGTACAATAAAGAAACACTAGAACTGAAAAGAGATTTTGGGTAAAAATGAAAGGCATTTATGATTATGGTTCTATAAACCAAGAGGAAAAGTGATTCAATTGCTAAGGCACATTTTTATTGGCAAACATGAAGAATTTTATACCAAACATTTATATCAAACATTCAGTAGGCCACAGATTTCTGTACAAATTTTAAGTGTATACCTACTTACCTTATACAATAAGTAGCTGCCCATTATTACTTGTGGTTATCAGTACAAAGAGCTAAGTGAAGATACTAGCAATGTACAGAGACATAAAAGAAACTATTGTCAATACAAGAAAAATGTAAAAAAAAAAAAGACATAATTTTAACAAAGTATGCTTACAAGAAAGAAAAAATGCAGTAATTTAAATAACTTACATTAATACAAAAACAAAATATTTTGAGACAAAAGATCTCAAGAGCTGTGGGCCTCTTTTAGCTCTATAGGAAACTGGCGAATTATACCTCTTCATATGAAAAACAAGGAGAATATTCCTTAACAAAAACATAAAAATTATTACATTTAGATATTTTAATCTTCTTAATGAACTACAACTACAGATACAGATACCCAGAAAGAATGCCATATGGGATGGGTAGAGTAGCTGAGACATAAACATAGAAAAAGAAAATTAACAGACATTGGGAGAACAACTTAAAACATCCAATTTGGGTGTGTTAAAATCAACATGGCATGTTTTACTTAGGAATTGGCAGATGGTCTACCCTACTAGTCACCCTGAAGATTCATTTCTCAGATAACAGGAAACTTTCTTGTATTTGTTTTTTTCCCAAGACAAAGAATAAATAGGTAAAGCCAATAATGATACATTGGCACCTCATTTGAAAAGATAGGGAAATAATTTTAAATACACATTTTCAGATTAACTCACCAGAGAATTTACAGGAACATAATGATTAAAAGCTTTAAAAAGATGTCAACAAACTAGTGGCCCCAATATTCTTAGCAATTCACCAAGATTTACTGAATGTCAACACGGTGAAGAACACTGGGCACTAGAGGTAGAAAGTCAGGGAACCATAGTTCACATAATTGTTTTGTTTTACAATAATATTTTTTCTAATGTTTATTATTTGGAAAAAGTCAAAAAGCATAAAGAAGATATAAAATCGCCTATAATAAACATGGTTAATATTTTGGTATATTTCCTATTAAAAATTATATGTTTTTACCTATGAATATATGTAAATAAATTTTAAATACTGATATATAATTTTTATAAACTATTTTGTAATTTTCAATTTAACCACCTATGATGTCAGGGTTTTAAAATTTATTATTACTCAATATATTTTTAAAAACTTGACTTTTAGAATATGTGTAGTATTCCGTTATGGTTATAACACAATTTATCAAATCTGCTCATATAATGGATATTAGGTTACTCCCAACCTAAATATTTGTTTTGTGTATTTTTGATGTTCATGTAGTGATAAACATCCTGAAGCAAAAATGTACTGGTCATTTATCTTACAGCATACAATCTGTGCTTTCAGAGTTCCTACTCTCATGGGGGGAAAAAGAGGTATAAACGATCACATTTTTAAAAAGAGGTATAAACAATTATTGGCATACGGTAAATTCTAAAAGACAAACAATGCAAGTCATTGGTCTATATCTCATGTCAATTATCTGCTATTTCTGAGGATTTAAATATCTTTCCTCCTCTCTTTACCAGACCAGCAGGAACAGAAAGCTTAAGTTCATTTTCAACACTAAACTTACCCACAGAAGTTTCTAAAGACACAGATGGGAGGTATGAAAGAAGCCAGGGTTACCATGACATGACATTCCAGGCACTTAACTCTCCTACCACTGACTTCAAGCATTTAGCAGCAATTAACACAATATTATAATCTCTGCTGACACCCTGTTTTTCAACTGGCTCTGCACTAGGAAAAGAATAGGGTGTACTATGTATGTATCATCTACAACCCCAGTAATTTGTGTCCTATTTGTAATTATTTTTTGTGTGCTCTGAGAAGAACTGATATTTGGTTGGATGTGGGAGGGAAGGGACAGAGAACCAGAATGACCCCAGATGCTAGAAGAAAATCTCTACAAAAGAAGGGATAGAATGGGCGAACACAATGATTTTGGCTTTTGAGACTAAGGTATCTGTGGGGTTCCCTAATGGAGAAGTAAAGGAAGAAGTTATAAGAAGAGTTACAGCCTTGTTATGTGAGATGCCAAAAGTTCATTTCAGAGTACATCATAAATTGATCATAAATCAATAAGAAAAGAAAGTCAGTTTGCTGATTATTAGAGACAACACAACATAATCACAAATAGTAATAGTTTATTATATAAAAAGACTATCACAAGAAAAAGTTTAGGAATCAGAAAAATTGAAGCAATTTCATTAATTTGAAAATCTGTGCAATGTGAGAAATAGCACTAATGATAATAATGTGTTGGTATCTTTATTTCTTTAAAATGAAAAGTATGACAGTCTGTCCCATTTCCTTTTTTTCCCTCTTCTGTCTTAATCTCAACAGCATTAATGAAACATGATTAACTAGAAAACGTCAGTGGCTTGGAGGCCTAACTTAAATCTTACCAGGCTACGTAAAGGAAATGTTCTAGATTAAAATTTAATGTGTAAACTCTCACAGTGGGAACTATACCAGCTTTTAAAGAATAATTTATGACTCGAAGCAAGCAGGAAAGTACCGAGCAGATAAGTGAAAGTATTAGCTACTAAGATAAAACATAGCTTCCAAGATGAGTGTACTTGTACTGGGTGACGACCTTCCTTATCATTTTTCTCATGAAAAATATGTGTACATTTATAGCTCTTTGTCGTTTAGCTAGTTCACTAAAAGTTACACACAATATGTCACATAAAGGGGAATATATGTCAACCCAGGCTTCTGTAAGTTTTCAAACCTGAAAGACCAGTTTGCTATTTCACTGTGCTAACAAACTTGTATTCTTTACAAATAGTATAAATAAAACCTGCAGGACTTTAAAAGAAAGAGAAATCACATCCAATTGGAGGATTGAAGAAGATTTCAAAGAGAAAGTTGAACTTGAGCTAGACTATCATGAATTTTGACAGATGAGGAAGTGACAGAAAGAAAAAGACTAGAAATGCGGGTGTTTCTCAAAGCACATTAAACGTTCTAAAATTTTATAAATGGGATATTTTGAGATAATTTTTTTCTCTACTTGCTACTTTAACACTATGCAGTTAAGTCAGCCTTACCTCCTGAGAGCCAGAAACCCAAATGAAAAGAAGCCCCAGGTCCTTTTTTGGAATTCCACAATTCCTTAACTTGCTCGTATTCTCACCTTTTGTTTTGTTTTGTTTTGTTTTTTTCCCTATCTGGCTCTGACACAGCCCTGGCTCTAAACTGAAACTATATATTTTATTTTTTGGATTTGGGTGTCTACATTCAGTCTCCCTGACTTTTGGTTATTAATTTTCCTTAATAATTTTTTGACATATACCCAACCCTGTGACACTTCCCACTCTAGCCTCTCTCTGATACGATGGTTCTCCTATGTTTTGGCCTTTTGGGACCCAACCCCAGTGCCAAGGATTGGTTGGCAACCAGGGCAGCCTAATGTGGACCCACATGAGCAAGGATTTGGATGTCAATCATGGGAGTTACTTTTGTTTTATTGTTATTTATTTATTTATGGAAATACAAATGTTTGTTGGAGGGAAGTATAAAAAAGAAGAGAAAAATCACCTGCAATTCTACTACTCAAGGTAAACACTATTAACCTGTTGATAGATTTCTTCCTAGTCTTTTTTCTACTTGTTTATATACATATTTTTAAAAATAAAATTGTTTTCATAGTACATATGTAGTTTGTATCTTGCTTTTACACACTTATTTTATCCTAATAATTCCCCATCATCATTAAATAGTTTTGGCAAAAAAGTGTTTTTTTAATGGCTTGTACACTTAGATATAAATAAAACATGATGAAACTCTATTATTAGACATTTATGTTGTTTTTTGACTTTGCACTATTATATAAGAAATCCTAATATCCAGTAGTCTATGTAGTGAAAGTCACAATCAAGGAACTATAGGTATAAAACTAAATGTCAGTACAAATAACACTAATTCTATACTTGCATCTTAGAAAATATTCTTAAGACACCAATTCACAGGCCATTGAAAATTTCTGCAACGTCCCCTAATCATTTGAGTCTATGCAAATATCCTGTTTCTCCTTAAAGTTTTCCCCACCAAGTATAACATTCATCAGTGGATCCTGTGTACAAGTATTAATGGCACGTTCTAATGGTGATTTTCTATTTCCCCCATTTCTTCTACATCTATTAGTTGAAATTCTTCTGTAAGGAAGATGCATCTCTTCCCTCTCCTCCACGTTATTTATTTATTTATTTATTTATTTATTTATTTATTTATTCAATCATTCACTTATATCAGCATAGATTCATATATTGGGGGGGTGTAATCCAATAATATTATTAACTTTTTTCAAATTGTTCTAGCACTGGTCATTAGGAACTCTCTCAGGTAGGCTCCTCTGTTCTTTTGATATAACTCCATCTCTGCATTTTTCGCTCTCTCTCTCTGAACAGTCCCTTATTTTGTAGTATGACACAATGCTTTACACTAACTTTACATTCTTCCTGACCAGCCTTAGTATCAACCATTTCTCCAAGGAGCCCAAATTTCTTTTATTGGAAAACTGTATTGGGAAACCAAGATCTAGGCACTAAGTATATTCACTGCAAGTAGATGTCACTGCTTATAGGTCTTCTCAGCAGACAGACCTAGGAAGTATGTGTTTGTATACTGTTTACCTATGCACACATATCAATGTTTACCTCTGTTATCTATCTGTATGTATCATGAAGTAGACATGAGTTTTTGCTGTTCTCTCCTACTCTAACCCAGCACCACAAGGTTCATTCTAGTCTTCCCCCTACTGGTTTATTTGTAAATTCCTTTTTTGACAGTGGGAAAATCTATCCACTGCAGCAGTACCATGCAGAACAGTTCTATCACCCTAAAAATCCTACCGTGTGGCTCCTATATAGCCACTTCCTCCCTTTTTCCTGATTCCCAGCAACTAATGATCTGTTGTCTGCTCTTACAGTTCTTTGCTTCCAGAATGCCATATAAACAAATCATACAAGTTGCAGCCTTTTTGGGGTCTAGTTTCTTCCACTTAGCAAAATGAAGGCAGTATTTTAAATGCATTTCTGCTGCGGCTCAGAGGATACAGAGGTATTGCAGAAGTCCCAACACGAGGTAAGACGGATATCAAATGAATAGCACTTTGAGACTTCCACTTCTGCTTGATCAGAATAAATATGGTTTTATCTATCTAAATATGTTATATGTAGGCTCCCATATGTCATTTTGTTTTCAAATTTTTTTTTACTGGTTTAAGAGAGTGTTATATAAACTCTGATCATTCTGAATTAAGGCAATATTAGTAATAATGGAGAGTGTGGAACAATTGGGAAAGATAGTAAAGAAGGTGAATAGAAAAACCATGGAATCTTGCTTGAATGTGTTGAATAAGTGCACTAAGAAAAATCCCAGGTATTTGGGTTAAAAAGTAGGTATATGTAGATAACTTATCAAAACAGATTCAGGAGAAGAGAAGATCTGGGAGAAAAGCTAAATTCTGTTTTGAAAATTTTCTAAGTGAGAGATCTATACTAATCCTTCGAAGCTTGGCAATTAAATCTGAGTTAAAGATACAGATTTGGAAGTTATTGGTTCATAAACATTAATAAAATGTATAGATAGGGATGATTTATCAAAAGGAGAGTATTAAAAAGAGAAAATAATAAAAGCACAGGATGCTGCTATGTGAAACACTCATATTAAGTAAAATACGAAAAGACCACAAGGAGGCAGGAGATCTATGGAGAAGAAAATCCAGGAGAGACTGATATCGCAGACTTCGAAAAAATGGGGTCTTTTAAGGATTTGGGCGCTCAACAATACCAAAGATAAAAAAAGAAGTAGTAAAAGACACCAACAGAAAAACAAATTGCTCGCTCTAGATTTGTCTCTTAAATGTTGGTGATGACAAAGTTTCAGTGTGTCAAAGCTGAAATCGATAGCAGTTGGTTAGTAGCAAAAGAAAATGAAGGCAATTAGAAAGAGTGGGTATAGCTTATTCTCTCTAAAAGTTTGAGGGAGAAGAGAAAAGGAATTAGGAGAGAAAAAATGTGATCTGGGGGTATTTATAGAATTGGTAGGCTGCATTAAAGTTCCACTTTAAAACATTTAGAACAACTTGGCTTTTCAAGTGTTTTAAAAATAATTACTATCATTTATTTCTCAAAATTATTCTGTTTGGTAAATGTTCCTAAATGTGCTTTAGTTAAATTTTAGTTCAATGTTATATAAGAGATAAATAGAATTATATTACAATTAGTAACAGATCTCTAGAATTTCTGGAGTCAGATAAGCTAAAAGAAAAAGTGTTTAAGAAATGTCAAAAGTTAGAACCGTTTCACTAGTCCTCCTCAGCAGCCCGAGTGTTAAAGACAAAAAATTATAAATGTGTTGGATTAGAGTTCGTTGGATGAGCCAGCTGTCATCTTAAAATAAAAATCAACTAAAACAAACAAAAACATTAAGTGCTGAGCTCTGAAACTTTTGGAGTCAGAAAGGAAAATAAGATAAACCAATGTGAAAATTAAGCATGATTGACATGATAAATTCAACCATGTTGGATTTAAGGAGAAAAAATATTTATAATTCAATGACAACAAACTAAGCAATGGGATAAGTGGGAGAAAAAAAATTTGTTATAAATTATTCTAATTAGAGCTCTGACACCAAATACATGTAGGCAATAGAGGCATTTAGCTCTGCTCCCTAGGAACTGGATCCTCCTGGAGCCCACATGAGATTGGAATAATGACAGCAATCTACCTTATGGAATGCTTGTGGGGTTTAAGTGACAGAATAAAATGATGCTGTGACATCAAGTTCTGGACCAAAGTAAGTCCTCAGCAAAAGGTTGATGATGATGATTACACTTCCTCAGCCCAGTTTCCTAATTCACTGATATAGGACGGTGGGAAAAAGTAAACCTAGGAATTCTAGAGCTCCTTTCCATGTTCATACCATTTTCTAACTGAAAGAATTACATCAGTGAAATCATTTGCACTGAATTTTCTCACATTTTTAGTATATCTTTAGGTTTCCAATGCTATTATTCAAGTATACCACACCTGTTTTATAAAATATAAAATTAATGGTCAGTTATGCCTAGAAAGAAAAAAAAAAGGGAAATGCTCTGGCAAGAATCTCATTTTCTTACATAGGTAAGAGAACAAGTATGGTTGGAAAATATTTTCTGTAAACTATTAAAAAAAAGAAAATCAGAAAATTTCAATTTTCAAGGTTTTTAACTTTATGACGTATTTATTTGAATTCACACAGATTTGAATAATTTACCCATATGGTTAAAGTTAAAACTTGTTTTGATGTTTTTTTTGGCCTACTCTCTGGGCTTTTTAGAGTAATTTTTCAAAAAATCTGATAGGAAACAATTGTTTTGGAAAATGGCCTCTTGAAATCTTGACTTTTTTAAAAAAAATCCTGATGAAAACATTATGTCACTGAATTTCAATAAATTAATTCAACAGTATATTTGCTTTCAAAAACACTTGAAAATATTTACTTTAAATATGTATTAAGAAAAAAATTTAACTGGAAAAATGACCCAGGAAAACCAACAAAATGTGGAGAGTTGTCTCAAACAAACCGAGAGCAAAAAACTTTTTAATACAAACTAAACACACATTGAAAGGTAATAGACCATAAATAGATGACACACCACAGCTTTTGTCTTGAGGATTTTAGATATACCCTTAACTGAGATATAGAATAAGATGTATTGACAAGATGATCTAATTTCTTAGAAAATATTCAAAGAAACATGCAAATCTTTTGTGTTTCCTTTTCCAAGTTGAAGTACCCTCCACAGGAAAGCAGTCTGGGAATGTTATTTTTATTTGGAAAATTTTTAATTATTCTAATACTATTATTCTTATTTTTAAAGTCAAAAATAAAAAGAAACATGAAAAAGTAAAAAGTAGTAATTTTGATCATAAAACAGTTTCCTTTTGTATTATTTATGAAATTGTGCTATACTTTTATTTTAGAGAGTTGGGTGAATGTTTTTTGGTGGTAGCATTTCTAATTGTTTAATTTTTATGTCAGGGAGAATTTATTAATTTATAATTAAAATTTATTTGTAAGTAAGTAGTGAATAACATAAATATCTCATTAAGCAAGGCATACGAACATTAGTAAATGTAAAAAAGTTCATCTTACATGAAAAATTTGCTTAACTTGCACAGGAAGATTTTCTCTAAATGAGAAAGGACTGGCACTAGAGTAAGTTACTAAGGTTGGCTAGAGGATATAAATCTTTGAAAATATTTATATGTCAAATAAATGGTGATGTGACTTGTATATCCTTCAGTTTGCTTGTACCCCAATATTTTTAAATAAATATTTATTTATGTATTTGTTTGTTATATTTCTCAATTCATTTGAGTTTTTGCATAAACACAAGCTTCTCTGAAAGTTTTCCCAGATCATTCTATTTACAATAGCCCCATTATCTTACCTTATTTTTGTTTATAGCACTTATTACTCCCTAATACTTTTTTTTTAAGCTTTTTATTTATTTATTTGACAGAGAGAGAGACAGCCAGTGAGAGAGGGAACACAAGCAGGGGGAGTGGAAGAGGAAGAAGCAGGCTCCTAGCGGAGGAGCCTGATGTGGGGCTCAATCCCAGAATGCTGGGATCATGCCCTGAGCCGAAGGCAGATGCTTAACGACTGCGCCACCCAGGCGCCCCTACTCCCTAATACTTTATTATATGTTTATTTGTATGCTTCTCTTTTTTCCTTTCTTTAATATAAGTTCCATGAGAGTAGGTACTTTATTTACTAGTGTATCCCAGACCATATTAAAGTGACTGGAATACAAATGTGCTCAATAAAAAATATTTGACTAGATGAATGAATGATTGTCTTCCCTAGTAGAGATTGTTGTTGAGGGCCAGAATAGCACCCTCTAGCAGAATACTGCTTGAATATGGTTGGCTTATAGTAGAGAACTAATGAATTTTATTTTAACTCTATGAAAATCCTTGGAGTGTTCAAGAAGATAATGTGGCATTTGTGGAAAAATTTAGAGTTCTCACTTTCTAAAATATCACCCACTTAATCTGGGCATGCTGTATAACTTAACGTAACATTCAAAATTCTCCTCCAAGGTTACATAAATTGGTTTTCCAAATGATGACTTACTATAAGCCAAACTGTACATATTGCTATTTCTCAGAACTTTGCCTAAAAACTGAAACTCCTCCTTGGTGGGATTATCTGTATCTCATCCCTACCCACCCCCAACACCGCCACCACTTCAGACCTCAGAAAGGCTGTATAATGTCTGATGACCCAATTTGGATTACCAAATTTACTCTCTCTGCTACTCTCTTTACAGTTTCTATTTTACATTATAGATCTGATCAGTTCCTTAGCTTACATCTCTCTCTCTCTAAATTGAAAGGTTAACTAGATAGAGGTTAAAAAAGTTCCCTTCCATACCTTACTCTCTATGATGTATATATCTTTTGGAAATTCTAATTAGTGTATCAGAGGGAAAATACATTTCAAAATACTCTTATATAAAACAACTGCTTCTAAAAATAATTTTAACTTCAAAACAGAAGTCATGTGATCATAAATTTAGAACTATAAATATAACATGCTAATAAGAAGCAATGCTTATTGACCTACTGACACTCTAAATATAATTATTTGGTCATCAGAGCAAAGCTAAATTAGAACTGGTATTTCTTACAACGGGGTTAACTCTCCTAATAATTTTGGTTTGTCTAAATTATTTTATAACATTATATATATATATATATACTACTCTGAATTTCTCTTCCAAACTGCGATCTAATTATTATTATATATACTGCTTTTCCCCCCATACTATCAGATTTATTCTGTCTGTTTTTAATTGATAGAGAAAATACTGGAAGTATTTTCTCTTACATCTAGTATTGCCTGCTAATTATAAAAAGTAAAGAGATTAAGGAAATAATTATTCAACTACTGGTGACATTGTATTTCCTTCTAGTCATAAAATTATGAAAGGCCAAGATGATTATATCATATATAGATATATATTTATATATGTATGTACATATGTATACAAATATATAATATATAATATAAATATATTAGTATATTTATATTATATATTAATTATAATTATTAATATAACATATATTTATATTTGTTTATGTATAGTACATGTATATTTATATATGTATTTCCTTCTAGTCACACAATTATAAAAAACCAAGATGATTATATTGTGTACATACAAATGAAGTACTAACTTATATTGTGTGTACCACAAGTTTTTAAACAATATTGATCACCCTTTGTCTCTTTTTGCATTTAACATTAAAATCAACATTTACCTACATCATCAAAGTCTATTTTCTAAGGGTTTTTATTTTCTACGTTTTATTTTTATTTATTTTTATTTCTGACAGTTTTTATTAGTTTTTTCAGGCACCTGCTACTGCATAACAAGAAACTCAGAGCTTACGGCTTAAAACAACTATTTTATTATATCTCATAATTCTGTGGTTGACCAGGCTCAGCTAGGCAGTTCTGATTTACTACATCATATTGACTGGGGATGCGGTGATCTGGGGGCTCATTTGGGTTGTAATTTTTGTCCAAAGGAGCTCATGCGCATGGGTGACAATTGATGCAGACTGTCAGGCGCTCTGGCCTCTCCAAGGGGCTTGGGTTTCTCACAGCATGGCGGGTTTGTTCTGAGAGAGAATGTCCCTATAGTGAGCATTCCAAGAGAGAGAAAACAGAAACAGTTATTCCTTTTAACAGCTAGACCTGGAATTAGCACAACTTTGCCTCCATTGCATTTCATGTGATAAGCAGTCACAGGACTTTAATTAAGGGGAGGTAAAATAAACTCCACCCCTCAAAGGAGAGAATGAGAAATTTAGGTCTATATTTAATCCACTAGAATAGCTGCATAATTTCTACTTGTAGAGGCACCGTAACTTAGTCAAAGTTAAAAATAATCTGCTAAAAGCAACCAACAAAAGGAGAATGTATATTATAATTAAGGCTAAGACACATCTGTGCAACTTTTCTTTGGGTCTAGCCTGTTTGGAATTTACTTGGCTTGTTGAATTCGAAGGGTATTCTTTTTTTCCAAATTTGAGACATTTTCAGCCATTACTTCAAGTACTTTTCAGCTCCACCCTATTTCTACTCTCCTTCTGGACTCCAATTTTAGATTTTTTATTATATTCCTTCAGGCTCCTGGGGTTTTGTTCTTTTTCAGTCTATTTCTTCTCTTTTGTTCGGATTGGACAATTTTTATTGTAGTATCTTCAAGTTTACATATTCTGTCTTCTGTGTACTTCTTTCTGCTACTGAGGCAATCCACTGAGTTTTTCATTTCAGTTATTATATTTTCAGGTTAAAAATTTCTACATGGTATCTTTTATTTTTTCTTGAGATTTTCTAATTTTTCATGTTTCAAGCCTGTTTATAAATGCTCACTGAAATATTTTTATGGTGGCTGCTTTGAAATCTTTATCAGTTAATCTCCACATTGGTGTCTTCTCAGGGTTATCATCTCTTAATTATCTTTTCTCATACAAGTTGATATTTCCTGGTTTTGGCTTTGGAAGGTGCTTTTCCCTCTTGCAGGCAGAGTAATGCTGTCAGACACTTAGTGGAGAACATGAAATACCACCTCCGCTTAGTCGTAACAAGGTTTTCCTCCCTTAGGATGTCAAAGAAGGTTGAGCAAGCAACCAAGACTCTTATCCCTGCATGTCAGAAGAGGTCTGCTAAAACAGAGATTTCAATAAGGTTTAGTTTTGTAACATATACAACATGTGCAGGAGATGATAAAAAATCATGTGCTTCCTACATGACTTCCACTGACACTGTAGTTGGAGGGCTCCTTATCACTAGATCATGGTGAATGTTCTGGTTTCTTGCTTTGTCTCATCTGACACTGGTGGGAAGAAGAAAAGTACTTAGTATGGTTAGATGGCAGTAGAAATCCAGGATCCTCATGTGGCCTCCACTGAAACCATGGGGGACAATGCCTGCCACCAGGCAGGAGTGAAAGTCCCAGCTCCCTACTCAACCTTCTCTAATACCACCCTGGTGAAGAAGTTGAGAGTCCTGATTACACCCAGGTAAGGGTGGAGGTCTAGACTCCCCTTTGGGCTTTTGCTGACTGGGATAGAAGTGGAGCAATGTTTTGTTTTGTTTTCTGTGGTGTTTGAGTGAAGTAGGGTGGTTATTGTCTAAAAGTTTTCTGTTTTGCTAGGTTATCCCTTTCCTGGTCCTTTGACTAGAGAGAGTAGGAGGTTGTTGTACTTAATTGTATTCAGCAAGAGAAATGGAGGCGAGTATGCCTACTTGATCCAGAACTGTGTTTTAAAAATATGGTTATTTTCACTTCATATGTCATGAATGTTTTAAAATGTTGTTAAATTCATTGAGAAATTGTTACACAGACCTCTCAGACATCCTTTTTAACAGCCAAGATCTATACTAACTTATACGAGAAATGTCTCTAGATGGGGGAATTGCATGTGATTTTTATTTTATATCTTTTTTTTCTCATTAGTAATGTCTAAATTCTCTTGTGAACATATATAGCTTTTGTGGCAGGATGTTACTAGGTAATTATCAATAGTAGAGAAGTATTTTTCTAAATCAGACTACCATTGCATATATCAGTAAGAATAAATAGTACAATATTTATAGAGGCAAATCATAGGAACTCTATACATAGCTTAGAAGATTTGACAGGAAAAAAATTAGGAGTGCCATGTTCTTTAAGTACCATTAAACTTTATAAAAGTTAAATTCTTAATTCTTATCTTATAGTTCAGTAATTCTTAAAGCATGTCCCCATGTGTTCTCTCTCTTCCTCTATCCCCCTCCACCCACCTAGGTATCACATAGAAAAACATTTCAGTGCTTTTTTTCTTTCTTTCTTCTCTGTTTTTACATTGAAAGAACAAAGTTAAGAATATCCTTAATAATCTAGCTAAGGGACAGATGGCCATACAAAAATAACCAAGTTTTCCAAAATGATGGCAAAAATGCCACATTTTTCTGAACATTGTCACTAAGCAATAGGAATAAAAGTCAAGGTTTTTATGCCCTCTTCTTCAGAACTGAAAAGCAAGGTAACATAACACCATCAGAATTAGTTGAAAGAATACTTTCCTTGTTTATTTCACTTTGATTAGTTAAACCAAAGCCGTAACCATGAATACTTTGATCTCTATCTCAGTGGTCTAGTCAGTAAAAATCCACAAGGCTGTGTTCTCTTTTCCTCTGTGCTAAACAAAATAGGACTTCTTAAACTGCTTTACCTTTCAGCTTTCTCATCTGTAAAATAAGGAATTATATCCTTGAATGTTTTCCAACTTTGAAATCTCATCTCCAGAGATGAGAAGTGGCAATGGCTGTGCCTTCCTGGGAGGTCTGAGCCCTTGCCCTTCACTCTGCCCACACCCCTCACAACATCCCCCATACAATGTAACTTGGCATCCTTTGTTGTTTGTTAGTAAGCTAAATGAAGTTTTTACCGAAGTGATAAACTAGTTCAGTAAGCATTTGATTGAAGAGAAGACTTTCAATTTACTAAAATATTATTTTAATACCAATATTCAGTAATTTTAATATATCTCCAATGGAAGACAAGATTCCATTCTTCTGATTTTGGTCAGAATACTTACAAATATGCAGGTAAGGCAGCTAGAGGCACCGAAAAGAGATTTCTCCACTTCTTAATCAGAATCAAACTGGCAGGAACTTCTGGAGTCAAGAGAACTACCTTTTAGTAAAATGATTAGGAATTATAAGCTTAACTTTTTTTTAAAGCACTGTTGTGCCTTTTTGTCCATGTTGATGAAGTCCAAATCTCTAAGCTCTCTTCATTCATTCACTCATACATTCAACAGACATTGTATTAAGTACTAACATTATATTAACTACTAAAATATGGAAGTAAGACATCCTCATTATGTTCATGAATCTTAAAATTTCTTCACTTATATTGGAGTATGTCTTCAGAAAAGATCAATTAGTAACTTAGCTTGTCTGTTTCTTAATGAAGAAAGTTCTGAAATGTGCTAAAAGATTTACAAAGCCCTTTTAAAAGAGTGCTAGTAAAATAAAGATAGAGATGGGAGCCATTTAGCTTGTCCTAAGTAAGTATTTCCTATATTTAGAATATTGTCAATGAATATAGACAATGTATTCATTGTCTATAAAAACGATTTGGGGAGGGTAGAGGTGAAAGAAGAGAGAATTTATGTAGACATGCTGACAAAAGATCATTTCTTTGAGATCCTGCATTACATTTCAGTTTCTCTATTGAACCAATTGCCTTTGTTAGTGAAGTTTCAAAGATACTACAGCTCCATTCCTGCAAAGCATCTGTACTATATTGGGTGGCTTACCACTAAAGATGGCTGAGCTATATGACATGAGCTACACTTCAGTAACATGTATGTACATTATTCCTTGCTAGGTTCCTTCCCCAAATCTCTGCTATAATGAGTTTGGCTGGAAAAGTCATACACATCAAAAATCTTTCTCGCTTTTAAATCTATTTCTTAAAGTTTAGTACACAGCTAGTCTATCTCCCCTTGATCCCTTTTCCCTTGGTTCTATGTGGGCTCCAAAAGGCCATCCAGAGCTGAGGACCTCTCAGGCTATTTTACACTCCTGTAAGAAGTATTAGTCCTCAATCACAGAGTCTTTTTCCAAGAAAAAAATTCTACCAGGGAAGATAAATCCAGGAGAAAGTGAATTCTGATTCCTTTTTCTTCCCATAAAAAGCTCCATCCCAGTATGGGGATCTCACTGTGTATTCATTAAGAATCCACTTCATATCATTAGCCACTCTCTGAAGCTAGAGCAATGAGAGTGTGGGAAATAATCTTTACTGAAAAGAATAAGATTAAGGGAAATGCAGTGTTTGAGAAAATCTTAGTCATGGCAATGTTGAGCCATGCAGAGGAAAGAGAGAGAGAAAGAGAGATCCTAACTGAAAAAAATTGGGGGAAGGGCAATAAAAAGTTGCTTTCAAGATTTTACAGAAGGGAGACAATCTTAAATCCTATTTTCATCCATATCTCTGAGATAAATATTACTGAGCAACAAATGATGCTGACTCCCTATTTTCAAGTCTACATGCTGAACAATTCTGGATGGGGACATTCAGAGCACTGGGCAATAGATTTTAAAGCCCTAACACACCTCCCTGATACAAGGGAAGTGGTATTCCAATTCAGACAAGAATAGACACAGACTTAGAAGAAGGAGAAATGAATTTAATGATTAAGAAAAAGAGAAATCAAATAGAACTGAGCTAATATCTTTAGAGATGTTCCTTGGCTACATATGCCAAGGGTTTCACCAGGTAATCCAGGTTCCTAAGGACTGGATTCTTAAGAGCAGGCTGTATTTATAGTTATTGTTAAGGTGATTGCATAGTAATGCATTATTTTCTCAACTTTTAGTATATATTTCGTTATTTTCAAGTAGCCTTGAATTATTTTTATAAAGTCCCAAGTGAAATAACTCTTTAAGCTTTTATTAAAGGCAATTACATAATCCAATAAATACAACAAAATTGCTAATATTCAGATGTCCTGAATGGCTAGGGAAGCACAACCCTCAGAGACTAGTGCTTCAATATAATTCATTCCCACAAGGTGTGGAAAGAGTTCCTACAGCAACCATTTCATAGACCCTGCTACCAGTTGGTGGATAGGAGAAAACCCTTTACAACAATTTGGATTGCCAGTGAGCTAAAATGCTTATGTACCTTCACTGTCAATGAGAGCATTCCTGGTTTCCTAATCAAAACTATAAGGAATAATAAGTAGCAATAAAAATGGCCAATACTTCATGTAATCCTAAAAGATACAGATTCAGAATATATATTTTAAAAAGACTTTAATAAAATATTAACTTACTGTTGGAACTGAGAACTTAATGCATCCTAAAATTTATTCTAGATTTAAGGCACACTTTGTTTTCATCCAATTTCAGATTTACTAGCCACGCTTACTCGATTCTTTAAGTCCTATTTCAAATACTGTCTCTTTGGTGAAGCTGTCTTTGACCTCTGTCTGCAAATACGGACACTTTCTCCAGCAGTACTCATTGTTCTCCCTATGGGCTCTTAGAACACTTTGTACATAACTCTGTCATAATTTATTATTAGAGTTAGTTGTTGTTACATAGTCCTTTCTTCCTAGCTGTGAAATTATCTGAGGCATGGATAGCATTTTATTAGTATGTTTATCTCCAGTGGTTAATACAGTGCCTACAACTGAGTGGTCACTTATTAAATATGGGTTTGGTGGAATGGTGCATATGCAGCCAGTTCCACTGAAAAGTGACCATGAATTATACTAGCAGCTGCCACGAACATTTTTAACCATAAAATTTCTACATTCAGTTTATTTCTCTTTAGTTTCTTAGATTCTGCTCCATGTACATCTTCATTTTCAAAACTCTCTGTGGATTATGTTTAGCCAAAGGACATAGTATCTACTGACTAAAATTAAACAGACTTCCCTTCTGTTAAGAGCTCTTTAAGCAAGTTGCAGAATTTGGTGCCTTTGTACAGCCATGGAAATAAATTATGAAATGTATTATCTGATAGATCATATGTCTGGATCAAGTTCTTAAGCTGTATTTTCTTAAAGCCTATATGCTCCACCTGGAAACAAGTCAACTATTAAGAAACAAAAAGACTGTGAGCAGCTACTGAAGAACATCAAGTGATAGATCAAGTTTTTCTGGGTGCCCAATAAAGGGTTTCAAAGAGCTTCTCACTGAATTATTAAAAGAGTTCATTTATAACCCTCGTAAGAATAAAATAATATATTGTGATTATGAAGTGTCTGTCTGAGAGTCCTGAATTCTGTTGATGTGGTTTTACTCTGAAGTATCCCAAATGAAGTTGCTTTCAAAAACTTATCTCACTTACGGGAAAGGGCCAATTGTTATGAGCAGATGGTAATCATTAGACTAACCAGTAACATGGTTTTCTTTTTTGTGTTTATAGCCATTAGTTTCTAGCACATTTATTATCATTTCCTTCTTGTAGTGTTTTTACTGGTGTTTGTTTAGATGGAAATGATGGAATTTTTGGCTAGGTGCAGAAGATAAAGAATTACTTTAGGATTACATTGATCTTTTCAGTCCAGGCCACACACAGAAGACAACACTATCAGTGCCAGCGTCATGCCCTCAGCACATGAAAGGATGACTAAATGAGCATAGAAGTCTAATTTAACAAAATCCTGGTATGTTCAGTAATTAAATAATAATCTTATTAGGAAAACTGAAACATTTCACATCTACCAGCAGGACAACAAAGATAGCATCAGTCCCAATCCCAATCCCAGGCGGCTTTTTTATAGAAATTGACAAGCTAATTTTTAAATGCATATGGAAATACAAGAACCCGGAATATTCTGCATAGTTATGAGAAAGAAAACTAAGGTTGGAAAGTTTATATTACCCGATTTCAAGACTGGATATAAAACTATAATAATTAATCAGTGTGGGTCGGGCATACAGATAAACAAATAGATCAAAAGAAAAATTTAAAGGGCTCAAAAATTGACTTACACTTATTTAGTTATTTGGTTTTTGATAAAAACTCCAAAATAATCCAACGAGAAATGAAAGCCTTTTGAGCAAATGGTGCTGGAATAAATATATATTCACATGAAAACAAACTCTGACCCCTAACGCGTACCATACACAAAAATTAATTTGAGATAGATCATAGACTTAATCTAAAAGTAAACATTATAAAAATTTCAGAATGAAATATAGGAAAATCTTTGTGACCTGGAGGTAGCCAAAGATTTCTCAGATAAGAGAAGGAAAGAACCGTAAAACAAAAAATAACAGAATTCATTAAAATAAAAAAGATTTACTCATTAAAAGACATCATTAAGACAACAGGCAAGTCACAGAGTATGAAAAAATATTTATAAAACTTATATGTACTGAAGGACTGACATCCTTTATTATAGATATAGATATGACCATATCAAAAGCATGGTGATTCTGTTTGCTGTTGATAGGGAGGAACTACTAAGAAACAGTAGCCAGATCAACCTTGGTAAGAGGAAGTTCAGATTGCTGAGGCCATGTATAACCTCTATCCCTGTCACCATGGCCACTCTGCCTATGAGCTCATTGAGCAAATATTAGATGGAGAAAGAGATATCTGACATTTAGAGAACACATCCTTTGGTATACCTAATTGCTGAAAGGCTTTTCTACAGTAGATGCCATTTGGTGAACAGTCACAGGACACAATCATTTTCATACTATATGTCAAGCTTCAGAAGTCCAACCACATGCACTTTTTCCAGACCTTCTTATCATTACACTTTCAGCCCTATTCTTCCTAAGTCCCTGATCACAAAACCAAACTACCAACAGTTTCCCATAAGTCAATGTAGATCCATTCTTCTGGTCATCTCTTAGTGTAGACAAGGCAGACAACAGAATGTCCCACTCAATGTCCTGCCCACTAGGATGATTTTCATTCACCCTTTCCTTCCAGATCACCCCCGAATGAGACTGTAATGTTATAGCAATGCACCTGTTGTTGGTGCTGGCAAATTGTGCATAACCGTCTATAAACCAGGCCTTTTTTCTCTCTCCTCAGCTGACTGGTCATGAGGAGTTCTCTATAAGATCATAGGTGTGTACTGAAAGAGATGAGACAATGCAACAGGAGTCCTTGTCAAAGGAGCCTGAGCCTATTTACCACTTCCACTTAATAACAGAATACTGCTGTATATGCCCAATTTCATGGCCTTGTGGGTCAGAAACACCCAGCTCATGATGGAACGCTCAGACCACATGGTCACTTGATGTCTCATGGCTAGGCATTCAGTCTCTCCCAGGACCCAGTAGGATGTTAGGATGTATTTCTCAAAAGAGGAATAATTGTCTGCAGAAAAAAATCAATGGTTTACTCCAAAACTCTGGAGGTCTAATATTCTCCTATTGGTGCTTGCAAGTGACTAGACGGTACATCAGTATTTGCCATAGACACTCTGAGTGTCATCAGATCTGCTAGGTCATGTGGCCCAATTAGCAGAGCAGCCTGTATTGAAACCTTAACTTGATGCACAACCTTCTCTTGCTCCAGTCCCCACTCAACATCAGGACCCTCACGGATTACTCAGTAAATGATTTCAATTAATACATTCAAATATGCTGTATTTTGTTTCCAAAATCCATAAAGGCTACCAAGCATCAATCCCTGTTTAGTGCTAGGTGATACAAGGTACAACATGTCTTCCACTTTTGAGGGGATATGTTCACAGGTTCCAAACCACCAGGCTCTAGAAATGTCACCGAAATGGCTGACCCCTGAATTTTTGTGTGATTTCTCTCCCTCCCTCTGCTTTGCAAATATCAGGCCAATTAATGCAATCTATGTGTTGTGGTTTCTCTTTTGCCACAACACTAAGACACTCTACCTGTGAACTATCCTAAACGGCCTCAGTAGGTGGAGTTTTACATAATCTCATGACTTTACAGAGCAAGACAGTATCTTCTGTATTGGTTTCCCATTGCTGCTGAAATAATGGCCACAAATTAGAGGCTTGAAAAGACATACATTCATTGTTTCCCAATTCTGGACGTTAGAAGTTCAAAATGTACTGGCAGGGCTGCATTCCTTCTGGAGACCCTAGGGGAGAACTGATTACCTTGCCTTTTCCAGCTTCTAAAAACTACCAGCATTCTTTCTGCCATGTCCTTGTATCACTCTGATTTCATCCATGGTCTCATCACCTTCTCTGACTCTGACACTCCAGTCTCCCTCTAAGAAGGACTTTTGTGACTACATTGGACCCCCTCCGATAATACAGAATAATCTCTTTACCTCAAAATCCTTAACTTAACCACATCTGTAAAGTCCCTTTTACCCTGTAAGGTAGCTTATTCACAGGTTCTGGGGAGTGGGGTATGGACATATTAGGGTACCATTATTCTGCCTACCACATCCTAAACTGAGGGCTGCCTTGAAAACATTTCAGAACATTCCAATCCATTTTTTTTTCTTGTGGTTGTTGCCTAGAACTTCTAGGAAAATCAAAGGAAATAACTTTTTCTTTGGCTATCTTATGACTGATCCAGTGTTGTCTGTTTAACCTTTCCTTTGGTGTCTTAGAGCCTACTGGAGAGTGATAGTGTCAGAGAGGTACAGTGTGGGGTCTGAGTCTTGGCACTGCTACTGACTAAGGTGGGTTTGGGTGAGTTTTCTTATATGTAGAGTAAAACCATTTTTACTGTAGAAATTAAATTGTATAATGTAGGTTAAACACATAGCCTGATATTTGACACAGAGAGGGGCAGTCCACAGAGGGAGATGGTTATTATTATCACAGCTACAATTACTTATTTAGATTAGATATTCCCAACTCTGAATGTCCATAGGAATCATTAACAAAACAACAAAGTCCAGGAACCACCCTTAGAGATTATGATTTAGTTGCTCAAAGATGGGTTCTGAATATCAGTATTTTTTAAAAAGCTCCCCAGGTAATTCTAGTTGACAATCGAGGTTGGGAAAACACTAACTTACATGAAGTTGGCTAGGATATTAACCAAATCTTTTCTTGTATTTACCATGAATATCATTGTGGCACATTTTTAAAACTCTTTGTTTCAAAGTCATTATTTAAAAATACATTTTACAGATATAATTTGATGACAGCATACATGTGGTGAAAAGATGCACATTGATTGCAAGAGACTTTTTTTTTTTCTTTAAGTGTTTAGGCTTGGAAAAATATTCTGATTTTATCTTTTTGGTAAGTAATGATTTTACTTTAAAAAAAGCTGTTTATTTCTCTATAGAGAGTCCACAAGAGGCTTTCGACATTTTTATGTAGTGTTTGAAGACACTGGGAAATAGTGACTTCTATTAAAAATTATCATTTGATATTTAATGTCAGTATTTTTTTATTATGTTCAGTTAGCCAACATATAGTACATCGTAAGTTTCTGATGTAGTGTTCAACGATTCGTTAGTTGCGTGTAACACCCAATGTGCATCACAACATTTGCCCTCCTTAATTAATGTCAGTATTTTAACAAAGATCAGAAATTAATGTCCCCAATATGTTGAGGGTGTGCCCTTGTTAAAAATAATCTCTATGATTTTTGTCCTGTGGCTTCAGAGTAAGCATTTGCCTCAGATTATCTGTTGAAGTAAAGATTCTGACTGTGTCTCTATAAAACTAACAAGATGATTTAAGGAACTCAAAACAAGCAATTGGTGAAGGTAAGATAATTTTTGAAGCAAACCAATTTAATGAATTGACAGGTTATTTGAATTTATCTACCTTCCTAAGTGTCATCTATAGATTTTAGAACTAAATTATTGGTTATGTGTAGAAAGGAGATGTGTATCATATTTCAAATTGCAGGGGCTTGTGTTACTGTTATTTTTTCTTTGCCATCAGTATCTTAAAGATCAGAATTTTTAGAGAATTTAAGCCTTTATTTGGGTTCAGATAGACTCTGATCCAGACTAATGTTTAGATATCTTTGTGGAGACCAAAAAGGAACTATGTATCCATAAAAAAATATTTTTGAGGATAACTGGAACAATTATCTTTCATAGCCAACTATTTTTTTAAAATATTTTATTTATTTATTTGACAGAGAGAGAGACAGCCAGAGAGACAGGGAACACAAGCAGGGGGAGTGGGAGAGGAAGAAGCAGGCTCCCAGCAGAAAAGCCTGATGTGGGACTCGATCCCATAACGCCAGGATCACACCCTGAGCCGAAGGCAGACACTCAACGACTGAGCCACCCAGGTGCCCCACATAGCCAACTATTTTTATGTCATAAGGACAAATAATGAGAAGCAGAATTATCTTTTAAAACATGTATTTGAGTATCAATCTAACCAAACCAGGCAAAAATTGATGTTTTCTCATTAGTGAAAAAAGGTATTTCCCCTTCATAACATAGTGTGTTGATCCCCTGGGTATTTTCAAGAGAATACATCTTCTTGCTAAGAGTATCATTCCAGTAAGTATCAAAAGAAAAACATCTTTTTGGGGTGCCTGGGTGGCTCAGTCAGTTAAGTGACTGCCTTCAGCTCACGTCATGATCCTGGAGTCCAGGGATGGAGTCCCACATTGGGCTCCCTGCTCAGCAGGAAGTCTGCTTCTCCCTCTGCCCTTCAACCAATTTGTGCTCTCTCGCTCAAGTAAATAAATAATAACTTTGAAAAATATCTTTTCTTATATTCTTTTCTACCAATTTGTTACCATTTGCCTCAAGTATTACTTTTCTAGATAAACGAATGTATTCCTTTTGTGAAATGGCTTTTTGTTTTTTTGTTAAAGGAAAGGTAATCCTAGGTCCTTCCTGGTCCTCTCTGTTGATAAAATTATGGTAAGTCAGTACTCTGCAAAATGAGATGATCACATTCCAGTAGTTGCACAAAGCAATCCATCGGGGAATAGGAAGAAAATATTCATGTACCTCTACTTATCATGTAGCTTTCATGCAGAAAGAAGTAAAACACATTCAGATTTAAAATATGAATTGACAGTAGTGTGTGTATGTAATTTATAAAGGAATTGCTATATATTGGGAGTGTATGAAAAATCATTTTGCTCTTAATGATAGATGATCAAAGGAGTGTAGAGACTTGCTAGCTAGCATTGGTGCCCTTTTTCCAGCTGCATCCCTGTGGGTTGCAGATACAGGTGTGGAATGCTTGACTTAGGAAAGTCTGAAGACAGCTAAATTGTTCTACAGGATAGACTGAGAAGAAATTGGAGTAGGATGGAGTGAATGGCACATTTCTACTAGGAGGGATGAGGAAAAAAAGTGAGAAGAAAGAAAGAAGGAAAAGGAGCCAGGAAGATATTGAGAGTCCACGTTATCACATGCAAGGGGAGCACATTGAGAAGCTTTATGGCATGGCCTAGCTGCAAAGATTTTTAAAAACAGGGCCTTCTTTTACTTAATGTTACATAAGTGTTAGTTGATGGCCCCTCTCCCTTGCCTTCCAAACCTCCAGTGAAAGTTCTTCCGTCTGCCACAGCCCTGAATATATGGCGACCAGGAGGAGGAAATAAAGGGGAAGAGGCCACGTTCACGTCATTGCCATGGCAGCAATAAAGACACCAATTATTTCATCTGCTTCCTCGCTGCGGCATCTTGAGCATCATATGACATTCAGGCTTATCAATCTCACTCTAAAACTCCTCTTGCAGCCTACACGAACCTTTCCCTGGAACCTTGACCCAACACTATGCTGCCTAACCTGGACTTCACCTTTTTGGGTAACTCTGTTTATGTTTTCTCAGTAACAATCCTTGATACGTAGTTCTTGTCAATATCAGTAAACTATAGTTAATATACTTGATTAAGGTACCTTCAGAATTTTGAAGTATTTTCAGGTACATGGGCATACTAATAACGGTGAAGCTGTGAGTGTTAGCAGAGGAAAAAAAGGCAGTGTTCCCAGTTCACAGGAGAACTAGTATATAAAAGGAACAGCACTGGGGTGCCTAGGTGGCTCAGTCCGTTAAGCAACTGCCTTCGACTCAGGTCATGATCTCAGGGTTCTGGGATCAAGGCCCACGTCAGGCTCTCTGCTCAGTGGGGAATCATCTTCTCCCTCTCCCTCTACCCCTCTGCCTGCTTGTGCTCTCTCTCTCAAATAAATAAAATCTTTTTTTAAAAAAAAGGAACAGCACAGTCTCTGGAGTTTATCCAAGAAAAGAAGACTTAATATTCCATAACAGGACCTGCACTAACAGTGGAAATTTGTGCTATGATATAACCTCTTTGAGTTGTAATTTCTTCATTCAAGAAATGGAGGTAATACCTATTTACCTAGACATGTTAAAGTAAGAAGTTAATTATATATGCATATAAAATGTCTAGCACAGAATAGATTTTCAAATAACGTTAGCTGTGGTTATTATTATAATTACATATAATTAAGTCTGGTGGTCTTAACATTTATTAACCTGACACTATAACACAGGATAACTTGAACAGCCAAACTAACTACACAACTTATGTTCCAAAATGCCTCATTCCTGTCTGACTAAACCAGACAAACGCTCCCTCACATATACATTGGCTTTGTGTTACTCAAGCTGGCATATATTTCTCCTTATATGTTACATAGACAAACTAGAAAATAAATATTATTTTTAAAATCTCTCCATATTTTTATTCTTTTCTCACATAACCTTATCTTATCCTTATTTTCTTCTTTAAAATGTTTATGTTGTGGGCAAAAAGAACTTATAGACTTGAAAAAATTCAAAATATGCATTTTCTGTGTGTGTTATAATAGAATCTTGAAGAATTTATGCAAATCAATGATATCGGGTAATAATTATTAAATTATTAATGTTTTTCTCTTTTCCTTTCTTTGTCCAAGTCATCTTGAGATATCTATTTAACATGAAGGAGATAAGAACTTGTTACTAGAGAAATACAAGAAGTGAAGAGGTCAGATTCAGCTACTAATATGCAAAATAGATCTCTGCAGTAACCAAGAAACAAGGCTACAGTGAGCTAGAGAGAAAACTGTCCATATGACTTCATTTCCTCCATTCAAATATCAAGGGTTTGAAGGACCCATTTCACAGATCTCCTGTAATACAGAGATACTTTTTAACCTATGACAGAAAAGTAGCCAAGTTTGCTTCTGCTCAGTGGCAGAAGGAAGATATGATGCAGGGAAAGGAAAACAAACAAAAAGCCCATGTTCTGGTCCCAGGGGAGAATAGGAAGAGACAGTAAGAAAAAACAGCATGAGGTAAGGTATGACAACCTTCACTCCCCTTTCCCAGTTTATTTTCAGAGAGAGGAAAAGGTGATTTAGAAAAATGAAGGTAACATGGGGGAATAGTGTGACTGTTCTCCAATAACCTATTTAAGATGTAGGAAGAGCTCACCTTATGTGATGCTCTTGTGCTAACCTGGGGCTTAGCCATACTTCCTTGATGTTCTGTGAGATGAGAGAGAGGGCCTTAGTGCTCAACTAAGGTTGAGAATAGGGAGATCGGCTGTAGGGCTTACGGGAAGAAGCAAAATGATCCCTGGCAGAGGCTAGGGTTTGAGAATCAGAGGACATGGAAGAGCCTCATGGGTCTACAAGCAGCCAGAAATCAAGTCAGCTAGGGAGTGCAATCAAAATCTGGCTAGGACAATAGGCATCATTTTCTAAGTAACACCATCTACACTATTAGACCACTGTTGGATGTTGCTTCAAATTGGGACCAGATGCTAGCCAGACCTCCCCCACAGTGATTCTAGGATCTTCTTCCCAACCTCATCTGGGAATTCTTTTCACTTTTCCTGGGTTGCAACACCATTTCTTGAATTCCATATTTCTTTGTTTTCATCCTCATTGCTTTCTGGAACATTGAGGTTTCCCGAAAAGGGTGTTTTTGGGGAGGAAAGATCTTGGATACCTGAAAATGTCTTTATTATACGTTTATCCCTCAAGTAACAGTTAGTTAGAACGCTGTTGCTAATTAAAAAGTTGTTAAGAGAAAAAAAATAGTTCCATTAATTTTAAAGGAAAAAAATTATGGTGTATTTCTCTCCCAATGCAAAATACCCAAATGATTTTCACAGAAAAATATATCAGTTGAGCAAATTATTGTTTTTATAACTAAACTATAACAATCTGAAGATAAATATATATGGTTGTAGATGAAATTTAAGGTAATTAACATTTTTCATTCTCACCAAAGGAAGAAGTGTCACTTCTGGACGGTGGCTGTTGGTGGAGGAAGGCATAGTGGAGAATGAGACAGATAACCAGCTTTCAGGCAGGCATTCAATCTCTGACGCAGGTATGCTTGATGGTATTTTGTTTTTTTGAGACTTTGGTAAAATAAATGCTATGCATGACCTTATTTTGAAACATGTGAACATGATATGTATGCACTGAGGGTCGTGGAAAGCCATGCATCTTCCTCCTTCTTGGGTCTTTACTCATATTTAAGAATGGGCCACTAAAATGCTGACTGGACACTGAATGTTCAGAGGTGAGATGTATGGATTGGGGGGTTAAAACTGTGTGGTGATTGGATGGGGACACAGATGCTTATTTTAGGACCTCTAAATTATAGAATTTATAGAATTTTCCTTTTAGACTGATTTGTTTCTACAGGAAGCACTGCTCCGATCATTTACTAAGGAATGCATTTGATGGATGGCATAGGCTTAGCTCTCAGTATTCTCAAAGCTGAGTATGGGAAGAGGGTTGGGGTCACCTAGTTCACTCTGTATACTTTGAATTAATCAAGTCTTTACTTAAGTCTCTTAAGTCTGGTGCCAGTCTGATTCAACTTCTCCAGAGAACAAATTTCTTTTATACTACCAGGATGCAGGAAGGTAGATACTAGCAAATGGTAAGGATGGAATTAAGATGCCTAACTGCTTTTTTTTTTTTTTTTTTGAGAAAGAGGGAGAGAGAGAGCAACCTTAAGCAGGCTCCATGCTCAGCATGAAGCCCAATGCAGGGCTTGATCTCAAAACCCTAAGATCATGGCCTGAGCTGAAATCAAGAGTCAGACACCTGACTGAGCCACTGAGGTGGCCCTGCCTAATTGCTTCTTAAGCAAATTTTCAAACAATCTCTATTTTCCTGGGTACCTAATGCCTCTGATTCTCAAATCTTTATGGTTCTCTGACACTTATCCTCTTGTGTCATTGACATCTCTCTCTATAAAACTTAGATTTCCACTTTTTCTTCTTTGCTTAAATCAGTTACTTATTCATCCATTAATTTTCCCTCTTCAAAAATTTGTTGGCATCGTTTATATACTATCACCTCCTATCCCTCTTGCCCCTTCTACTTTATACATTGTTATTTGTTTACATAGGTTTTTTTTTTAAAGATTTTATTTATTTATTTGACAGAATGAGAGAGAGAGAGCACAAGCAGGGGGAGTGGGAGAGGGGGAAGCAGGCTTCCTGCTGCATAAGGAGCCCGATGTGGGGCTCGATCCCAGGACCCCAGGATCACGACCTGAGCTGAAGGCAGATGCTTAACCGACAGACATCCAGGCACCCCTCATTCACACAGTTTTGAAAGGAAAAAAGTCGAGCATGAATTCATCTGTAATATTTCACTAAAAGTTTTCTTCTCTCTCTTTCTCAGGAAAAAAAAAAACAACTTAGAAGTTTGCTCACATTAAATGATTTTGAACTAAAATTTCAGTACAGACCGAAAAGTAAACTTGAAAGACTACAGTGACAAAAAAGTTAGAACTTAGGAAGTGTTCCAGTTGACCTGGAAAAGAAACTTGGAATAATATGGTATGGGGAGTTTAATTATTAAATGGTACCACACTGATTAATGTGTAAACGAAAAGATTTCAGAGTTAAGTAAACCTGGATTCAGTTCGGGCTCTACCACTTATTAGCTGTGTGACTTAGAAAAAGTTGCCTTGGCTTCTTCCTTTGTAAAGTGAAGACAACTAAATGCCTACAATAAGGTTTTCATGAAGACTGAAGTGGGTAGTATTAAGTGCTTAATCTAATACTTCACACAAACATGGTGCTCTATGGTAGCTATTACATTAAATTTGGCCACCCATCATAATATTCATACTCCTGAAGAGTTCTACATTTTATAACACCCTTACTTTTACTATTTTTATATAAGATGTGTCTAGAATACATAGGAAATATATCTTATAGAGTATGAGTCTGTTATACGGTATATAATATGAGTGAGCAATTTGAAGAGGCACTGGCAGAAGAGGGATGGGGCCAGAAACATAAAGAAGGACCAGAATCTAAAGTTTCATCTCTGAAGTTACCTATTCCTATTCTACTCTACCTGCCTTCCACAGTGTAAAGACATTTCTACTAGTGGTGGTTGCTCAAAGTTATCCGCTGATCTCCCCTGTGGATGTGGAAAGGATTAGATCTACGCCAGGAGAAACAAGAGTAAAATTTACAGCTGAGCTAAACTGAGTGTCACAAAATGTTGAGGTTATGAACTGACACTTCACCAGGTTTCCTCCAGACTCTAGTCTCTCCTTCCCTTTTGTCTTCTTTGGGCTCTTAGCATAAGTCTATCTTCAGAACCACAGGCAAACTTCCACTAGACATAATGACCAGGGATCAAATGTACAGTATCATGATTTTGTATTTGCTTGAGGTGCTCAAGGATCTCAAGCCCAGCAGAGAAAACCTGGAACAATGCATGTGTTGGTCCTTCATTAAAATTAAATAGTTTAAGTTCTAAATCTGAAGCTTGAACAGCAAAAGGAAAATTATAAATGTTAAAAGCCATTTCAATCATTCTTCAAGCTAGTCAAATACCCCTTAACTCAGCCTCTAATATATCTATATATCTACCTATTTATCTCCTTCTCTCTCTCCCTCTGTCTCTCTGTTTCTCTATCTCTCCACTGATACCATTGTGGAGGTACTAAAGTAATTCTCTTGCTTAAAGATTTTCCCCCCATTCTAAGTTGAGCATGGCAACAGCAGAATCAACGTTGGAGTAATTTTTCAAATAATTTATACTGAAAATTTCAGTGGGAGGAAAAGAGAGGAGCTCTGCACATGCATAAAACTCTACCGAAATAAATAATACTGCGCGCACATGCAAACACATTTTATTCACGCATTCACGCATAAGAATTCACGAATTCACGCATTCTTATTCTTATAACACCTTCAATTAGTAGCCACACTTATACCCTGAAAATTTCCTCTGGGCATAGAGGAACAATCTTTTGTTTATTCTAGATTTTCCACCTCATTATCTTTAATACCGTACTTTGTCTTCTCAGTTATTTGCAAGGAGAAAATGATTAAAAGGTAGTTACAGGTAAGAGAGCCTTTAAACACTTCTAGGAAAGGGATCTGTTTGAGGCTGAATTTACTATCTTTTTGATGCCTGATACGGACTGAAGGCAGGCCTTTTTAGTTTACACTAAATTATAATTTTAAATTTTTCATATGTAGAAATCATGCTGGTGTCTGTAGAGTTTTGGGCCCAATCTAATCACAATAGTCCTTCACAATGGAAAAACCTTTCCTGGCTATGATCAGAGAGAGAAATGTAACAGACAAAGGATCAGTGAGATGTAGCATGAGGAGGACTTGGCCCATTGCTGGCTTTGGAAACAGAGGACAGGGAGTACAAGACAAAGAATGCAGGTGGCCTCTAAAATCTGGAAAAGGCAAAGAAACAAATTCTTCCCTAGAACCTCCAGAAAGGAACAGAGTCCTGGCCAATACCTTGATTTTAGCCCAGTTCTGATCCGTGGAACTATAAGATAATAAAGTTCTGTTGTTTTATGTCATTAAGTTGGTGGTGATTTGTTATGGCGGCCATAGAAAACTAACACAAACTTCAATAAATTTTATCATCTAAGCATTTCCTTAGCATTTCAACTGCGTTAAAATAAAAATTATCTCGATGAAAATATTTTCTGTCGTAGAGAGGATAAGTAATTACGATTTTCCAATATTTCATATGACAAGTCTAGGAGTCAATAACTGTACACCAAGTTTTTACTCACAAGAAGGCAAACAGCTATCTTCATGACAAATAAATTCTAAAATTCAAAAGAAACTTCCAGTTACAAGACAAGCAAGCTCTGGGAATGTAATGTACAGCATGTTCACTATAGTTAACAATACTGTACTATATATTTGAAAGTTGCTAAAAGAGTAGATCTTAAAAGTTCTCATCACAGGAAAAAAGCTTATAAATCTGTTTGTGACATGTACTAAATATATTTCAATTTTAGGAGATTTGTGTATGAATACAACCAAATATAAAGATTCACAAACAGAATTGAAAAAAATACATCAACATCTGGAGAGTTACATCATGAGAAGAGATGGGACAATGAGAAACAAAGGAGTAAATTATTCATCTTCCGGAAATATTTGTTTCCTAGAAACTAAAGGCAATTTTCCTCTAAAGTGAGAAATGTTATGAATTAAATATGAAAACAGAATAGATTAAAACAAAACAACTTACCATACTCAAAATGAAACTCCTATAACATAGACTACTCTGATATTTTCTATACTAACATGATATTTGTTAACATATTTAATTAGCACTCCAGGATAAGGCACCACGCATGTTTAGATGTTTAGCTCTCCACTGTGCAGAGCGCTCTGTTGGCTGCTGTGAGATATTTCAGAAAATCTGGTCTCTGACATTAAGAAGTCTACATACTCCCTGGGAGTCTAAATAAGTACAAGTGAAACCACGTAGAATTACTACATGACAATTATCAAGGAGCACACCATAGTAAAATGACATAGAAGACTGACAGGAGTAAAATGTGATTGATCAGGGAAGGTAAGAGATGGGCAGCCATATCCAGAAATAAATTGAGTTGCCAGGGGGACAATGCAAATGGAGATGTGCCGAGAAAGCCACTTTCAGAGAAAAAAATATATCCCCTACCAGCCCTTCAAGATGACTTATATTTTCACCGTTAATCTGACCTGTCAACCATTAATCTAACCTGAAAATATGTATTGAATACCACACACCAAGTTGCATGTATTCCATTGTTAAGTATTTTCCTTTCTTCCTCCCTCTTTTTCTTCAGTTTTGGGCCATTTTAAATATGATTGTTCTCTGGAAGAGATAACATAGAAAGTGATTATCAGTGATTATGACCCACATTTCCCTCTCTTCCTTCTTTCTTCACTGAAGAATTACACTCACATTTTAGGTTATGTTCCAACCCACTGTCTACACTATAGCCAGAACAATCTTCTAAAATCATAACTCTCATTGCCTTCTCATGTTACTGATCACTACTCAAAATTTACCTGCCAAGTGGCCCAATTCTTCAGGGCCCTAAGAGAATAGATGAAGTGAAACAAAGAAAAGTTTAGGCAGGCATGGTGAGTAGTTTAAGAAGTGACCTGAGCTTGATCACTTTTATGAAGTCTAGAGGTCCTGGTAAAATATCCAGATACATAGGTAATGATATAATAGAGCATGAGTGAATGAATATATCTTTGGAGGGTATCATTTTCTGGAAAGAAAGACAACAGTTTAGCATTTGCTATGAGCATGATTGAGCTACATACAATCACCAAGAGTTGGGACTTAAACTTAGCAATCAATCCATACAAAATTGGAAGTTTATAACATGAGAATGGAGTACCTTCTGAAAAAGATAAATGTTAAGGGAAAGGAGGAAAGGACAAGGGATTAATTCCTGGAAATCTGTAAAGGGTGTAGAAAAAAAAAAGAAATCAGAGGAAGAGCACTAAGGGGAGAAATAATAGGAAAAAAATGAACCTTATAAAATTTGCATTAGGGCTTTTAAAAAAATTCTATTTCATTTGCAATCAGAGTTTGTGTATGGGATGATGTAACTAAAATAAAGTGTTCTGTGAAATTCCTCCTGATTCTTCTGTGGGTCAGGTAGGTTTTGATATTAAGCAGGCAAAATGGTTCCAATTCTTCTTTTCTTGGGATTAAATAAACCAGAGCTGCTTTTCTGACTGTTTATAAAAGAAGAAAATGAGCTGCCAAGACACAGTTAATAATATTGTGTATCTTTGAATTTGTCATGGAGGAACTTTTAACAAGCCTTAACATGACATCTTGTTTTTAAAAACCCCAGCCAAATAACTTCCCAAATTTTTATTCTTAAAATTGCTCATTAGTATAAGCTGGTAGCCTAACTATAGCAATAGCCAAGAAACATTGCTTATTCAGCCACTAGAACAAACTGAGTTTAAGTGATTTTATCTACTGACTCATTAAAATGAACCATAATCCAAGGTTTTTATTTATGTTGAAATAGCTAACGACTAAAAGGTGTTTTAATTTATCAACATGAGTTTATATAGAACTTGACTATGAAGAAAAACATCATTTTAGGATGTTATCCAAGAACATAGACCCTGCAACAAGAGACAGGAATCAAGAAATGAAAAGGCAAAAAAAGAAAGTTTATACAGTCTTGCAACTCTTAAATTCCCATTATCGAAGTGTTTCAGAGTTTGATCTGCCCAGGGATGGCTCACGGTTCCTTCCCCCATTCCATAGCACATCACAACCTCTGCTTCCATTGCTAATCTCCTTTCTGTTTCTGACATTCCTGTCTCCCTCTTGTAAGGGCCCTTCTGATTACATTGGGTCCACCCAGATAATCTAAGATAAACTTCCATCCAAAGACCCTTAATTTAATCTATCTGTTAGAGCCCTTTGCCATATAAGGAAACATATTTAAAGATTCCCATGATTAGGATATGGACATCTTTTGAAGGCCATCATTCAGCCTCCACCGTCACTATATCAAGGAACTCATAACTAACTAGAGAAGACACTCAGCTGGTTCAAAAACTTCTTTACTTATATCTAACCTGCTACTTCTATAAAAATGGTTCACTGTATGGATGTACATTTGGGCAAGTGCCAGTTCTCTCTACCCTGTGCCCTTCACCTATAAAATGGAATGAATGCCTACTTCCATAATAGTGATGTTCTGAGGATTAAACGACATAGCATATAAAGAGTAGCTCCCACTCCATCATACAAGAGTGCTGTGGGCATTGTGCTAAAAAGTGAGTCTCCAGTGCAGAGAGATACATTCAGCACTTATTGTTACATGTTTGTAGTACACTGGAATTCCATTCTAGTCCCACTGAAACTACTTGAATTAAATTGCATGCTTGAGGAGGGAAAGAGAAATAGTGTAAAAATATATGCCCTGCTACCTGTCATTCCATCCAATGGACATGTGGAAGAGTAAGTATGTAATGAGTTACTTGAATATGCTCTTCCTTGGTAAGTGCTAATTTCCTCATGCCTCTCAAAGGATAAGCCTCCTGGGATCAACTGTGTAAATATATGTACTCTTTCAGATATTATAATTATTATTTACATATCTGTTTTTACACTATTAAGTAAAGCCGACAAGAACATTAGCTTCCTCCAATACCAAGCATGCAGTCGGTGCTCAATATATGATAGCTTTTATTATTATGCAAATAAATATTTGTTTAAAAAAGTGAGTGCTTATGAATAAACTGGCAACATGTAATGAAGAAAAGCTTAGTGGAATGAACAGATTTCAAAGACAGATACATCTGAGTTCAAATCCCAAATTTTCCATTAAGCATATCTTTGGATATTTTACTTAACCTCTCTAAACCTCAATTTTATCATTTTTAAAATGGAAATTACAATTTGATCCATTTAGATGTGAGGATCAAATGAGAAAATGTACTTAGACTCCTTAGAATAATTTCTGGCAATAAATGGTAATTATTAGTATGTAAATAAATATTTTCTTACTTTAAAGATATTTAGAAAATCACTTCCTGAATAAAAAATATGGGATTATAGATGGAAACAAATGAACTACTTAAATTCCATTTGATCACCCAGGTTTCTGAAGTATATAAACTTAAAGGATACCTGGTCTGTTACAAATTGTTACTGAATACATTTTTTTAAAAATATTTTATTTATTTGAGGGAGAGAGAGAGTGAGAGAGAGCACGAGTGGGGAGGAGGGGCAAAAGCAGGCTCCCTGAGAGCAGGGAGCCCAACGCGGGGTTTGATCCCAGGACCCTGAGTTCATGACCTGAGCCAAAGACAGATGCTTAGCTGAATGAGCCACCCAGGCGCCCCCTGAATACATTTTCAATACTAGTACTCGTCAGGCTGTTTAGGGTCTCATGTATGCTCACATACACACATGCTCATGTGCCTTTCAATGATGGGGTTTACAAGAATACAAGCAAATACTAGTAATACAGTTCTTCCCCCCGCCCCAAAATTTTATTTATTTATTTATTTATTTATTTATTTATTTATTTATTTAAGACAGAAAGAGAGAGCACGAGTGGGGGGGATGGAAGGGCAGAGTAGGAGGGAGAAGCAGACTCCCTGCTGAGCAGGGACGCTCGACACAGGACTCAAACCCAGAACCCTGGGATCATGACCTGAGCCAAAGGCAGACACTTAACTGGCTGAGCCACCAGGCGCATACTAGTAGCACATTTCTTAATGTTAGCAACAGCACAGTCATCCTATATTCTAGGGCTTCTGAGACTGGAGAATATTACAGGCTCTGCAGATGAATGACTAAATATTCCTCCACTCAACAACTGTGGCTTGATTGACTCATTTCTGTTTTCACCAAACCTTTAATTCGGTAAATTTGTCAAGTCACCGCAAAGGTACCTGAGTTCCTCCTTGTTGAGTTAAAGTTCTCTCTGGCTCCTGTACATCCTTGATCCAATTCACACCAGGAGCAGTGGTGACTACAAAAGGAAAAAAAAAAATCTATCCTTAAAATGTGTCTGCATATGTTAAGGACTACCTCTGTTGCCCATCCCATGACCTAGCCCTATACTACGTGTGAATAGCCTTTTTATGCTTGAAGACATGAAGAGAGACCGCCTGCTCCTTTCCAACTTGCCCTGCATGGAAATTCAGGCTACATTTCAATGTCTCATTATTCCAACTATGCATTAAGCTAACAAGTAAAATGTCTACCTCACAGACTCTGTCGTCTGAGCTACATCTTGGCTATAGTCTATTATTTGAGATTTTCAAAGGCCTTCCAAGGAGTGCTCCTAGATGTGATCCCATATATAAACCATCTATGAAGGGAGATAACTAAGGAAAAAGAAATAATTATCAAATAAAACACATCAAAAAAGAAGAGAGCACCACACACAAGAGAGAACTATTAAAAGAACATATTTTATGGAATCATACCCTTACTCCACTCCCTGAGATCGCCACAACCTGCCTCAGTTTCCCTTGTATGTGTTGACACTAGGACAGCAGTGACCTAAACAATAGACTTGAAGACATGGCCTCCATGGTAATTAATTTAGTTTATTTTAAAATTTTTAATAATTCTCTTTCAGGTATTGATTTTCCATTTATTATAAAAGTCTGACCTATAACCAGTTGTTCCTCCTTCTCAGTTCTTTACCCTTATGCTCTCTTTTTCATTGCACTTGGTGTTCAATTTTGAGAAGAAATTTAAATGAGTTTAGGATCCCATATGGCTACCTGAAAGAAGAGTGTTCTAGGCAGAGAATGGGATGCACAAAGGGCCTGAGGTGGGAGCTCAGCAAGGAGGCTGGTTGAGATTGAGTGAAATGGGTGAGGATGAGAGTAGGAGCTAAGCCAGAAGCATCATGTGGGATTTTAAAAAACACATTAATCAGGCTTATTTTATTTCTTTCAGATTTTTGAAAGAGGATACAAAACCCAGAAAATGTGAAAAAAAATTCCTGAAATTCCCTCCTGTTGTGCAATTTTATCAGTCCCAATCTGTCTTTCATTAATGTCAGATTGACTTCAGAAAAACAATATGCTGCTTTTAAAAAAGTTTTTCTTGGATTACAAAGCATTGAAAATTTAAATGCTTAAAAATTATGTGTCTTTGGGTTTTATTTAATTTCATGTGACAGGAAACTCAGTCCAAAAGGGTTTAAGAATAAAAGGAAAGTAAGTTCTTCGTGTAACTAAAAATCAATTATTTCCTGGGTAAAGAGGTGTGGGAGATACTGGTTTGCAGTTATGGAATGAGTAAGTCACAGGGATAAAAGGTACAGTGTAGAAAATGTAGTCAATTGTACTGTAATAGCATTGTATAGTGACACATTGTAGCTATGCTTGTCGTGAGCAGAGCCTAAAGTATAGACTTGTTGGATCACTATGTTGTACACTTGAAACTAATGCAATATTGTGTGTCAACTATACTTCAATAAAAACATTTTGAAATAAAATTCATTGTTTGGTTTCTACTGCATCTTAACTAGGAACCAAATGATGTCACTTGGACCTAGATTCTTTCTGTTTGATTCTGTTTGTTTCTCATGCTCCCAAACTGTCAGACTTCATGCCTTCTTTTTGAGGTGGCTGTTCTAACTCCAGACATAGATTGTTCCCCAATCAAATCCAATGGAAAAAGAACAAGAGATTCTGGGAAGTTCCAGCATGTTACTAATTCTGATTATGTCACATACAAATTCCTGAACTTGGCTACAAATGGCCATAGCCAAGGGGATGGAATATGTTTATTTCTCTCAGTTTCCCTCCAGTAGAACATCTCTGAATGAATCTCCAAAGGGTGGTACCAGAAATAGGGTGAATTGATGTTTGACAGCAAATAGACAACCTAAGAAATGTTATTTGTCTACCCCATCTTCTCATCCAGTCATTTTACATTAATAAACTTATGCTATGTCCCACGGAAAACATAATATCCTCTTCTTTCCCAAAGCAGTAACACTTAGGTTCATTCACTCTTACTGCATATAGCTGTTAAGTCCAAAACACCTGCTCAGCGAATAGTCTTCTCACTCAGACCCATCTCCAACTCCTCTTGGCCCAGAGAACTGTTGCTAAATAAATAGTAAGTTTAATAAATACCAAAACATCCAATACATATTTCCTTGCTAACCTGCCATTGGGGATGAGATACAACATATAGCAGTTACTGGTACATAACTCATCGTATCTTGTATGACAGAGAAGGCAAAGACACCTCAATCTAGAAGTGAAATGTAGTTCGTTGGTCAACGAGTCTGGTTGTTCTAGCTCTGCTCTATAGAAAGGTCTTTCATTGTTGAGAAGGAAATGATTAATGACAGGTTAATAAACCACTTCTTTCTTAGTGGGGATAATGGGAAAAGAATGACTTTTTCTTGCACGTAGGATTTCCTATCTACAAAATACTTCTGATCCATCTATTTTTCTTATTATAGGAAATCTGAGATTTATGGATTTTACCTGTATCTGGTATTTGTTTGCATCCTTTGAATTATTAAAGTTTGATTAAGGTAAGGTCTATGATTTTAGTGGGTCTGCTTTGATAATTCAATCGACTAAGTTAACACAATTGTTTTCTATGACCATATCTGAGATGAATAATGTAATTCTTTATCAGTGTACCTTGTTTAACCTCAAGTTCTGGAGCCTGATGATTATTTTCAGGTTTGAGCCTCTTGTTTGTAGAGAATGAGATTTCTCAAATAATAAAATCTATTTAAACTCTTGGAATACTTTTAATCTATTTTCATTTGCTCTATATCATTGGTTAGTAAACAAAGAGAGATATAAAGAATCAGTATTTAAATCTGAAAATCACCCTTGAATTTCCTATTTTCTAGAAATTGACTATGGCCACTATTTGGCTCTAATTATGTCCTCATAAAAAATAGATTGATGTCCTAACTCTTAGTACCTTAGAATGTGACCTTATTTGCGACTAAGGCCATTGGAGATATAATTAGTTAAGATGAGGTTGTAATAGAGTAGAGTGGACCTTAAATCCAGTATTACTGGTGTCCTTGTAAGAGGGGAGAGAGAGACACACACAGAGAATGCCATATGAATGAAGGCAGATTAAAGTGACACATTTACAAGCCAAAGAACATAGAATAATTGTTGACAACTGCCAGAAGCTAGAAAGAAGTCATGAAGAGATTCTCCTTCAGTGCTCCCAGAAGGAACCAACACTGCTAACACCCCAGTTTTAGACTTCCAGCCTCCAGAATTGTGAGACAATAAATTTCTGTTTTAAGCCATCCAAGTTTGTGGTACTTTCTGATAGCAGTCCTAGGACATTAATATAGCCACAATGCACTGTCAATCACTTTAATCCTGAGCTGAATGGCTTTGTTTTGTGTTTTGGTTGTTTTTGTTTGTTTTATTTTTTTATATCTGTGCCCCTGGACTGCATATTCTCAATGGGAGTAATTCATTCCCTTCTTGGACAATGACTGCTTAAATGGAAGTATGTGGGAGAGGACTGAGATAGTACAATCTTTTCTCAACTAACATTCTTGCTAAGTCTCCCACCTCTGATTTTGCTTGAGTCAATGGTAGCCTGGGACAAAAAAACAGCTATTCCAGACTGCTGGTAAAGGACCTTTATACAAAACAATATTCTCTGGTTTGTTTTCAGATGGAACAGACCCAACTTAAGATTTCTCATTCTTATTTGACCTTACTGAAGACTCTACCATGCTGAATTTTTCAAAACAAATTCCCTTGTCCTGTTGGCTTCTTTAGCACAAGACACACAGTGGACAATTTATTGTTATTTTGCTTACGGTTAATTAAAACTGTTTTCAAGTCTGGGATTGAGAGACCCAAGCTGCCCTTCATGAGCTCGGCCAGACTACATACAAAGTGTAGTTCCTATTCAAAAGTTGGCACAACCACTCAAAATTGGTTCAAGCTGCTTCCACTTTGTTTACTTTATTGCCTTTCCAGATGTAGCTTGACCAGGTGTCTAATTAGAATATCCACTTCCCTAATTTTTTGCTTCTATTATCTGCTACTCTATCCCGGCTCTATTCTCATATAGGATTTTTCCTTATGATGAGAAAGTGGTTGCCACAATGTTAAACTTACATTCTTTCTCATTTTAAGTCAATGAAGTGTTAGCAAAATCATGGGTCATTTCATTGGCTTTGATTACATTCTCATTCCTAAATGAATCATAGTAGATGGATTAATACCAAGTGATTAATGACAGGTCTGAGCCCTATACTCTGGCCTCCACACCTCCAAAAACACATGAGCTAATTATGAGGAAAGACTAAATCCCCAAATGAGCATTAGTAAAAGTAGAGTAAATTGAATATAGTCAGAAAATGTGCATTACAAATAGAATTAAAACATTTTTGTTGATTCGTATTTTAAAAATACATAATGCCTAGAGGAGAAAATAAAAATCAATGGATCAGATAAAAAATTGCATTTGTGGGGCGCCTGGGTGGCACAGCGCTTGAGTGTCTGCCTTCGGCTCAGGGCGTGATCCCGGCGTTGGGGGATCGAGCCCCACGTCAGGCTCCTCCACTATGAGCTTGCTTCTTCCTCTCCCACTCCCCCTGCTTGTGTTCCCTCTCTCGCTGGCTGTCTCTATCTCTGTCAAATAAATAAATAAAATCTTTAAAAAAAAATTGCATTTGTATGCACATCAACTGATGAATGGATAAAGACCATAGTATATCCATATAATGTAATACTACTTGGTAATAAACCGTTGATGAATGAAACTAAAAATAATTATTCTCAGTGTGTCTTAGTTTGGGCTGCTATAACAAAATGTCATAGGCTGGGTGGCTTAAATAATAGACATTTCTGATAGTTCTGGAGGCTGAGAAATCTAAGAACAAAGTGCCAGAGGTACTCTGTCACAGTGAGAACTCTCTCCCTGGCATGCAGATGGCCACCTCGTACGGTGGAGAGGGAGAGAGAGATCAGAGTTCTCTCTCTCCCTCTTCTTATAAAAACAATAATCCCTTCCTGGAGGCCCCACTGTTATGACCTTCTCTAAACCTAATTACCTCCCAAGGGCTCCACCTCTGAATATCATATTAAGGGTTAGGACTTCAACATATGAATGGGGGTTGGGCACAAACATTTAGTCCATTGCGGAGTGAAAAGCCAGACAAATAATGCATGATGCCATTATATAAAACTGTAGAAAAGGTAAACTAATCTATAGAGGCAGAAAGCACATCAATGGTTTTAGGGACAGGGCTGGAGGTAGGACTGGAGGAATTGCAATGGGCATGAGGAAATTTTGATGAGTGCATATGTTCACTATCACGATTGTGGTGATGGTTTCACAGGTATATAGGTGTCAAAATTTAACAAATTGTACACTTTAAAGATGAGTTCATTATGTCAATTATATCTCAATAAAGCTGTTTTAAAAATATTCTATTGTACATTCTTTCAGTCATTCTCTATTTGATAGTTATCACTAAATTGTGATTGTATAATTCTTTTGTATACGTTTCACCTGTGCCCCTGGACTGCATATAAATTTTTACTGTATTTTTCCATTTCCTTAAATACATCTTTTAATATTATACTTTTTTGAAGTTCATTATGTACATCTGGAAAGACATATATCCTGAATTGTCAAAAATTGAACCTATCTGTGCAAACATAACCCAGATCAAGAAAAAGAACAATACCAGAACATTGGTGCCTGCCCTCACATTCCTTTCCAATAAACGTCCTAGGGTAACCTTTCCTAGGGTAACCACTGTCCTGACTTGTAACAGCACAAATTCATCTTGCCAGTTTTTGAGCTTATATTAATAGAATTGTAACAGTAGTATCTTTTGTGTTTGGCTTTATCAAATATTATATTTGTGAGATCCATTCATGTTGCTTCATGTAGTAGTAGTTCATGCATATTCATTATCTATTCATCGCATTTCGCTGTATGACTATAACAAATATCTTGTCTATTTTTCATGAGTATTTTGAAGTTTTTTTTTTTAAAGATTTTATTTATTTATTTATTTGAGAGAAAGACAGCACAAGCTTGCGGGAGAAGGAGAAGCAGATTCCCACTGAGCAGGGAACCCGATGTGTGGCTCAATTCCAGGACCCTGGGATCATGACCCGAGCCACCCAGGGGCTCCAATTTCATGAGTATTTTGATTACTTCAAGGTTGGGGCTTTCACAATTAACCCTAAGAACATTCTTATATCTTTTAGTGCACCAGTAGATTTCTTTTGTCAATATGCCTCAGAGAGAGTGGAATTACTGGGCCATGAATATTTCCATCACCCGTAAAATTTCCCTTGGTTTTCTTTGCTCCTGCCCCCATCCTTTACTTCTAGATATCCATGGTAGATTAGTTTGTTCTGGTATTTCATATGAATGAAATAATATATAGTGTACTCTTTTGTGTATGGCTTCTTTTCGCTCAAAGGTACAATTTTTTTTAATTGCTGAAGAGTATTTCATTGTTTGAATATATCAAAATTTGTTTATCCATTTATCTGCTGATGAGCATTTGGGTTGTTTCGTTTTTCCCATGGAATAAAGCTACTATGAATATTTGCATTCTTATCAAATAGCATAGTCTTGGAATTTACTGAGGTTTCCTTTATGGTCTGATATATAGAGTACATTTGTAAATATTCTTTATGTGCTAAGAAATAATGCATATTGTGTGAAGTGAAATTCTATATATATATTTAATACTTTATCATTATTAAAGTCTTTATCCACTTAGTTTTTTCTGTGTTTCATCCATTAGTCTCTCAGATGATTTTGTTAAAATCTCCAGTTACAATTTCCGATTTATCTATTTCCCTGTACTATTTGTTGTTGCTTATTTTTAGGTTATATTGTTGACGTGTGTTTATTATGGACATCTCTTCTGGCGCGCCTGGGTGGCCCAGTCAGTTAAGCGTCTGCCTTCAGCTCAGGTCATGATCCCAGGGTCTTGGGATGGAGCCCCACATTGGGTTCCCTGCTCACTGGGGAACCTGTTTCTCTCTCTCCCTCTGCTGCTCTCCCTGCTTGTGCTGTCAAATAAATAAAATCTTAAAAAAAAATGGACATCTCTTCTTATTCTATTATTCCTTTTACTAGTATACATCATTTACTTTCCCTTTTCTTTTGGCAAGAATTCTGTTTTTTCATGTATTAAAATTGCTACCCCAGATTGCTTAAGACTTTGTCTTACTTCAACTTTTCTATATATAACAAGTGTTTCATAGACAATGTTTCTGGACCTTATATTTATAATTCAATGTAAGTAAATATTATATAAAACTTAATATAACTAAAACATAAAAAAATAGAACTCTAAGGGCTTGTTAGGTTTAACTTATTTTACATTTGTTTTAACTACTGCTATATATTAGTCCTTCAATCTTTTAAGATTTTATACACTTCAGAGAGAGAGAGAGAGATTGAGAGAATGAAAAGGGGCAGAGGGAGAAGCAGACTCCCCGCTGAGCAGGGAGACCCCTGTGGGACTTGATCCCAGGACTCTGGGATCATGACCTGAGCCAAAGGCAGATGCTAAACCAACTGAGCCACCCAGGCGCCCTATTAGTCCTTTAATCTAATGCTGTTTTTACACTGCACTTTCAGTTGCCCTATCTCCATTACTACATTCTTTTGGCTAGAGTGGGTTTTCTTCTGATGGATTAAAAGTTATAAATTATTCATATATTTGTAGTATTTAACCTAAGTCCCATAATCATGTTTATTTACCCTCTTGATGTCTTAAACTTTGCCACTGCTTTGAGGAGATAAACCATTAGCAGGCTCTCATGTCCCTTTGGTTTCTCCCCTACCTTCCCGTTTTTTGCTTTAAACTGGATATATTTTCTTTTTCTTCATTTGTCTTTCTTAGAGTAAACTTATCCAGTAGGCATGGGGTTTGGAAGAAAGGATAGGGGGAATGAATACCTCTGGATGTGATATTCAATGGACCACTGAATTCATGGTTTTGGAGCTTAGAGAAAATCTAGGCTGGAGATTTGGAATCCTACATAGCTGAAACCACTGCTCAAAGGAGACAGGATAAAAAGAGTAGGAGAGCGAACACTAGTATTTAAGGTACATGCATAAATCAAGAAGTTTGCAAATGACACTGCACATCCATTTACCAGAGGAAATGGTGTCATAAAGAGATACTGTATTAAAAATGTACACACTACAAATGGTCCCAAATTTATGATGGTTTGACTTAAAATTTTTTTGCCTTTATAATGGTGCAAAAGAGATACGCATTCAGTAGAAACTGTACTTCAAATTTTGAATTTCGATCTTGTCCTGGATTAGTGAGTGATACGCAGTATGATATTCTCTAGTAATGCTGAGCAGGATTAGCCAGCCATGGGATCATGGGGGTGAATAACCAACACACTGACAACTGTTCTATACCCACACAACTGTTCAGTTTTCCCACTTTCAGTATTCAACAATTACATGAGATATTCAACACTTTATCATAAAACACATTTTGTGTCTGATGATTTTGCCCAATTGTAGGCTAACATAAGTGTTCTGAGAACACTGAATGTAGGCTAGGCTAAGCTTTGATGTTCAGTACGTTAGACGTATTAAATACATTTTCAACTTACAGTACTCTCAACTTACAACGGGTTTATTGGTATGTAACCCCATTGTAAATCAATCAAGATCTGTATATTCACTGCCCAGAATTTAATTTTAAAGATATCACTATTGGGTGTAAGTCCAATTCTGTTGACAGTTTGATTACCCTGATTCCACTCCCAAAAGGCAGTTACCTGGCCTGCCAGTGCCCATCAAAAACAGGACTCTGGTCAGAAGTGGCCTTGCAGTTACAAAGCTTTTTTTTTTGTGGTCTCTCTTAATACCTCGCTTAGATAGGCAGAATGGTGAAGAAACTCCACATCCCTCAAATAACTCCCACTATACTGCCTGAAACTTACAAAGAAAAGACGTGCACTTGAATTAACTGTTGAGATGACTAACAAGATGCATCACCTATCATTCATAGTTTAGTGTGGATTAATCAGACGACCTTCCTAATTCAGAAATTAAAGCAATGGGGGAAGTAAGGAGTAAAGAAGACTGAGTTTTAACCATGCATGAAAATCTTTAAGAAAGGGTAAACTAGAATGGTTTGGTGAAGAGTATTTTGCTTAAGGTAAAAATTGAAGGTATCAGGTTCTTATAGAATAAAAATACTAGTTGATGGGAAATATGCTATCCATCGGCATAGTTACAGAAATGTAAGTCATGAAGAAAGTAGATTCCAAAGGACATGAATTTACCTGAGATCAAGTCTTCAGAGACTTTTAGGCATTACTATTTTCTTATGCTACCTCCCTGATGGCAGTGAACAGCAAAAGAACAAGGTACTATAGTTTTAAGGTGTCTGAGTTCTCATTTCTGCATTTTAATAATTAATTGTATATAATTTATAAATTTAGTATTGAATAAATAGATTTTATTTTAGGCTGTCTATATACCTACTGGCTTAGATGGCTAAGGAACAAGCATTAATATTAAATATCTAATAATTTGTTTGCTATATGACCATCACTGACATCATCTCTGCTAACACATATATAAAGCAAATCATGTGCATCAAATGCAATCATAAGCCTTATGATTACATTAATGATTAACATCTATTATTTACTACATACCAAAGCCCTGTTTACATTAATAATTAACATCTACCATTTACTATATACCAAGAACTATTCTAAACAATTTAATTAATATATTTAATATAAATATAACATATATATATTTTCCATTTGCTGAATGTATTTAAACAAATCAATTTAGAAATGTCATAGAGTTAAACAGAACTTCTGACATGTAAACATACTACCATGTTCTGAAACAGATGTTAACACCTGATAAAAGTTAATAATCACTTGTTAGGAAAGCTATCCATTAATAAGGTTAGTCTTCAGGAAAACTAAAACCATTTGTTTTTTTCAGTTTTCCAATCTGACAACGAAATATTACCAAACCACAATCAAATAAAATAAAGACAACACTGGATGGATAGATCAGTACTATGGCTTGGTTATAGCTGTGAACCATTTCGTTCTTGGTGCCACGTGAAAAAAAATTAAGCCAATTACACCAAATAAACCATGGCTTTTGCTTATCACAATTTACTAAGTGATGTTAACTATGGTCCTTGTCAAATATGTTTGGTAAAGGCTATTTACAATGTACATGGTTGAGCATGAACTATTCATAGTTACAAAGATACCTACCAGTTTATACGATATATATATATTATACACACACACACACACACACACACACACACCAAGGAATTATAGGTTAAACAATTCCCCTAAGTTACACTAGTGAGGGTGGAACCAGGATTTGAATTCAGGCAGATCTATAACTTAGACTCCTAATTATTTCACTACACTGACTTCTACTTATGTGTATAAAATTCCATGTTTGAATTTAATTATCTCATTTTCTTTAGTTTCTGTCACTAAGGATTGAAAATGTATCACTGTTGAAACTAATTTAACACATGCCTTTCTCAGATCATTGCTAATAAAACTACCCACCAGCTCTTCTGTCTTTAAGGAGGCAGAAATCTCTTGACACACTATTTTACTTTTCATTTGAACACTAAAAGGCAATTCAGGTGAAGGTTTTAAAAAGTATCAATTTTATACTGAATATTTAGAAATATGGTACACACAGACGCGACAGTAATACAAAATTCATATAATTTAAAACTATTTTCTTATAAACCCTTAACATGGATGGCTGACAGCTCCTAACAGACAAAATTTTGGACAAAGGTACCAGATATTTTGGGGGGTTCATTTTAAATACCATTTAGTCATGCAAACAATTAGGTTTTTAAAAAAATAAATATGACAAATATATGGATTTCTGAAGTAGAAATTGACATACAAATCTATACATTTTCATAATAGTTTTCATTAAAGCATCTTCAAAGTATTCTGTAACATGAAGTTCAGAGCTCAAATTAGATGTAATGAAAAAGCATGAGGTTTTATTAGAATTGTGTAATTCACATACTAAATATTCACATAAAAGTAAACACAAAATTGCAAACATAACTGTTTTATCCTCTGAGTCATTAGCTTCATGAAATTACTTAATGGGATAATTACAAGATAAAATTCTCAATTCTTAATGTTAATAAGGAAATACATATAGGAGCAATACGAGAAAAACTTAATTCTTCCCTCTGAGAAGTAGTGAAAAAGTAACATAATTGCCCCTTGGGATTGTCGAAGCTTTCCTAGAATTCCTTAGGGAAAAGATACTTTTGTTAAACAGTGAGAACTAAAACTACATCCCTTTACCAGCACACAAACCTGTAAGCTTTCTTTTCCAAACATACAGATGCTCACAACTCTGAACTGTAAATTAGTGAACTGGGTTAAAATGTCCCTACCAACCATTTCCCCAAAAAGACAGTTCCAAAGAGGGGGGAAAAGTCTATTACCTTTTTTCACTTCAACAGCTTGAATAAAATTCCTACTATGAGTTTAAGAGAATAATCAATTTCACATAAACAAGCTTGATGGTACTTAAGATGAAATAAATACTAGTTATTAGAAAAGCATATTCATTGAAACATCAAAACTTAACCAGGTTATGATCCTAATTTAAAAAGTTAGTACAGGAGAGATAAGAGGATTTTCTTTAATTTAGAGCAGTGATCATTAACTCTGACTACAAATTAGGATCACTCTGAGAACTTTAAGAAAATGGAAGCATGGCTCCCTTCCTAAGAAACTCAGATTAAACTGTTGTGGGTTGGGGTCCATATTAAAGAGTCCTCCAGATGATTCTAATATGAAGTGAGGGTTGAGAAACATTAATTTGGAAAAATTACTAATCAGGGTGGATTTGATTTAAATAAATCATTTAAAATTCAAATAGGGGAGCACTTCCTACATTATAGGCATTGTTCTAAGTGCAAATAAGGAGGAATTCTTTTTTCTATAAAAATCATTGGATAACAATATATTTTTTATCTTTTGAATAGTTACATAATTTTATTAAAATATTACTCAAAGCTATTATGATCTGCTGTCACAAAAGAGTCCCTTCTACTTTTCTGACTTATCGTCACTTGATACTGTAACAGAAGAGATCAAACTCAGAAACTTTTTCTCAAGTTACGTGGACAGAACATAAAATTAACACAGATTTTGTTTTTCAAGTCATAGTATATGAGGTATTCTCCATCTTATATCTGGAGTCACAAAGCCATAATTTAAAAACTGAAACTGGATATTGCTTTAATGCTGAACAGAATCTCTAAATCAAAAATGAACTATGTATGATTGGTGTCAGTGCTTGATTTAAATTGCCTAAAAAATAATTTATGACACAACCTCAGAGAACCTAGTAAGAGTGGATCTTTAATGTAGACCATGTTTCCTTGTGACCTATTTATAAAATATTTCTTTATAAAAACTTACAGTAATATGATTTTTGAAATATACGTAATTAGAAATTAGTCATCTCAAAGGAACAGAAATAACAGTTTTGGAAATTCTACATAATTAGAAATTAGTTACTATCCTGGGATGATAGCTTGAGCTTTAACATTTTAAATTAAAACCACCTTATCAGGTATTATAAAACTCATTTGAAATGTATTTTAACTCAAGAAAAAACATCAGATATAAATTAATAAACTTGATTTATGTCTACTCTTCAACCCAACAGTTTTCAGGTTTAAATTTGCTAAAACCAACTGACTATTAATCCTATACAAGGCTAATTACCTTTTATAGATGGACAGCAGGCCAAAATGATTAAATTTTGGTTAAATTGTAATATATGTATATACAGGAAAATGCAATAGCAATTTGTTTTCCATAGTTGATGGAATTAAAAGGAATTAAAACAGCTTTACAATTTTTATGAAAGCTCAGTAGTCAAATAAATATTTAATAAAAATATACACCATAGGAAGATAACAAGAACTTAGTGTTTAAAAATAAACTTTGTCACATTGTTTTGCTTTCACTTAAATAGAACAAGCAACTCAAATAGTTGCTTAAGGTATTTAAGAATGATTAAGGTGTGTTTTTGGAACAATTAAAATTAGAATAACACTAGAGAGATAACACTAAGATGAAAGAGAAACTATGTTTTAACTCAAAGGTTTAAAGTTATGGTTATTGGGGCTTTTTCAGTATGACCAAGATCCTAATAGACATGTATAGTTTGGGGAGTAAAAACTCAAAGATAGTCATAATTATGTGGTTCATGCTGTGAAACTCTCAGTATGTAAAAAAATACAAATACAGTATATATAAGCACCATTAGAAATGTGCGTGTGTGTATATGTATATTTATACTTAAAACTTTACCTGATTAAAAACTGCATTTCAGAGTAAAGTTAAGGACAAAGCACACAACTATGAAAATACATTCTTAAGCTAATATGTCATGGGACTTATTTTTAAAAGCTTCATCTGGCATTCCTTCTAAAAATCAACAAAATAATACAACATAAAGGAAACCAGTACTCTTTTATGGTGCAAATCCCCCTCAGTTAAACAGAAATTTCCAAAGAAAAAAGAATGTGTTCGATAAGTGTTTTCAATCCATAATCAGATTCCAACAGAAGGTAATGAAGTCAACTAATAAATGCAAATTCATAGAATAAACCAGCATATGTTAAATTTGCCCCCAAGGGACTATCATTCAGGTTTCAGATTATTTTTAATTGAGAGTAGTCAAGATTACTCTGCAGGAAAAAATCTTCCTTCTATATAAAAGATAGAAATTTGCAAACTGTAATTTAATATTTCTGCCATGGTCACCAAAACTCAGAAAACCGTCATATCTTATACAATACATACCCTGGGGTAAGACAGGTCTTTAATGAAAATCGCATTTTGATCCTATGTAGAGGCAGCTCATGATAGACTGTTACGCGTATACTTGCTATTTTTCAAAGCTCCCAGAATAAGCAATCACATAAGATACACTGAACTTCTTTGAGGACATTGTGACATGATAAATAATGTTATTCACCATTTAAAATACGTTCAATCTCTTCTAGTCTTTTTAAAGCAGCAACTCTTTTCTTCTCAATTTCTTTGATTTCCTTTGTTGTTTTGTGGGGGGTCTCTTTGTCTGTATTTTTTCCTAACAGTTTGTTGGATTTAGACTGACTTTTATTATCACTTGGTTTTATGATCTTTGTAGGTCTAGGTTCACTTCCTACTTCTTTTACATTTTCAGCTGGAATTTTGTCTCCTTCTACACCTGAAGTCTTACCAGTTGGGGATATTGGCTGTTCTGCAAAACTAGATGAGGAAATTTTTTCCCTGACTATATTCAAATGGCGTTGAATATATTCTTCATGTGGTGCTAATGCCAATGTCTCAACCAGGCATCTTTCAGCTTTTAGTAAGTCCTTCTCTTCAAAATAAACAACACAAAGATTGTGTTTTCCTTGCACATTGCTTGGATCCATCTCCAAAATCTTTTCAAAACATTTTTTTGCTCCAAGTATATCTTTCTTTTGATTCATCAGAATGTCTCCCTTTAAAATAAGACCCTTGATATGATCAGGATAGTGTCTGAGTAACTCTTCCAAGATTGGCAAAGCCATTAATTCCTTTGCTGTCTGAGAATACAGGAGAGCCAGATTAAACAAAGCACTTCTGAAATCGGCTTGTAATTTTATGGCTTTCTTCATCCACATCTCTGCTTCACTGTCCTTTTTGTCATCCATGGCAAGCATTCCCAGATTGAAATAACCATTAGCATCTTGTGGCTCTTCATTTATATAGCTTAGAAGTCGTTTTCTAGCTTCTGGTCTGAGTTTAACCTCACCTAAGAATAATTTTTTAAAAAGAAAAAAACATATTGTTAACAAATGAATTAAGTCTGAGGAACAAAAGCCACTTTCAGTATTTATCTAGTTAGATTAGAAAAAGCATCAAAACAACTAATTTCTGTAACTAAATCAAAAAGTAGAAAGCAAAAAACTCAAAGCTTTCACAGGGAAGACCGTGTTTAAAACACTGAAGTGATAGCTCATTTCCTTTCCTTTAAGGCAGCAAGAGTGCCTCAAAATCCTGAAGGGGCAAAAATATCCCTTTAGAGTTGAGAATCTAACTGGGAGTAGCAGAGGAAGATTATGCAATTAAGAGGAAGAGGCACTGGATTTGCCAACAATGACATGTATTCAATCTTGATTCTGTTAACACTATGACTTTATGCATTAAATCATTTAACTTCTCTGGGTTGGCCTGAATTTTCTTTTTCTTTCTTTTTTTTTAAGATTTTATTTATTTATTTGACAGAGAGCGCACGCGTGTGCACCCCCAGGCAAGGAGAGCAGCCTAGGGAGAAGCAGTCTTTCCGCTGAGCAGGGAGCCCCATGCGGGGCTCAATCCCAGTGACCTGAGCCAAAGGCAGGAAGCTTAATGAAGGCAGACGCTTAACCAATTGAGCCATCCAGGCGTCCCAGCCTCTGAATTTTCTAAGAATTACATGACACATATGTAAAAAACCTCAGGAAATAGTAACTATTATTGGATAAACAAAATGCTGCAGTCTTACAAAATCAGATTTTTTAATATATTACTTCAAATTTTTTAGGACTTTCAAAGGTAAAAAAATACCACTAAACATAAAGCTTAAACATTTAAATTAGGATTCAAGAAACAAATATTTCAGATAATTTCTAATGCAAATAAATACAAAAAAATTCAAGTTCCATGACTACGAACCTTAGGATACAATTTTATGTCAAATAAAGGCCATTTTTCATGATTACCAAGATTAGCTAACTTTACAAAAACGTTAACCTTTCTCTGAAGCCATGTTTTAAATACCAGCCATAAAGATCTTCTTCTATCCTTTTATTTGACAATAAGATGAATAAAAAAAATATAAAACATATCAGTTGGCTTAAGTTCTTATCTTGAACTAGTTACTAAATTAGCCACATGAAATTTGGGGTAGTTATTAGATCTATTTGATCCTTAATATAAAAATAGAAGACTGGTAAAAGTAAACTCAAATACCCTCTTTAACTCAAATACTATGATTTTATGATTCTTTTTGTTTTTTGTAAAAGTTTTTAAAAAGTATCTAAGATTTAACTACAAAATATAAATGTAGATTTTTTTCCAAACTAAAAATTAATATTATAAATTATATATATCACCTTCCACTGTACTACTAAAATACCCATATATCAAAGATTCTAATTTACTGTCACGAATAATTTAGTTTTGTTGAATTACAGGAAATTACAATAATATCTCAGAAAATAAAACTAGATATAAAATGATACCAAAAACACTTGGTCATACTATTCAAGAGAAAATACATTTTCTTCCTAAAACATATAATGCTTTTGTCTCCCTAGAAATAATTACAAAAAATTTTTTGCAAGTTCTGATTATTTAATGTATATGTATATATAAGAGATTATTTCTGTACATAAAATGACAAAACAGATTAAAAAGGCACTGCTTAATAGAATGTCTGAAAAGTTAAGTCTTAACATATACCCAAAGAACTAACAATTGTGTTAGAGTGTATTACTTGAAAATCGTACTTCAAGTATTTTAAACATTCTTAGAAATAATTTATGTACAGTTTTGATATAAACTATCCATTCATAAAGCATTTGCCTCAGGTAATGTACGTTCAGGTTTTATTTTATTTCAAACAATATGTTTAAATACAGAAACATTTTGAGAAAACATACCTGATTCTTGCATTAATATAGCAGAATTGAATAATGCTAGTTTATGCTTTGGATTTAGTTCTAAAGCATGATTAAAATTTTTTAGGGCTTCATTTGGTTCTTTAAGTTCAATATGAACAATTGCCAGGTTGTACCAAAGATCTGCATTATTTCTGTCCAGCTCTAGTGCTTTAAGATATGCTTCTTTTGCTTTGAGAGGTTTATTCATTTTTAAAAGCAACTCTCCTCTGTGGAAAAATCAAACACAAGCTTTACTCATATTACCATGTCAATCTGTAGACACTATTTTTCACAAGTTTTAAGCTTTTCCACATACTCACACTTTTCCTTTTTCCTTTTAACCTAAGCTTTTAAAGTTTCCTAACAAAAATAACTATCTGAATATGTCCTCAAACCTGAACTCATTAGTTACCAAATTTGGTTATGTTTTCAAATATTATTAGAGAAGGAAAAAGCATACCTGACTTTAAAGGGTAAGATATGAGGAGGTATCCAATAAAGGGAGAACAGGGAAAATATATTCTTTATGTACATCTTGAAAGACGGCAGACTAGACTAGACAACATCAGAAAAATGACAGTAAAAAGAATGGGAGATCAATAGTTCAGGAGACCAAGTAATAGCATTTGAAGAAGGAATATAAATATGGTGATGATGAGGAAATTCCAGTATTCAAATCTATGTTACAAGTCTCATTTATAAAGAGCAGAACATTTGAAAATTTTGCCTTTTCTTATATAAATTTAGTCTTCTACAATGTATTCTTATAAAATGGCCATTCATTAAAAATAAACAAAAAAACTCTACAAAACAACAAAAAAAGAATTTAAAAAGCTGATTGGGTAAGGGTTGCAGGGCACTTGTGCGACCAGCAGATACCTATGAAGAACACATCTGGATGAGGATCACAGTTTGAAAACCATTTTACAAATCTTTCTAATATGGTTCTATTTTCTGTTAGCTTAAAAAAGTCATATGTGCAAATCAATTTGAGTAGTTACTTTCATTATGATCCTATTATTTCCTTAAGTATTAGCATAGGAATGAAATCAAATGAACCACTAATATTCTCAATTAAAGCAACTTCTGCAATGAGTGTTTGTCCCAAATGCTTTTTTTAAAATGCAGATTACTGAATAATTCTTCATAGATCAATACATGATAGATTTTATTCACATATGCAACCCCACTAAACTTAGCTAATTTCAACAACTACTGAGTAAGACTGAACAAAGACAGCCTCCAACTTATGAACAGATTCTATCTCAAAAGCTTACTGAATTCTGAATACATTTTTCCCATAGAGGCAATGTTATAAATTATGATTAGGTTTTTGGGCTAGGCTACAAAACCAAGTTTAACATACAATTTTCCTCAAGTGTAATACAAATGATAATCCTTACATGGGAAAATATATTAAGTTCCAACATGTGGTGCCAAAAGTTTTTTTTACTGACAACTAAAAAGTTTCTTTTTGGTAAAAAGCATCAATAACCAGTCAGAAAGCTCTTGAAAGCTGGATTTTAGAAATAATCATTATAAAATGTAAGTTTCAGGTGTTTTAAGTAAAAATGAATGTGACCGTAAGAAGCAAATGAAACTAAAAAGGAGCTTCTACCCTTTCTTTCATATAAAACCTAAGTTTGCCACCACATGTTACAGACTGTTGTGAATTTCAAATCAAATCAATTAAATTTGATCTTAAGTCTAAAGTAGGCTGTTTCTATACTCCTGGTTGCTAAGATTACTAAAAGAAAAAAAAGCCAATTTAGTTCAGATAGTCAAAATGTACATGCAGATACAGCTTCAATTTTCTATAATGACAGCTTAAAGAGAACTACAATACCTGCTAATATAAGCCTGCTTGAAGTCGGGTCTCATGCTTATTGCTTGTCGGTACAGCTGATCTGCTTCTTCCAGCCGGGACTCATTTGCTCGGATAAGATTGGCCAGATTAATATAAACATTTAGGTGGTTAGGGGCAATTCTGGCTGCATATTTTTTACCAGGAATAATCTGTTCAGAAGAACATAATTTGAATTTCAGTACCAAACAAAAATAAAAAATAAGTACTCCTAGTGGCTTACTTAAAATATCCATGACATATAAAGGTTATGGTACTAGTTTTACTGCCAAATTAAAATAAATCATAAAAACATGAAAGCACCTGCAATATTTACAAAATATAAATAATCAATATTTTGTGGCATTAAAGGATATATTTTTCATTCATGCTAGCTCAACAGAATATTGTCAGCTTTTATTTATATGCATCATTTTATAAAGTCTTATAAATCTAAACTCTTAAGGCTAAGGTCTGTTAATATATTTGCATCAGACCCAGAATAGGAAGAACTCAGACCTCCTTCCCTTCAGTCATGCATTTGTTACACCATGTCAGCTTTCATGTTGTCAGCAAAATATTTCCTGGTTGTGACAACAGGGTTTTGAATTTTATTTAGAGTTATACTAAAGCCTCACTAGTCTGGTAGAGTTTGGAAATAAAAATCTCTTATTAACTGATTATTCAGGTTAAGCAAAGGTTATAAAATATACATAGACTCAAATTTTCAGTGAAAATAATAAACTGTGTCTGATAAAAATCTATATTGAACACAATTTAACTTTAGAATCTTAGGATTGAAATAATGCTTAAGATATCATGTGGTCCAACTTTGTTTTTAAAACATTTATCAAAATACATCCAATTATTTTAATATTATTATTATTAATAACATAATGTTAATATATACTACCACAGAGAACACTGTAGTGCAGTAAACTATCTTTTCTGATGAAGCATAGGTGGTCAAGGCCAGGATCTGGCTTTCCAACTTCCAGGCTATACTGTAATATCCAATGAATCGTGTGCATGTGTAACAACTGAACACCAAACAGCAACAGAGATGTATCCATTCATTTTATTACTTTGTTTTATTCATTTATCTTTTGAGAGGAATAACATTGACTTTAGTGCTTAATGTACATATATAAAATTCTCTTCATTTAAAGTCATTTAATTCACTGATAACTTCTCATCAAGAATATCTAAAATTCATAACTTTATAAAACTTTTTAAACATACTATACAGAAAATTTTTTTAATTGAGTTAGAAAAGTAAATGTAATCCTTTATAAAACTTGTAGTATTATGCTAAGTGAAGTAAGTCAGTCAGAGAAAGATGAATACCATATGATCTCACTCATATGTGGAATTTAAGAAACAAACTAGCTGGGGCACCTGGGTGGCTCAGCCGTTAAGCGTCTGCCTTAGGCTCAGGTCATGATCCCAGGGTCCTGGGACTGAGCTCCGCATCAGGCTCCCTGCTCAGCGGGAAGCCTGCTTCTCCCTCTCACACTCCCCTAGCTTGTGTTCCCTCTCCCGCAGTCTCTCTCTGTCAAATAAATAATAAAATCTTAAAAAAAAAAAAAAAACTAACAAAGGGAAAAAAGAGAGAGAAAGACAAGCCAAGAAGCAGGCTCTTAAATACAGAGAATAAACTGATGGCTAACAGAGGAGAGGTTGGGGGGAGAGATGGGTGAAACAGGCATTGGGGATTAAGGAGTGCACTTGTATTTAAGTGCTGAACCACTATACTGTAAACCTGAAACTAAATACTACAGTGTTAACTGGAATTTAAATTAAAAAAAAACTTGTAGTAATAAATGGTTTATTGGATACTTTACTTTTATGTCAACAAATTAAAGAAAAGATAAGGATTTTCCATCTAGGTAACTCTATTCAATGTGGACATACAGTGGATATAACACATTAGGAATAAACTATGACAACTTACTTGGGGCATCAGTGACTTAGCCATCATGTAAGATTCTTCAGCTTCTTTGGTTCTATTTAAATTTTTGTAAGTTCTTCCCACATTCATGTGGGCACCAATATCATCTAAAATTTAAAAAAAATCATTTGTTGGCAAATACACTAATAGTATTCAATGTACATGTTTCTAGCAACAAAAACACTAGGCAAAAAATGCAAAAACAGGCAACAGATCCTGCATCCTCCTTAAAGTTCTTCTAACACAATTTGTATAATCTATGATCAATGCTACACTAAAAAATTATTTAATAAAGTACTATAAGGACAGAAAATACACATGACATGAAAAAACTATTTGACTGGATTCTTGAAAGGCTAAGACATGACAAGAGATATGGAGGTAATAAAGAAATTTGTATCATTTCCTTTCACTAGATTTTACTATACTACACTAAAGCTTGCTTCCATTTCCTTGATTGCAGAGCTCTGGAATTCACTCAAAAAGTATGGCTCTACTCTAAAAGTGAAAAAATCTACAAGTGAAAGAGATCATCATGATTCCTAGAACTATTTCCAGTGCTGTAAGTAACAAATATGCACCATGGTGGGACACAGGCAAAGAGACTAAAAAAAAAAACCCTGTGATTTTGTTTAAAATTTTTGTGAATGTGGATGGAATGCAAGCATAATACCAGGATTCTCCAGTATTAAGATGCAGCAGCCCATCTCTCTTAACTGATATATTCCTACATATTTATGCTCTTTTTAAACATTTATGTTTTTTTAACCTTTTTAAAAGGTTGTGTTATATCAATATGTCAGAAACTTCTGTGTAATTTTCTGATATGGAAAATCAAACTCTCACCAAATTTTTTCAGGGACAGAAAAATATGCTATTTAAATAAGAAAGGTATTAGTATTAGGGTTCATTACACCCTACTTTTAGGACACATTTCCTAGTAACTATTTCAAAGGTTTGGAATAAAGACAGAAAGATAAGAGAAGATCTTAAATCAGACAAATTTTATTGAACGTGAATCTCTAACAGATAAGACACAATTACTACTTGCCTATGACACCAATGATTTCGCAGTTGTGGAACAATTTCTCTGCCTGCAAATCCTAGGACACACAGGAGCCAAGCATATATATCTTAAGCATTGCCCTAGGAGGAGAGTAACAGTCCTAAGATCTTGCTACATTATGTTTCGGGCTGGTAATTGTGTGCACTGAACAGAAACTGTCACATGCAGTACAGGTTTGGTTAGAGAACCCAGAGACAAGCTTGGGAAGAAAGGGCTGATTTTTTTTGTTGTTGATTTTTTGATTTGTTGATTTTTCATTGACATATTGCTGAGTCTCATGAGGTTTCAGGAGAGGTCAAGGAAAAAAAAAAGAAAGGAAAAAAAATTGCTTAGGCAAACCATTCCCAATGTTAGCTGCAAATCTGGATACTTATGAATTTTAAAAATTCAGATAACCTTAGCGCCACCTAGCTCTATCAAAATAGAATCTATATCAAATAGAATCTATAAATTCTATGTATAGAATCTATACACGCAAAAGTGTTTTTAAAAAGTTTCAAAGGTAGTTCTGATGTAGGCAGAGCCAAGGCTGAAGTTCATTGTATTACCAAGTGCATAGGAAAAGAATAGGTAGTCTTTGCTCTTACATAGCTCATTTTTTTTACATCAGATAAATATTTATCATTTATTATATAGAGATCAGAAAGCTACTTAGGTAAAACTAAGAATCTGAAAAAATTAATTATAAAGTAAGAATTTAACCTAAGTTTAGATAAATAAAATTACCAAAGAACATGGCTAAAGACCATAGAACAAGCCAAGACATCTCTGAACACCAAATTCAATATTTCTAACTTTATGTACTTTTTCATAATAAATTGTAATAAACTGGTTTACTGTTTTCCTGTCCACAGCTTATGAGAAACAGCAATTTTGAGATTATGGTAGGGAAATCATACTAAAGTTCAGCAAGTATTTCAAAAACAGCAAAAAGTGACAACTGACAATGAGGGGAAAAAATATTTTAAAACTGAGTGCTCATACCTGGCAACAAGCCAGTGATATGCACACTGTTTACTAGACAAAATTAAACATGCACATACACACCCACCCACACCATTTACTCTTTAAAACAACGCAATGAGATAGAAACTACTGTCCCAATTTAGAAATGAGAAAAATAAGGGAGAGGAGGCCTACATAACATCTTCAAAGTTTCAAAGTCCCTGTATTTCTGATATCAAAGATGATTCTGCTTCTCTAAAGACTCCTACAATGAACCTAAAAGGTTTTAGAGATTAAATAATAAATTAAAATTAGTGAATGTTGGGGTGCCCATGTGGCTTGGATGGTTAAGCATCTGACACCAGATTTTGGCTCAGGTCATGATCTCAGGGTCGTGAGGAGCCTGCTTAAGATTCTCTCTCTCCTTCTAGTTCTCCCCAACCCCATCCCACTCATGCCCTCTTTCTCTCTCTCAAATAAAATAAAATTAATGAATGTTGACTGTGTATAAGACCATGCTAGATGATTCAGAGGGTATGAAGATAAATCAGATGTTCATGCTGTCCCTAGGGAGCTCCTTAGCTTAAATATATATTATTAATAAATATTCAAATAAATACCATTCAGTATTAAACAGAAAATTACAAATATAGGAAAGATAAAGAAGTTGTAAGAGGTTTTAAAGATTAACAATATTTGCTTCTAATTGGAGAGATAAAAAGGTTTATTAAAGAGAAGCCATGAGAGATAGATTGTAAAAGATGGATAGGCAATGGTAGAAGGTGGATGGCAAGGGAGAAGGGAGGAATTCTAGGTTCAAGGAAGAACATGAACAAAGGCAAAGAGATGAGGAAGCCCAGGATATGCACTCTATACTTCAAGAAAAACTAACTACATAAAGAGCTAGGAGAGATAAAATTGAGAAGCTAGACCATCCATTTTATTTCTGCAATTTTCTCTTCACCTTTCTCTAACCGAAATTTGGCTTCGCCTTTGGGATGTGGTTTTTTAAATGTAGCTCATCCAAGTAGTGACCATGTTCTTTTACTTATTCTTTGCAACACTGGGCCTGGAGGAAGAGTAGGTGTCCTCGGTGACCTTCAACACTTCCAGAGAACTCTTACTCCTTAAAACTTGACCCTGAATTTCAGGTCATTAAAACTCTATTATAATCGACTATACCTTCCTTGTTGCAGTCACTATTCTCTGAGTCAAAGCTCCTGGCTCCTCACAGTTCTCATAATTCTTAGTGATTTCAAAATCTACAAAGACAAATTTTCTAATACTTGGCCTTTGAAATCCTTTCCTCCAATGATCTTTCACCTCCATCTTCCTTTAACTAGTTAGTTCAATGACCAGAGTCATATCTAATAGGCAAATAGTGGATATTGCTTTCCACTCCCCACTTCTCTGAGGATATTTAGAAATGTGACTGGGGTATGAGGTGTGTGTGTGTTGAGGGTGGGGATGGGAGTCCCTTTTGGTCATCATTCTGAATAGAAAGTAATGATGGTATTTGGTGGATGAGGGCCATGTTTGGCACATATCCTAAAATACAGTTCTGTCCACTCAAAATGCCAATAGTAGTCCTCTTGAAAAATACTGATGCTCTAGCTAGATCCTACTCAGACACCAGCAATTCTTCAGATCTATAAATCACTGATCCTATCACCCTGCCTCACCTCCCTTTTTAACTTAGATTCTTTGTCCATTATAATCATTCCCTTATGTTTCTTGTTTAGTAATAACACATTTTTTAAAAAAGCCCTAATCCTGTTTAACAGAATTCTCCATGCCTTTACCATTTCAGCTGTAAAGTAGTAAGAGAAAAGCATATATCAACTAGTTTAATTTTAAATAAAAAATTTCTAACCTCAAGTAGGGTGCTAGAACTGCTTGGCAATTATACATTTTCCTAGTCTACAGACTTTCCTATATCTTGTTTCCAAAAGTGCGACCCATGAGCTAAGCATCAACTGGGAACTTATTAGAAATGCAGAACTTCAGGCTCTATTCTAAACTTGTATCCATCAGAACGTGCACTATAACATCTCTGTGTGATTCACAGGCAAATTCAAGTTTATGAAGCACCATTCTAGATGGCTACTTCACAGCCTCTCCTGTTCTCAGATGTCCAGAACTTCGACCCCTTCCTCAGTCTCTGATGACTCTGCTTTCTATTTCAATGAGAAAACAGAAGCAAACAGAAGACAATTTCCAGAAACTTCCTCCAGGTGATCTATTCGACTGCCTATATCCATCTCTTCTCATCTATTTAAGGACGATGATCCTGTAATTTGTCCCCCCATCTTGAATTACTACTTTTTCCCAGCCTCAGTGGATTGCACATACGCTTTGTTTCTCCCACCTTAAAACTAAAAACAAAAAAACCCCCCTATCATCCCACTTACCTTCTCCTGACTCCATTCCCAGCAATATCACCATTTCCTATTGATACTCTTTAAGAGTTTTCAATACCAACTGTCTCCAATTACTCTTCCCCCACTCTCCTAAACAGACTCCTATCAGGCCTTTGCATCTATCATTCCACCAAAATTGCTCATCAGTACCATTCAACTCTGCTATGTTAAAAAAAAATCCTTAAATGTCTACGTAGCTCTAATACACAATCCAACACAAAATAAGACAGTATCAAACACTATAGTATTCATATCACCTAGAATGAAGTTTGAAAATGAAAGTCTACCTTATTATCCCCAAATATAATCAAGTTTTTAAAAAGGAGCTATTCTAATAGTTTTATTACTTAATAATGCTTACCTGGCTGAACATGGGTAGCCTGTAAGAAGTATTTCAAAGCTCTCTCAAAGTTCTTTTCATTTTCCAGAGCATGACCCACATTATTCCATAATTTGGCATTATTTTTATTTACCTTCAATACATAAGCAGAGATAGAAATTAATTACAATTTAAAAATACAACTCCAATTAACACAGATATTTATTTGGTATACCATTAGGAGTGGAGTGTTCCACAGAGGTATCCATGAATGGGTGAGGTGCTCAAAGACACAAACTTTCAGTTACAAGACAAATAAGTTTTGTGAATACAATGTACAGCACGGTGACTATAGTTAACAATATTATAATGTATATCTGAAAGTTGCTAAGAGAGTAGATCTTCGAAATTCTCATCAAAAGAAAAAAAATGTACCTATGTGAGGTGACAGAAGTTAACTTATTGTAATTATTTCATAATATACACAGATATCATTATGTTGTATACCTTAAATACAAAGTTATATATCAATTATACTTCAATAAACTTGAAAAAATAATTCAAATTTTCTCTCAGAAAAGAAAAACTTATATATATACCTTCAATTAACAAAGATATTTGTTTTGTGTATTATTAGGAATGGAGTGTTCCACAGAGCTGTTCCTGGAGATGAGAAAGGAGCCAAACGAAGAGTTTTACCAAATTTACTCTCCTTCCTTTTAACATAAACATATTAAAACCACAGTAGTCTGATTTCATCTATTTCATATATTAGAATTTCACTAAATATTTTATTTGATCAACATCATGGGGTGCTTGGCTGGCTTAGTCAGTAGAGTACGTAACTCTTGATCTTGGGGTCATGAGTTCAAGCCCCACACTGGGCAGAGAGCTTACCTTTAAAAAAAAAAAAGCATTGTGCTGTTTGTAAACTGCTCTATTATTTGTATTCTTTTGGGAAAGAAGGTATTTGAACATGAGAATATGTTTAACATTGCACTGATTACTTATTTTTAGGCTTGTTTTAAAGCTATTTATGTAGTCTATTATGGTAATGGGAAACCTGGGATTAAAGTTCTAAATTAATCTGTGCTTTAAGAGTTCACAGATGGGCATGATGTTCCTACAGGGAGAGGATGGTACCTTGCCAAGGAACTTGCCTCAGTGAGTGGGGCTGTGGTTTTGAGATTGTTCTAGGAATAAAGATAAGCAAATTCTTGAAAATTATGGGGCTCCATTCGTATTCCAGGAGTGCAGATTAAGAATAGTAATGAGGTCTCTTTTGTTTACAGACTTCTGAGCTACAGGAGGGAGTGGAATTACTGAGACAAAAGGATAGTCATGTGATCTTAAGTTGATGCCAAATCAAGAAGTCACATAGACTATTGGAATGAGGCGGTATTCCAGTAAAGCCAAGCAATGGGGAGTACAGAAATAGCCAAAAGGAAGTTAAGAATTTAGAGTTTTGAAGAGAAGCACCTGAGAAAAAAAATCACTGCTTATAACTTACAGAAACCAAATTTTATGATTTTTAAAAAAGACTTTATTCCCATATGGTGTCCGTTATACAGAAATACTTTGTCACTACTTTCTGCCAGTTCCTATCTTTCCTACAGTATTGTAACCTTGGTTATCTTCTACATAGTAGGGTACCATTTTTTGGTATGCATTTTATTTCACTGAATCTAAAATGCCATCAATTCTAAGACTCACAATTAAGAAAACAAAAAGCCACTAATTAATTGTAAGATGCCTCTCGCTTAAGAGTTATTCTGATTTTAAAGACGTTAAAAGGTTAAAAAAAAAAGTTCACCTTCAGAACTATGAACCATATATGGCATTCTTATTTAAACATTATATTATCATTTGAGCTTCTAACAACCATATAGCATTTAGGGAATTATTCATATATTCCATAGACAAACCAACTAAATATAATTCAAAGCACTGGTTACAGTATATATTACATAAAGAACAAATTATTTTTAATAATCTTTTGGAGAAGTACTTAAAATTGACAGTAAAATGTCTAATTAAATGTAAAAACATCTTAGACATGACTATAAGAAATCATTAATGACATACTTTCCTGTCATTCTGGATAATACTTTACCTTCAAGGCTGACATAAACAATGTATATTCAGACTCCCAATCCCAATTTCTGTGGAGTGTTTTTAAGGCATGAGTGAATATCACCATAGACAGACAAACCCAGGATAACTTTTTAAATACACTGTTTAAGAGAAAAAAGCAAAACAAAAAAACCATTGTCTACATCACCAGAAGCATTTGATCTTTTAGAATAGAGGTAAAAAGTATGTCAAATATCTCCAAATATCATCTTTGAGTTTATTCTAAGGAACATGGATCATTCTAATAATCATCTAACTTCAAAGGGAACATCAAAAAATTAAATATTATGCATACTACCTTCTACTTCAGTCTTTAATTATATTAAATTCCAATATTTGCCTCTATTTCAAAAACTCTGTTTACATATAACGGCAAAAAGGTGACAAACCAATTTTTAACTGTGACTTTTCCTTTTTAGGGCCTTTACTTACAATTTGAATATTTTTGTGTTTATCAAGGGTCAATTTGTCATTGGCTATATTTGAAAAGAAAAATTGGCTTACACAGATAGCATCTAAACCACAGGTTATCATGACATTCTTGGAATAATTTCATATTCTAAAGCTAGAATTATTTATTATAAGTCATAGTAAAACTAACTCTTTATGAAATAGATACAAATTACTTATACAGCTTTAGGCTAATTATTTGGGACTCAATTTTTCATCTATAAAAAGGTGATACTTCAATAATCCCTATGGCCTCATTTAGTACTAAAGTTCTCTAAGTCTGTTTTTGCCTTAGTAATACAGTTCAACTTCTTTCATTTTGAGAGATCCACTTAATCAGGATAAGAGTGCATGGATCAGAAAGAACATGGACCATGGAGCCTACTTTTAAAAAATGTGATCTTGAGGTAACCTGATTCAAGTAACCTGTACGAGCTTTAACTTTCAAATGTGTACAACAGAGTTAAGGAATGTTAGATTAAAGGAGAAAACAAATCTAAAGGGTCTATCATGGCTCTTGGCACATGGTAAGCACTCAAAAATTGGTATTGATTAAAACTGGTTATATGGGTATAAGTTAAGAGAAAAGGTCTGGTAGATGTTAGTGAAAATTGTAGACATGGATGAGATCACCCAGGGAGAATATGCAGTGTGAGAAAAATGGCTGTGAGTAAAACTCTGACAAATAAAAAATATTTAAAGAGCAGGTATACCAAGAAGACTCTGAAAAGGGACTGAACAGCAATGAACAGACATGGAAGAGAATTAGGAGAGACACTTTTTATACACGCCAGGGAAATACATTTTAAATACAAGCGCTGACTGGATTTAGCTACTAGGATGCAATGATGTAGAGACAAGTCAGAATGCTGTGGGTTGAAGGATGAATGGAAAGTGAGAAAGCAGTCAGTGGCCATTTCTTGTATATATACAGTGTGACTATTCTGTTTCTTAATTGTTAGTTTAAGGCAAGTAGGACATGGTGGTTATAATGCAGATAGTGATAATATCAAGAAATTATAGATTGCTTACTATATGCATTTATATGTATTGACTCAATATGACTCACTTAAGTAAGAAGACTATATCTTAGTTCACTGCATATTGAAGTGGAAATGGTCATTTATAACTCTAGTCTCAACAATACCCTTGTTTTCATTTGGGTCTGACTCAAGGTTTGTTATGACACAGGCTGTATGATAAAATCATATTAATAATAAGAAGAACATAGGTACCATGGAGCTTTCCTAACCTAAATTACAGAAAAATGAGACTATCAAGATGAAAAATAAAAAGGTATAAAAGTAGGACTTATATAACTGAACTAAACATTTTAAGTACTTAAATGTATCACACTTAATTCTATCGTTAGCAAGCATTAAATGAACTAACATTTTAATTCACCTTTTGTTTGATATTTTCTGCCATCCATGGGCTACCAAAATACAGAATCCCATGCTAGGAACATATAATACTCGCTCAGCAACAACAAATCCAACTGGGAAAAAAAGGTTCGATGCAGGAATAAATGGTAACGCCATCAAACAAAGTGCCTACAAAGAAAAAGAAGATATTTCAATAAGTTAAAAAAATATATGGACACTCAAAAGTTAAACCTAAATATTTTATCATTTAATTTGAATAATGTATTGATGGACCATTTTTAATAATGCTATAAACAATACTAATTTAAACATAAAGAAGGCAACTTAGGGACGGTAACAACAAACATAAGGATGTATGTCACCAAGGTGAGATCAAGCTAGGACTTATAATTAGGGCTCGTCCAATTAAATATTTTTTGAAAACGTATCTAAAATAAGACATTAATATCTTTATACATCCAACTTCTGTATGTGGTAAAAAATACACTGACAGAGATGTTAACAGGTTTTAACAAAACTCTAACCCCATTTAATCAACATTTCAAATCAATGAGTATTTTTCTTTTTATAAAGATTTTATTTACTTATTTGACAGAGAGAGACAGCCAGCGAGAGAGGGAACACAGCAGGGGAGTGGGAGAGGAAGAAGCAGGCTCCCAGCGGAGGAGCCCGATGTGGGACTCGATCCCGGAACGCCGAGATCACGCCCTGAGCTGAAGGCAGACGCTTAAGGACTGCGCTACCCAGGCGCCCCAAAGAGTATGTTTTTGCAAGTCAACCCATTAGTGATATTCCCTGCTTCTAGAACTCAGCCAACTGAGTACTCCAATGAAAGTGATTCTCCTACCTTTGGAGATCCACTAATTCTAGATCTTTATGCTTCCTCCCAGCTCTACCTGAGATCAGCAGTCTGTTATGCTTCAAGCTGGCTTAGTCTTCTCTTACTTAGGTGGTAATAAATTCAAGCTTATCTCCTCCTTTGAAATATTCAAATTTGAGTTACCCCTACAGGTTATCTATACTACCAATCTTCATATCCTCATCTCCCAATTGAATCTCTCCATAGAAATAAATTTCATTAAGTAACTAATATACCTAAACAGGTCAGATATGACTGATCTCACTTTTCTGCCTAACAGCATCTGTTCGTGATAACCACTCCATCTTTCTTGAAATACTTAATTACTTTTCCATCCATTTGGTCTATCTCCTATTTAGGTTAAGTCTCCTCCACACAATATCTAAATATAGGAGTTTTTCAAGACCTAGTTGTAGGGTTCTTCTCTTTTCACTCTATCTAGCTAGGCCCTTCAACTATTTTTTGAGGGAGAATTAAGACCAAATACTCTAAGGCATTCATTATGTGTATGAATTATCTTCTATTCTATGTATTTGGAACGGTAATAGCTGGTTACCATCTTTGAGAAAAGTCACAAAACCCCAGTTGAGAAAGGCTGCTGTCTATATAACCTCTCCATAAACCTTCTTATTCACATCCTGGTTTCAATTACTAACTCTATGCCAATCTATCAAATTTTTATGTGAAGCTTAGGACTCTCCTCTGAACTCTAGGCACCAAGTGCTATTCAAAATATCTACCAGGATCAAACTCAACACATTAAAAAGTAGTAGTAGATATGATCTTTCCCCCAAACTGTATTTTTTCAATCTTCTCTATATCTCAGAGATTAGCTTCAAATTTTTCCAAAATGCCAGTTCCTGGTAACTGAGGCCTTGTATTTCTTTTTATCATATCCTTAGTGCCCAAAAGGCTGCCTGGTACACAGGCTACAAGAAAAACTTTTTACTGAATGAATAAATGAACCTAGTGGCTGCAGCCAGCGATGATATATTTGTAAAGTATTCAAAACACTTTCTGGCATACAGCAAATGCTCAATGTAAAGATTATTACTGTCTTCAGTAATTTAAAGGAAGACACAATAAAACTGCTACAAGTAAGACGTGACAGCAGAGTAAGAAAATTACAAAGAAACACACCCTAGAAAAACAACAAGAAGACTGTGTAAATAATCAGAGTTCTCTGAACATAGTAAAAAATAACTTGGGGAGTAATGAAAATCTTGCTGATGAGAACTAAAAATCTACATATTTCTAGTTGTCTATCTTACATGACACTCTTCTCTGTGTCAAGAAAACAATGATCTATTTCCTCAAAGTGTAAAACTTGGGTAAAGAAATAGAAGAAAATGATGCCAAAGGTATGCTTCATGGTTTCAGAGTTCCTACCAAATCAAGGAAATTCAAAACCAGTTTTTATTTTACATGCTGAATGTCAAATTATGCCTGCATATGAAATTCTGATATATAATTTTAGGATAGCCTAAAATAAGTTAATAAATTAGGCTGATGTTGAACAAAGAAAGATGCTATTTCTAAGATGCTTTGAAAAACTAAAGGCGTCTCCGAATCAACTAAATGTTATATCATCTGAAAAATTGAGTTTCTTACATTATTTTTTTTTAAAGATTTTATTTATTTATTTGACAGAGAGAGAGACAGCCAGCGAGAGAAGGAACACAAGCAGGGGGAGTGGGAGAGGAACAGGCAGGCTCCCAGTGGAAGAGCCTGATGTGGGGCTCGACCCCAGAATGCCGGGACCACGCCCTGAGCTGAAAGCAGATGCTTAATGACTGAGCCACCCAGGCGCCCCAAGAGTTTCTTACCATTAAAACAGTCTTGGAGGAATCACCAGGGTATCTGAGACTGAATATTCCCAATGCCCCCAAAAAGCAAAAGAAAGTAAATGTGGCAAGATTTCGAATATCTAGAAATGACTCTATAAGTGGTATTGTTCCCATGGTCCAATCACAGCAGAGTTCTGAAGGATTTAATAGAAGCCAAGCATTCAAAGGAAGGAGATAGTTAAAAGTTAGCTGCCTTGTAGGAGTTGGGCTTACAGCAGCTGGGTTATCAAACCTGTATAAAGAATGAAAAAAAAAGTTATTTAAACTAAAACACTTTGTAAACACAAAATATGTAACATATAATAAAATACCGAACAATAAAAGCAATATTTTACATGTAATCTCATTGAAAAGGCAAAATATTTTTACTAATACCCCAGTACTCACTAGAGTTGAAACTGAAACTGTCTAACCTTTTAAGAAATGTCTAGTTGAGACAAACTATGAACTGTTTAAAGGGCAACTAGGTTATCTATTTCTAGTTTATTATTAGAATAATTCAGACAACTCACTATAATATGATACTCTGCAGAAGTATAACCTCCTGATTAAAAGTAGAAAGAAAAGTTTTAAAAGATTCATTGTTGTATGTGTGTAGGAGTGCTTCTGAGAACACTAACCAATGTTTTTTCTTCATGAGATACTTCTTTTAGCACTAAATGCTGATAAAAATTATGCTTCCTAGAAAGAATTACTATGTCTTTCTTTTGTCATGGACAGAGAAAATTGTATCACCTGTGAACTCTTCCCTTTTGCTTAGACTTCTAAGAAGCTGAAAATAAAATTTCCAGTATAGAATAGTAACTGTATAGGCCTATGTAACATTTTATTTGTGCTCTACATTTTCTCCTAGTACATACTAATATAAACTTATATCCTAATTTATATTTGTCCAGGCCATGATATATTACATGTACACTTCATTAATTTAGTATGTTTCCTACAAACTTAAGTCAAATCATAGTCAAATCGTTTTTTAAAACATATTTCAGGGGTGCCTGGGTGGCTCAGTTGTTAAGCGTCTGCCTTTGGCACAGGTCATGATCCCAGGGTCCTAGGATCAAGCCCCACATCAGGCTCCCTGCTCAGCAGGAAGTCTGCTTCTCCCTCTCCCACTCCCCCTGCTTGTGTTCCCTCTCTTGCTGTGTCTCTCTGTCAAATAAATAAAATCTTATAAAAAAAAAAATATATATATATATATATTTCAAATGAATAGCTTCAGATTTTTATTTTTTTAGGCTACATTCAAAATTTTATTGGCTATGTTAATATATAGTCCCTTAAAACCCAATTTCTCATTTTAAAATTAATCAGTTAATGAAAAATCAAACCCCAACATTTATTTGACTTGGTCTTCTTAAAAATTCAAATGGCTGAGAAAAAGTAAATACTATTTGCACAAATAATATCTAAAAAACTTTCATATTTGAATACATGAATGAAAAATAATAAATCTTGAGTCAGGACATGAATTCTCAAATAACCAACAGAAGTGAATACAAAGCTTTTTTCCTATAATCCACTATTCAGAGTTCATTTTTATAATTAATGGTTGATTTAGAATTGCCAATTTAATGACTGTAAGAGAGAGAAAGAACACGTCAAAGCAAGTCAAGCAATATTATAATCAACTTCAGAGGGTAATGTAATAGAAGAAAGTATATATACACACATATTTTTAAATGCTTCCATTTGGAAAATATATATTTAATTTAATATACCCCATACAGCCATCCACAAACACATACACAAAACAAATACAACTGGACATGAAAAGCAGTTGATGGAAATTCTCTAAAAGGAATAATAAAAACCATACCACTGAAACTTACGGTGAAGAAGGAAATATATAAAGTATATATTTACAATTCACTTTATTTCCCATATTTAAATGAGTTTTCAGTGGCTAGACTGAACTAGCCATGGCTAGACTCAGAAGTAAAAATTCATGAAATTAAAAAGTAATTATTCTTTAAAGAAAAAAATGCTACTAAAAATAATAATTATATGGAAAATGTTACAAAGAAAATGTTTAAGATAAGAGAATTATCTGAATAAATTTTATTCTAACCAGGGCCCGCAATGCACTATCCTGGATAGCACACCAACAACATTTTGGCCTTTTGTTTAAAAAAAAAAAAAAAGAAAACAAGTTCTTGCATTTAATGTCAGATACTTTAATATAACTGAATAAAGAACTAGTATAAATTTCATTTTAAATTTTAGCTGAGTAAGGTGAAATGGAAAAATGCTAAATGTTAGAGCAGGAAAAAAATATGTAGACTGTTAAATTCAGCACAACTTTTGCTTCTAGCTTTAAACAAGCAAAGAACCAGACAAGATATATAAAACTTTTCTTAACAAACTGAGCATCAGCAAAGACCTGAGAGGAAAAAAAAAAAAATGAGGGAAACCGTACCTGGAAAGTTCAATAACTAGACACAGTTTTTAGTCTGTGGAGCTGTGAGGGGGAACCTAGTGGAGCCTAGGAGTATCCTTAGGTTGCAAAGATGGAAATGGGAGCCCTAGGAGCCCAGGGGACTAGGGTCAGTGGACAGAATACCAGAGAGAAGAAAGCTGCTGAGAAAGAGAACTTATATCTGCAGAGGGTCTCTCTCCAGATTTTGGTACTGATGAGAACTGATCAGCATATGTATGTGAGGAAACACTCAAGATCAGTGTAGTGGTTGAACCATGTCTCTCAACATTCATATCACCCAGAACCTCAGATTGTGACATTACTGGAAACCTTTTTTTTTGCCAATGTAATTAGTTAAATTAGGATGAGGTCATACTAGATTAGGGTGAGCCCTAAATCTAATGACTGGTGTTCTTATACAAAGAGAGAATACAGAGAAATACAAGGAAGAAGGAATGCCAAAGACTGCTAGCAACCACTAGAAACTAGGAAAGAAGCATGGAACAGATTCTTCCTGAGAGTCTTCAGAAGGAACCAACTATGCCCGACACCTTGATTTTGGACTTCTGGTCTCTAGCACTGACAGAGAATAACTTTCTGCTGCTTTAAGCTACCCAGTTTCTGGTAATTTGTTATAATAGCCGTAGGAAATATAATGCAGTTAGGAAAGTACCTCTCAAAAGAATTAGATAAAAAATCTCAAATACCATACAGAGGTGGCAATCGTTCCTTAGCAGCCAGGATGAAAATTCTCATAAATCACAGTCTATCAGATAGAGTAGTCAGAAGGGTCTTGTGTCAGTAGCGGAAGAAAATTAGCCCTTCTGTAAATGCTGTTGTGGTCTCATTCATCAAAGATTAAAAGTGTGGCTAGAAGATGAAACATTTCTCAAATAACTTAAATGCATCCCAGGAGAAAGCTCTAAAACATTTATATATTAAAGTAAAATGCACATATGACATCTATTAAAAAATTGCCTGGCATGTGAAGAAGTAGAAACATAATCCATGAGGAGAAAAATTATTTAATCTAAACTGACTAAGAAATGACACATACAATAAAATTAGTAGATGAGGAAATTAAAGCACTAGAACATCTCATGTAGAGCCATGAAACATAAAAAGTCTTAAACAGAATTTCTAGAGATGGAAACAATATCTGAAATGAAAAAGAACTAGAAAAAAATTAAAGGCAGATTAGACATCGCAGAAAAAAGATTAGTGAACTTGAATACACTGGAGAAGAAACTATCCAAAATGAAAACAGGGAGAAAATAGTTTTTGGAGGGAAATAAAAAGAACATTAGTCTGACAACTATCAAAGGCTTAATATACATGTAGTTGGGGTCCCAGAAAAAGAAGATAAGAGAAAAATATTTCAAGAAGTAATAGATTAAAAATTTCCAAATTTACATAAAGTAAAACCTACAGATCCTACGCTCAATTAACCTAAGCACAAGATACATAAAAATAAAAGAACTGTGACTGGAAGTTTGTGTCATTTGACCACCTTCACCCAAATTTTGTTATAAGATAAGTAAGTCCTACGGTAGTGATACGCAGCATGTGACCATAGTTAATGATACTGTATTGTATATTTGAAAATTCCAAAGAAAATAGGTCTTAAAAGTCTTCATCAGAAGAAAGAAATTTTTTTGTAATTACGTGTGGTGATGGATAGATGTTAAGTACACTTATTGTGATAATATATATTATTAAACCGTTACATTGTATACCTAAAACTAATAGTGTTATATATAAATTATGTCTCAATTAAAAAAAATTGAGAAACAATGACAGAGAAAATAATAAAGTAGGCAGAGAGAAAAAGACACACTACACGCAGAAGCATAAAAATAAAGATGACAAAGGATTGCCCAGTGAAAACAATGCGAGCTGGAAAATAGCAGAGCAACATTATTAGAGTGCTGAACGCACAACAATCAGTGTGGAATTCTACACTCAGAATTCAAAATATTTTTCAAAAACAAAGATAGAATATTTTTATATATAAAGCTAAAACAATTCAGCACCAGCAGACCCACATATCAAAAGTGTTAAAAAAAAGTCATTTAGTCACAAAGAAAACTGGAACAAGGTGAAAATCACATTGAATGTAAACAGTTGAAACATCTCATTTAAAAAATATTGTCTGACCAAACAAAAAAGGAAGACCCAACTTTATGTAACCTACAAAAAGTCAACTTTAAATATAAATATATTGATAGATAAAAAGTTAAAGGACAGAAAAAGATAAACAACATAACACTAAGAAAAAATAGATAAAGTGAATTTCTGAGTAAAGACCAGGGGATAAAGAAACTCATTTAATTAATGTAAAGGGATCGGGTCATCACAATCCTAAATGTTATGCACTTTTAGAACTTCAACTCACATGAAGCAAAAATTGAAAAAACTACAAGGAGAAATAGACAACTCAATAATTACAGTCAAAGATTTTAACATCCTCCTCAATAATTATTAGGACAAGCAGATAAATATCACTAAAAATATAAGAGACTTAACACTTAACCAATCAGGTTAAAATCATTGTATCATTAAGTTAAAATCATTAAAAAAATATTATACCTCAATAAAGCTGTTAAAAAACATCAATGTAAATCAAAGACTTTCTGAAACACTTATAATCACTTAACATCAAGAGTTAAAAAAAGAAAGAATAAAAAAAAAAAAAAGAACCAGAATTTCATACCTGGTGAATACTGGAAGTTGGGACTGAATAACCTGGACTCTAATCACAACAAGTAATAGTGTACTGAACATCAAAACAATGAGTTTTATTAGTGTCTGCAGCATAGAAAATGGAATACTACTCTTTCCACGGAAAAACTGTCCAGCAGTAGTCCATAATAATGGCAAAGTATACTGCAAAAGGAAAGAAAAAACTTTTAAGTAAGAATATACCATGATATTTTCAATGCAGTATTTTCAAAATGCAAGATTAGATACAAATTGGCTATAATTATAAAATCAATATGGCACAATTTGTGGAAGCGATAATGAATAAAACTGAGCCCAATAATCTTATCCAATACTGAATTATATTGTACAATATTACTGTGTACATGTACATGTCCAAATTGCCTAATGATTCTATTATTGAAATTCAAAGAGTTGTCCTTAAACTGAACGGGTTATAAAATGTTAAGTAATTTTCAATGGATATGAGGACAAAAGATGCTGGTTTCTTGCAAATTTTCTGGTATCATTTTTGGTAAAGAGACCAATTTACATAATGACACATTTAGAAAAAAAGTTTATTATAACAGAATTCAGGTATGATAAAGGATAACAACAAAAAAACACATTTCTCCTTACCCCTTGTGCAATAAATACTTCATACACACAGCAAATTCCCACAACTGTTATTCCTTGTTCTTTACACAACGTTGCAACAGCAACTAAAACCACTGTCAAGGCAATTGGAGTCCACACTGCAATTTAAGAACAGAAAAATACAGAACTACACAAAACAATTTTATAATATCATAAATAGAAATTTTAAGTTAGACAACTATTAGACATTACTAAAAAACTTCACTTGTGATTCTATATTCACATTTATGTTATTTCCCATTAACCTATACTTTATATTTTAAAACGTATTTAGGGGCGCCTGGGGGGCTCAGTCGTTGGGCATCTGCCTTCGGCTCAGGGCGTGATCCCAGAGTCCTGGGATCGAGCCCCACATCAGGCTCCTCCACTGGGAGCCTGCTTTTTCCTCTCCCACTCCCCCTGCTTGTGTTCCCTCTCTCGCTGCCTGTCTCTCTCTGTCAAATAAATAAATAAAATCTTAAAAAAAAAAAACAAAACCGTATTTAAATGTTGTGATTTTTCCTTTATATACTCAAAACAAAACATCAAGATGTGTAACTTGTACCAAAATTTTTTGTGGAGAAGAGAAACTTATAGGCTGGAGTGTTGTGATTAATGAACTATCAGTTTGAAATGAAGACAAATACTTTATTACACAGACATCTATATGTTTTATTAAAAACCTGACACTGAAAACTACTGGGGACAGTAGACTAACACCTATTAAAAGAGTATAAAAACTGAAACAGGTTCATAGTAAGAATTTAATATTCTTTTAAAAAATTTGCAATAGAATATTCATAAGTTCTATTTAAACAGAAAACCTACTTCATCAACTTCAAGCAAACATCTACTACTAGTAGTAGTAATTTCATTAAAGAAGAATGAATTTTGAATGTTAATTCTGGATCTACTACTAACTTGCTTTGTGACTTTGGGCAACTTTTCTGAGTTTCAGTTTTCCTACTTTAAAATATGATCTCCAATTCTTTTCTAGTGTAAAAGATATTTTGTAGTATGATTGTGTGACCTCAGGTTTATTAAGAACATTAATCAAAGTAAAAACTCAAATAATTGACTTAAATTCCAAGTATAAATTAAAAAAACAATTTATGAATCTAATACATTTTGTCATTCAGCTTAATACAGAAATTCATTTATTTTTGAAATTGTTTTCAACTTTCAAATACTCTATAGATTAAAATTACTGAAAGGAAAACAACTCAAAAAACTCTGAAACACTATTGGAGATACTCTGTATAATAGTATTCCTTTCCTTAAAAAAAACAACCCTCATATTCTAGTTAGATCAAAACTATCAATACAAAAGTAGTAGATTATACCAATGGGATATGAAGGCATATATAATCATACCCATTTTTAAGATGAGGAAAGAATTGTTGGAGGTCTAAAGAGTCATGCACAATAAAGAAATCATGACTTTAACTCGGTTCCTCTGACATTAAATTCAGAGCTTCTTACTAGTTTGTAATTTCATTCCAAGACAGAGAAAGCAAACAGCTGCCTTCTGCAATGGTGGATTCAATCTTAGCAACTAGTAGCTCTAACAAAGGCAAGAGCTTTATTGAAACCAGTCACTTCAGTTCTTCAACTTTTGGTGACTATATTACTGTGTGAACATAAACTTTGATTTTATAAACAGATCTCTGTGGTTAAAGTTACCACGTGTGATTGTGTCCAAAACAAGTCCCCCTGCTAAATACATTAACGACATTAAAAATATATACATGTGTAAGTACAGATTCAATTATTAAAATCAATTCCAACTTCAAAATATAGGTTTCTAAACTGATTTTACATGTGTAAAGATACAAACCTCCAGCAATCACATATTCAAACAGTTATTTTAAGTATCTGCTACATTTTGTGTGGGAGATAATAGTAAAATAAGTAAAGATATATTTGTCAAATGATGACCTAAGTATTATGAAGAAAAATAGAAACTGAAAGGAAACAGAAAGGAATGGGGAAGATGAGTGGTGTTCTGATGACATTTGAGCAGAAACCCAAACGAATAGAAAGGAACAAAGGCCCTGAGGTGTATCATGCTTAAAAAAAGGGGGTATGGGTCATTAATAGCCTAAAATTTAAAGTGATGAAATAATTACAAATTGAAAACCTTTGCACAGGACAACATACATTAGATAAAATAGTGAATACAAAGATGATGACAAAACTGTTTATGGTCTCAAGTGTGAAATTACATAATGTGGAATATGAAGTATTATGAGAGCTAAGAGAATAGAGAGAAATTCAAAAGCAGGATCCGCATCTTTTTAACTAGAATTGTTTAATTATTCACTTGGTCATTTGCTAAATAAATGTATAATGAACACTTACTGTATATAAGGAACCATAGTAGGAAATGGAGACAGAAACCTACCCATATTACAAATCTAAGAAGACATTAAAAGTGTTTGGGTAAATCACTTATTTCTTGAACTTCGGTTGATGTTAATACAAAATTAGGCTCCTTATCATCAGTACTTTGGGTCTATAGTGAGAAAATTCTCCAAGGACGTAGGAAAAAAAACTCAGTTATATTTTAAGATCAACCAAATACAGGTTACCATTATGTAAAACCTCTTTCATGCCCCTGTTGCCACATTTCTAAAAAATCATTTTTATTGCCTGGAGCTTGTTTTCTGCTAATAGCTGGCATCAGCAGGATTAATGACCTAATTTGTACAAAGCATTTTCCAGGGTGGGCCACATGGTAGGGACTCAATAAGTAGCTGAACTATGATCAACCCATAATAAAACTTATATTCTAATAAGCTTTCAATTTTACCTAAATAATACAATTCACAGCCTTCACAGGTTGTTATTATAGAAAAACAACTGAAGTATTGGTACTTGTATCATTTACAGGTAACAGCACATGGAACTAAGAATGACTCTAAAACTGCTATATTCTACAGTAATTTTTTTAAGTTAAATAATACAGAATCTGTTAGTCATGATAAAATATAAACTACATGCAAAAAATTTTTTAATGCTGACAATGTTGTGTATCATGTTCATATGTCCACACATGCTGAAGTAGTATAATATATAAAGATATACCCAAGTGTGGCATATATTTTATAAGAAATGGAGTAAATAAACATTACTTGATCAAATTTTATAGATACAGAGAAAAAATTAAATGTTAAGACACTCACCTATGGAATTATCTGGTCCTTTTGATTTGGTATATGACAAAAATGCAGCTAGAAAAAAGATAGAGGACAAAAGTTCTGCTCTTCCTACAACACCTGTTACCTAAAAAGGGAAAGGGAGGGGAGTTCATATTAATAAAGAGCCTCTTGAAAATTTAACTACCACATATAATAAGAATAGCACTTTAGAAATCAAATTGCCATAATTTTTCAATCATACATTTCAGTTTCTTAGACATTCTTTGAGTGCCCTCATGTGGTGAAATTGTGTATCTTCCATAAAAATAAATTAACCAATGACTCTGTAACAGTTCTTTTATAATTATTTTGAAATAATTATAGACTCACAGGAAGTTGCAAAAGTAGGTACAGAGAAGTCCTGTGTATTATTTACCTGGCTTGCCTCAACAGTAACATCTTACATAATATTAGTACAAAATCTGGAATAGTTCTTTTTTTTTTTTTTAAAGATTTTATTTATTTATGTGACAGAGAGACAGCCAGTGAGAGAAGGAACACAGCAGGGGGGTGGGAGAGGAAGAAGCAGGCTCCCAGCGGAGGAGCCCGATGTGGGACTCGATCCCGTAACACCGGGATCACGCCCTGAGCCAAAGGCAGACGCTTAACGACTGCGCTACCCAGGCGCCCCTGGAATAGCCCCTAATTTAAAAAAAACAAAAACAAAAACCTAAGACCTTACATATTTTCTTAAAATAAATTCAGTAAGTTCTATCTCATAACAAATGCGTAAACTCAAGATAATAAACTTTGAAAAGTCCTTTTTTGGGGTGCCTGGGTGGCTCAGTTAAGTGTCTGACTTCAGTTCAGGTCATGATCTCAGGGTCCTGGGATCGAGGCCAGCACAGGGCTCCCAGTTCAGTAGGTAGCCTGCTTGTCCCTCTCCCTCTGCCCTCCGCCTGCTGTGCTCTCTCTGTCTTTCTCAAATAAACAGAAGTCCTTTTTTAAATTCTAAAAATTTAAATATAAAACCCTCAAACCTCTGAACTCACTTGTAAAATTTAAAACAAACTATCATTTTTGTAAATGCATGGAAAAATGTCTGTTCAACTAAATATAAAAAGGTTAAAGACAGTGGGAAAGACACACGAACCCCTTCCAACACACACACAGCCATTCAAGCACGCAGAGTTTAAACATACACTTTTTTGCTTACAACTGAAAGCTTGCAACAAATTGAACAGTCCTTTTTGCTCTGTTGAGAGGCAATTTTGGGGTTTCAAGGTTATCAAGAAAAATAAAGTTATAATTTAAGTACATCTTGGTAGGTAGGGGCTGACAGACATATTGACAACAGCAGAGACAGCTTGCAATTCTGAAACATGTGGCAACAACATGAAAGTACTATTTTCATTGGTTAGAATGTCTATTTATGTTTACATATATTTTGATATATTTTCATCTTTTACTCAAATTTGTCTTATTATTTTCTGTCCTTTGAAACACACTGCGAAGTTGACAATATTTTAAATCTATATTCATTAAAAAACAATTAGTAAAGAACTGTATTCATTTATACTTTACATTATTCTCTTGAGCAATTATATCTTATGTCCTTAAATAATAAATGTTTATGCTTCAAAACTTGTTTTAAACTTAAAAACTTTAGGGGCGCCTGGGTGGCTCAGTCGGTTAAGCATCTGCCTTTGGCTCAGGTCCTTATCCGAGGTCCTGGGATTGAACCCCACATCGGGCTCCCTGCTCAGTGGGAGCCTGCTTCTCCCTCACCCTTTGCCTGCCGCTGCCCCTACTTGTGCACATGCAAGTGCTCTCTCTGTCGAATAAATAAGTAAAATCTTTAAATAAATAAATTTAAAAATTTTATATAGTAGGAAGTTAGACTGTAATGCTACGAAGTTAAGACTTATACCAATTTAAAAATCTTCAAATACTTTAATTAAGGCCAAGGTTAAATTTTTTTTTCTTGAAAACACATACCATTATAATCACTATGTAGGTTTTGTTAAAAAAAACAAAAGAAGAAGAAAAGAACACTGATTTACAGTCTTACTTACTGCTTCCGTATGTATTGGGTGCACTGCAAAAAGTAAAGAAGCAATCATACTACTCCTGTTGTCCAGAAAAAGTTTGCAGACTTTAAGAAATATCACACTAACCACAGCATGAAAAATCATATTTAGGAGATGATATGACATCGGTTTCAGTTCACTCAACAGATAATTTAAGCGAAATGTCAATACTGTTAAGGGACGATAAGACTTATGGCTTCTCTCCTAAAAGGAAAAAAAACAATCATCGTTATTAAAGTACCATGGTCCTTCAAGTCACATAAACTAATCCTTGCAGCTACAATTGAAAGTATCTACATTTGGCTGAGATACAGCAATAAAGTAAAGAAATGCTCCAAGCATAACACAACCTAAAAGATAGTTTTATAATGTGTTTTCCTATTTCCTTAGTACCAAAACAAAGGCAATTTCCCCCTTTTGCAGATATCCCATCCCATCAATAGTAGAGGAAGAACATACAACTATTAATTCTTCCTCAATACACAGATTTAAAAAGCTAATAAAGCAGGACAATCGTGGCATAGATCAAGTTAGAACACAGGACTGTGTCCAAAGCGTACTTTCCAATCTATGACTAACATAAGCATTTACATAACTGCTGGCCAGATTCTCAAAAGGAAATATAAGAACAGAATGTTTATCAGCTCAGTTTTAATAGTGAAGACTCAGAAAAGTACTAATTGTTTTATGAAAAACAACTTCATAATGTGTAAACCTGAATATATTAAACCTAAAATCCCCAAATACTACACAGAGAATAATACAAGAACAAAAACTTTCTTAGACTAAGAGAATAGATCCTTTGTTATGGTAGTCTTTTCCGGCAATAAATAAAATTTTATGTGAAGCTGCTGAATTTCTTTACAAGCTAGAAGTTTCCTTTAACCAGAAATATTTTTGCCATAAGACAAAAATCAGACCAGATTTAAGAATAAAATACACAGGTCAAAAACACATAAAATATTATCCTAGTAATCTTTTCAAATTTTACATAAGGGCATTCACACTCAGCTTCTTTGCTCTCACACCTCTTACCATATTTTGCTATAATTTTGGTATTACAGGTGTCAATTTAAGCCAGTTTATCCCTACTAGGGAACATTAAGAACCACAAGGAACAAACATTTCTCTGTTTGAAAACAGGAACATCTTAATATCTCTGTATTGACTACACATGCCATGAGTGATGTCTACCTAGAATGTCCTTTGCTGCTTAATTTTTGTACATTATTTGATTTAGCTCATACAGGATTATTTTTAAGGCATTATAATGAGCTGACATGATGTGTATCCAAAAGCAAAAAAAGGCCTCGAAACTTTTTGAGTGCCTGAAATGTTACTGTAGTTCCACTGGGACATATTTGCCAGTCAAAAGGATGAAGTCTGAAAGTGCAGGGAATAGGTTATTTTTAATTGCAATATACATAATTGCTTTGTTAGGTCTAATAGATGTACGGTCACAGAATGGCCAATTAAAAATAGATTAATTATTAACATAACTAATTATTCACACCATGCATTAGTAATCTAAGATTCCACTGTGATAATCATCAGTATAGTAAAGATTACTCTGTGAAAATATAGTAAAATAGCTAGTTCTATTACAAACAAAACAATACAGATCATTATTAAATTCAGATATATTAAAGAAAAAACTTAATTACTCATAGTATTAGTTGGCAATAGAAACATAAGCATGAATATAATGAATATATAAGCATGAATATAATAGTTCCCTGTTAACGTGAATCTTCATATAGCAATGACGAAACAAAGTGAAATGGGATATTTGCAAAAGTTACCTTAACAAGGATATTTCATAGGTCAAATGCCAGAAGAGATGGCTCATTACACCTCAGTGGTTCTCAACCATGGCCATGCCAGAGAATCACTTGGATAAACAGAAAAAACCCAATCCTCTATTCTTCCCTCCCCCACAAATCCCACAACAACAATAAAAAAGCAAACACACGCAAAAGGAACAAGACAAAAATACTGATGCCGAGGGGCGCCTGGGTGGCACAGCGGTTAAGCGTCTGCCTTCGGCTCAAGGCGTGATCCCGGCGTTATGGGATCGAGCCCCACATCAGGCTCCTCTGCTATGAGCCTGCTTCTTCCTCTCCCACTCCCCCTGCTTGTGTTCCTTCTCTCGCTGGCTGTCTCTATCTCTGTCAAATAAATAAATAAAATCTTAAAAAAAAAATACTGATGCCCACATCCCATTCTGAGATAACTGTAAGTAACAGATTTGAGTAGAGCCTTAGTATTATCTTTTAAGTGCCCCAAGCAGATTCTAATATGTAGCTGGACTTATAATCCACTGAACCATTCAAAAACAGAGTATTACATATCTAAAGAATGGGCTTATTAAAGAGATAATCTAAACACTAAGAGGCCCAGAGGAGTCCAAAGACTCCTACTATGCCAGTATTCATACAGCTCAGGAGCATGTCCTAAGCCCAAAATGTGTCTTTAAGATCTACACTGTTACAAAAATCCTTATGAAGGTTTGGGCACTCACAGACAGGCTTCCAGGCTATCGTTACTTGATGACATCAACCATTAGATCTTTGAATGTGCTAATTCCACGCTGGTCAACAAAACTTGTAATACCTAAATACTACTCAGAATAATTTTTCCTTAGTGGCACATTTCCNTACAGGAAGAGAGTATGGCCATCAGAAAAAAGGAGGAAGCAACAATTTCCACCATATATTGTTATTTAAATTTGTTCATTCATTTTGTCTGAGTTTATAATTGTGAGTACTTTTCTTAGTGGGTCCACATATAGGTGCTCTAAACAAAACCCAATTTTCAATCTGTAAAGCTGAGGAAGTCACAAAACATAGCACTGACACCATGGTATGATAACTTTCATGAGACCCTTAATCTGGTCAGCTAACCTTTCAGTTAAAATCTCAATCTCATTAAAATCACAACAGCTTTAAGTTGGGGGAATGGACACATATTTCTAAGGGTCTCCAGGGATAAAGTGTAGGGGTAGCTTTAAGTTGGGGGAATGGACACATATTTCTAAGGGTCTCTAGGGATAAAGCGTAGGGGTAGAAGGAAATAAATTGCCTAGAAAATAATGTTTCTTATTATAGAATCATATTCTTTCTCATCATCAAATATTAATTTCTTTTACAGGCTAGAACTGGGTGAGAACAGGAAGGTTAAAAGAAAATAAAGTCTGCTTATTTAACAAGAAAAAAATACTTCTTTTTTTTTTTAAAGATTTTATTTATTTATTTGAGAGAGATAGAGACAGCCAGCGAGAGAGGGAACACAAGCAGGGGGAGTGGGAGAGGAAGAAGCAGGCTCATAGCGGAGGAGCCTGATGTGGGGCTCGATCCCAGAACGCCGGGATCACGCCCTGAGCCGAAGGCAGACGCATAACCGCTATGCCACCCAGGCGCCCCAGAAAAAAATACTTCTTATGTGCTTGTGACTAGAAGAATGACAGACTTCATCCTCACCCTTGAGAAGCTTCCTTATTTAAAGAATATGGAAAGGGACCACGAATGACAACTGACAAACTACAAAAGAGTGTTTTACGGTTCAACTACGCGCCCGGTACTATAAATTCATTTATTTATCCTCAAGGTATTATTCTTTTATGGATCAGATTTTTACAGATCTTGCCATCTAAAAGCTATATTCTCACTAATTCTGTACAGCTATTATATAATAGAACAGTAGGATCCAATCTATGGGATCCCAAACTGACAAGAGTTTAATCCCAAACAGTTTAAAAGTGACTTTCAAAATAAATTTACTGGCAAAATAAAAACATCCTCATAAAAATGAACTAAACCTTTGGGTTCTCAATATAAAATTAAAACAAATATTAGGTAAAAAATATGACACAAATTTAAAATTTTCTGCAGAAAAAAACTCAATACCTTTACCCTTAAAATCTAATCTATTTATATTGAAGTCACATATTTTTAGATGGTTAAATATATAAGAGGTCATCTCTTTTGCCTGAATTATGAAAAAAAAGCAAGAAATAGATTTGTTTACACTTATTGCTATCCTGACACATTTGGTTTTCACACACATATATTGTTTTTAAAAAGATTAAACCAAAGTACACAACCAAGGAAAGAATCATGCACTGCTTTAAAGAAGTTAATCACATCTACTTCCTATCTAACATATACATTTTAGAGAAACAAATTTATAAGTGCTATGACAATGTGGATACAGAAATTAGGAGTAAGAAATTAACAGAATACTTTAAAACCTAACATATATATAAGCAGTAAATAACTACTTACCTCAGACATAGGGGTTCCCCAGAAGTCATTCTGAAATAAAGTTTTTAAAGGTGTAGATGGATGTAGGTCTTTATTATCCAGTATTGCTGAAACATCATCAAAAACAAAACCACAAAAGAGGCTGTTCCAATAGCAGGCGGTAACCACACCTACTATTAAGGTTATTTCTTTGAGGTTAATATCAGCCATCTTTTCCACAAGCACTTGTAGCCAAGATCTGGGGGGAAAAATCATGAAGATGAAATAAGCGTCATTGTTTTCTCAAATAAATAAAATTTTAATAGAAGGATAAGTAAAATACTGAATGCTAATTCTCCTGGAGAATTCTTCAAAGCTCAGCTCAAATGTCATCCACCTCTGAAACGCATTAGCTGACCACCTCCCCAAATTCCTAACTTAAAATTAATTGCTCCTTCATGTATTTCATATTTCTATTAAATCCTTTATCACACCATTTAATCTTCGGACTTACCTCTCTAGCCCACTAGATAGTGAACTCCTTATCAATTGTCACAGGTCAGGTTATTCAGGGAAACAGACTGTGTGTGTGTGTGTGTGTGTCTTTGTGTGTGTGTGTGTATGAAAACTTTAAAAAACTAGTATGGTGTACTCCGGAAGCAGTAACTAAATTTTTGTGAGAAAAAAAAATACTTGAAAAGACACTGAACATGAATTTTCTGAAATGCAGATGAAGCTTATATTTTAGTACTTGTTATACCCAAAGATCAACTATTACCTAAATTAGGCATCCAAACTTTTAGCCTGCAGCCTTGTTTAATTCAGTTAAAGCCTTTAAAAAATATCTCAAATGTGGGGCTCCTGGGTGGCACAGCGGTTAAGCCTCTGCCTTCGGCTCAGGGCGTGATCCCGGCGTTATGGGATCGAGCCCCACATCAGGCTCCTCCGCTATGAGCCTGCTTCTTCCTCTCCCACTCCCCCTGCTTGTGTTCCCTCTCTTGCTGGCTGTCTCTATCTCTGTCGAATAAATAAATAAAATCTTAAAAAAAAAAAATATCTCAAATGTGTCTAAAGGCACTCTAAGCCTAAGCTACCTGTATACTAGCCATTTAACTATAGTCTCACTATTTTTCCCACTGATTTTTTTGATATATTTATGTTATCTGCTTAGCAGTATGAGTTTAAAAACCCAGATCTAAATCATAGTGTTTTTCTCATTTTAACAAATTATTTTAATCTAGAGAACATGCTTCATACATGACAATTCATAATTAAGTCATTGCTTTAGAAAGGATTCAGTAAGAGAATGGTTTAGAGTAGAAGGAACTGTATTAACTGGATACTGAAGAATCAGCCTTCTAATAAAAATAAGGTTGGAGAGTACTCTTGAAAAACAAGCTAATGATATACTTTTCTAGCTGGAGTAGTATCATTAGTATCACTTTAGCGTTATTTGTGGAAGGCAGAATTACGGCCCACCAAAACTGTCCATATCCAAATCCCCTGAACCTGTGATAATGTTACTTTACATGGCAAAAGAGACATTACAAGGTGTGATTAAATTGAGGGTTTTGAGATGAGATTTTATCTTTGATTATCTGGGTGGGCGAATTCGATGACAAGAGATGTTAGAAGTTAAAGAGGGAGGCAGGAGAGTCAGGAAAGCAGAGATGAGAAAGGGATGATGGCAGGCTGGGGCCACAAGGCAAGTAATGATGGTGGCCTCCAGAAGCTGGAAAAAGCAAAAGAAACACATTCTTCAGTAGAGTGTCTCAAGTGACCACAACCCTACTGACTCTCAATTTTAGTCTAGGGAAACCTATTTTGCACCTTCATAATTATGAAATAATAAATTTGTATTAAGTCATTTTATCTGTGGTAACTTGTTACAGCTAGAAGAAACTAATACATTACTCACAGAGTCAGAAGATCTAAGACCTGATATCTATATCTATCTATCTATCTATCTATCTATCCATCTATCTATCTATCTAGGAGTTCTTGCTAGATCAGAGAGGAAGAATATAGTAGGGAGAGCAGAAAGAGATTTAAAATCAGATGTAAGATTTAATAAGGATACAGACACACAAAAGCCTATAAGAAAGTATTAAAGTACCTTCAGAATTGGATAGGAAAACGTTGAAATATATTACTTAAAGAAATGCAAAATCCAATTCTACACACCACAAAAGGAAATTAGCCATACCTTTTGAAGAATAGTTTTCAAGTAAAAGAAAAATGATCTAAGAGTTTATCTTGAATCCAGAAGTAATTTATCATCTCTAATGAGTATGAACTTGTACCTTATCCCAGAAAAGTTAATAGCACTTGTTTAAAGACTGGAGACGCTGAACAGGCATTTGCCTCACTCCTTCTCAATCACACACTAAAATGACAAGGTATAAAAAGCAAAAAAAAAAAAAAAAAAAAAAGTATAAATTCACAAGGATAAAGACCACTGGATTTTGGAAGCTGGAAAAACAAAAGTTCAGTGGTGACTCGACAGAGCTCAGGAAAGTGAATCTTTTTTTTTTTTTTTAAAGATTTTATTTATTTATTTGACAGAGATAGAGACAGCCAGCGAGAGAGGGAACACAAGCAGGGGGAGTGGGAGAGGAAGAAGCAGGCTCATAGCGGAAGAGCCTGATGTGGGGCCCGATCCCATAACGCCAGGATCACGCCCTGAGCCAAAGGCAGACGCTTAACCGCTGTGCCGCCCAGGCGCCCCAGGAAAGTGAATCTTAAGCTTAAGGGGTAAAGCTAAAAAGTTTTTTGCATCCCTGCCAGCATCAATCTCAAAAATGGTTACAAGGATCTCAAGAAAAAGGAATAGATGTATTTGTTAAAATTTAGATGCCTGTGTCATTGTGTATAGGCAAGCAATCTTTCCTCCTGTAGCAGGGCAGAAGACTAGAGACGTCCTCTCTGAAACAGATGAAACACAGGGTGTCTGATATAGGGGACACAAGTGAAAACAAAGGTAGCAAACTGAAAATGAGGGTTAACTAAAAGTCTGTCTATATATTTTGAGACCCTCCAGTTATCATCTACCAACTGGGCACAGAATCTTGTAAAATTTTACAACCCTGGAAACAAACAAAAGAGGCCTCTAAAAGCTTCCAGAAAGGAAGAAAGCAGGTTTCATAGCAAAGATCAGGAATTCAAACAAATCTTTTCTTTTTCTCCCCCACTAAAACTGGAAGCTGAGGGTGCTGGAGAGGGGGAATCCAGGAAAAAAAAAAAGAGTAATGCTTCAAGTTTTTGAGGGATAATCATTTCCAACCTAAAATTTGATATTAATAAACAAATTTCCCAACAAGGAAAGTGGAGTAAAAAATATCTTCAGACATTCAAGGTCTCAAAAACTTTACTTCTGATGTCTCCTCTTCTCAGGAAACTAACAGAAGACGTATTCCAATAAATGAGGGAGTATACTAAGAAACAGAAAGAGAGGGAAATCAGGAAACAGGGGATCCAATGCAAGACAGCAACAAAAGAAATACCCAGAATGAGAACCATGAAAGCAGGTCCACTAGCCAGTCCACACTAGAACAGGTCAGGAGATTCTTAAGCAATACTCCCAAGAAGATATAAATAGAGCACCTAATGTGTAAGGACATTTTACTTTCCCATTGTGTGTGTGTGTGTGTGTGTGGGCGCGTGCGATTGTAATTTAGAAAACAAAACAATTTAGAAAAACAAAACTCAGGACGAACTAGGTAGGTGAAAATCAAGTCTTACGTATGGGTCACAAACCTCTCTCTCATAAATAATCTCAGGACCCTGATCTGGGAACATTTGGGATTCTTTCCCCAAACTGCTGTTCGTCAAACTGTTTGCTTAAATGTTCTCACCACAGGAAAAATTAAAATTAATAGAAGAAAAAGGAGTAAATCAAACCTATGGTTTTACTACTTCAAAGTTATATTTGGGAACAACATATATATGATTATTAGAGTACTAATAATGTTTAAGAGAATGTGACACACTGTAGACTCTTGGTATATTAGCTTCAAAACTATAAAATACAACTTTATATGATACAATAATATGTATAATATACATAATATTAAATTACTAACCAGGCAATTTGTGAATTTAGGCTTTTTAGTTGAAAAGTGTAATAATTTAGCCAAGTTTACAAATATTATTGGAATTTTGTAAGGACTTGGGAGTTGCTATAGTTTTAAGCTTAATTTACTAGGTTTATACAAATTGTTTTAAGTATAGAGAAAGTTTTGCTTTTTAAGTCAGGTATCTGAAGTCCTTGAATAAAAATGAATACAAATTATAGATACAATTTTTTTTAAAAGATCTTATTCAGTTATTTGAGAGAGAGAGAGAGCATGAGCAGTGGGCAGGGAGGGGGAGCAAGGGGCGAGGGAGAAGCAGACTCTCCACTGAGCAGGGAGCCTAACGTGGGGCTCAATCCCCAGGACTCCAGGATAGTGACCTGAGCTGAAGGCAGATGCTTAGCCGACTGAACCACTCAGATACCCCTATAAATACAATTTTAAATTAAGAGAATTTAAACAAGTTTTTTTAAGATTATTTATTTTAGAGAAAGAGAGTGTGTGCACACATGCAGCGGTGGGGGGGGAGGTAAAGGGAGGGAGGGAGAGAGAATCCTAAATAGACTCTATGTCAGGCTCAATCCCACGACCCTGATATCACAACCTGAGTGGAAACCAAGACTTGGATGTCTAACTGACTGCGCCACCCAGGCGTCCTGACCAACTTTTAAATGCAGCTAAGGCATTTAGTCCTTTCAATCTGAGTTGTTATTTAAAAAAAAAACAAAAAACAGTAAGTTTATAAAGTAAGATTTTTTTTTTTTAGGTCGAATTTAAAGGCTTAAAAAACATAAGGTTATAAAATGCTACTTTAAGAAACTTAGACAGTACCCAGGATTTCTAAATAGTTAATGAAGAGTTATACAGTCACATTTAATTGCAATGCAGTTTTACTCAGTAATTGAAATGCTCAATTTCAACATAATAACCAAAACTCTCAACTTGATTTAATTTTGGGGTTGTCCTCTGCTCCAAGCTCTGGCTCACTGCAAATAAGAAGCTTCTTGTCATGGAACGGGGTTCTATTCTTCTCTTTTTTTAGATATGAGAGTACCTTACATTCTTGTTAAACATAGTTTTTGAACACTACAGCATTAGAGCAAAATGCAGAAAGAAAGGAAAACAAAAATGCTTACTTGACCATTATCAAATATGAGACTCTCATACATGTTCTTTGGGGACAAAACCCCACATTACTGGGAATCATCACCTCAAGTTCCCTTTATCTCTATTTCGTTTTCCTTCATTAGAAGGAAGATCCTTAGTCCCTCCTTGGAAATTGGTGATATCCAGCTTTTATTTGCTGAGATCTATTTACAATCACCACCCCTACTTCCATCCTCTACTCCCACAGGTAGCTTTGGGGGCAGAACCTCAGATATCTCCACAACTGAGCTCACAAGCATGCCCTAAAACCAGCTCACTCCCTTTGTTTCATTATTATGCTCCCTTGGGTTATCTTTTAAAATTCTATACACTTGGTGTGGGTGAGGGGTTTAGGAAGCATCACGTGGGTTTACCAATGAAGTGCTATTCATCAAGTAAATGGCATTATAAAATACTTATTATTCATGATGATTACTGTTACAATTAGTTTTATGCGTCAACTTGGCTAGGCAAAATAGTACTCAAATACTAATCAAGGTATTGTTATGAAGGTATTTTGTAGATGTGGTTAATGCTTATTATCCAATGACTTTAAATAAAGATTATATTCCATAATGAGTGGACTTCATCTAATCAGTTGAATTACCTTCAGAGCAAAACTGAAGTTACCCTAAGAAGAATCTCTACCTTAAGACTGCAGCATCAGATCCTGCTGGAGAGTTTCTACTTTTCCAACCTACTCTGTATCTACAGATTTTGAATTTAGCAGCCCCATAAGTTTTTAAGTCCATTCCTTGATATAAATATCTTTATTTGATACATATGCACAAGTATACGTGTGCATATATATACACACACATATTTAAAAACATGCATATATATTTCTTCTGCTGGTTGTGCCTGGAATCCCTTATGTGCTTATAGTTATCCTGCTTGATTAAGGCTGGAAATCTTAAGTGTAGGGGGGGTCTCCACTAAAAAGGAGAATTACAGGCCAATATCCCTGATGAACATGGATGCAAAAATTCTCAATAAGATACTAGCAAACTGAACTCAACAGTATGTTAAAAGAATTATTCATCACGATTGAGTGGGATTTATTCCTGGGCTGCAGGGCTGGCTCAATATTCACAAATCAATCAAGGTGATACACCACCTTAATAAAAGAAAGGATAAGAACCATATGATCCTGTCAATAGATGCAGAAAAAGCATCTGACAAAATACAACATCCATTCTTGATAAAAACCCTCAACAGTACTGAGTAGAGCAAACACACCTCAACATCATAAAGGCCAAATATGAAAGACCCACAACTAATCCTCCCCAATGGAGAAAAACTGAGAGCTTTTCCTCTAAGGTTAGGAACAAGACAGAGGTGTCCACTCTTACCACTGTTATTTAACATAGTACTGGAAGTTCTAGCCTCAGCAATCAGGTAACAAAAAGAAATAAAAGGCATCCAAATTGGCAAGAAAGAAGTCAAACTCTCACTATTCGCAGGTAACATGATACTCCACGTAGAAAACCCAAAAGACCCCACCAAAAGATTGCTAGAACGAATACACAAAGTTGCAAGATATAAAGTCAACATACAGAAATCTGTTACATTTCTATGTACCAATAATGAAGCAGCAGAGAGGAAAATGAAGGAATCTATGACATTTGCAATTGCACCAAAAACCGTAAGATACCTAGGAATAAACCTAAACCAAGAAGTAAAAGATCTGTACTCTGAAAACTACAGGACACTGATTAAAGAAACTGAAAAGGACACAAAGAAATGGAAAAGCATTCCGTGCTCATGGACTGGAAAAACAAACATGGTTAAAATGTCTATTCCTCCCAAAGTAATCTGTACATTTAATGAAATCCCTATCAAAATACCACCAGCTTTTTCACTGACCTAGAACAAACCTAAAATTTGCACAGGACCACAAAAGACCCCAAATAGCCAAAGCAACCTCAAAAAAGCAAAGCAAAGCTGGAGGCACCACTATTCCAGACTTCAATCTGTATTACAAAGCTGTAACCATCAAGACAGTACAGTACTGGCGCGTACACAAGCGCACACACACACAAGACACATAGATCAATGGAACAGATAAGAGAACCCCGAAATGGGCCCATAACTCTATGGTCAATTAATCTTCAACAAAGCAGAAAAGAATATCCAATGGAAAAAAGACTGTCTCTTGAACAAATAGTGTTGGGTAGACTGGACAACAACACACAGAAGAATGAAACTGAACCACTTTCTTACCCATACACAAAAATAAATTCAAAATGGATGAAAGACCTAAATGTGAGACAGGAAGCCATCAAAATCCTGGAGGAAAACACAGGCAGCAACCTCTTTGACCTCAGCTGTAGCAACGTACTAGACACATCTCCGGAAGCAAGGGGAACAAAAGCAAAAATTAACTATTGGCAACTTCATCAAGATAAAAGCTTCTGCACACCCAAAGAAACAATCAACAAAACTAAAAGGCAGCCTATGGAATGGCAGAAGATATTTGTAAATGACATAACCAATAAAAGGTTAGTATCCAAAATCTAGAAAGAACTTACAAAACTCAACACCCAAAAAACAAATAATGCAGTTAAAAAATGGGCAGAAGACATGAAAAGACATTTTTCCAAAGGAGACATCCAGATGGCCAATAGACACATGAAAAGATGCTCAACATCACTCATCATCAGGGAAATACAAATCAAAACCATGAGAAAATACCACCTCACACCTGTCAGAATGGCTAAAATTAACAACACAGGAAACAGCAGATGTGGAGAAAGGGGAACCCTTTTACACTGTTAGTGGGAATGCAAACTGGTACAGCCACTCTGGAAAACCGTATGGGGGTTCCTCAAAAAGTTAAAAATAGAACTACCCTATGATTCAGCAATTGCACTATTAGGTATTTACTCAAAGGATACAAAAATACAGATTTGATGGGGTACATGCATCCTGATGTTCATAGCAGCATTATCAACAAGGGCCAAACTATAGAAAGAACCCAAGTGTCCATCGATTGATGAATGGATAAAGAAGTGGAATATATACACAATGGAATATTACTCAGCTGTCAAAAAGAATGAAATCTTGCCATTCGCAACCATGTGGATGGAGCTAAAGTGTATTATGTGAAGTGTGAAAAGTGAAAGACAAATACTGCATGATCTCACTCATATGTGGAATTATAAAAGAGATGAACATATGGAGGGGAGAAGAAAAAGGGAAACAACCATAAGAGACTCTTAAAGATAGAGAACAAATTGAGGGGTGATGAAGGTAGGTGGGTGGGCGATGGGCTAGATGGGTCATGGGTACTAAAGAGGGCACTTGATATGAGGAGCACCAGGTATTGTATGCAAGTGATGAATCACTGAATTCTACTCCAGAAACCAACATTGCACTGTATGTTAACTAACTAGAATTTAAATAAAAATCTGAAAAAAAAATTGAAGTGTAGAGGACTTAGGTTGGAAAACTAGTTTCTGCTACATATGGTCATATCCTCTAGTAGGTGAGCCTGAACTTCTTTAAATGGTGATCTCAGGAGAGAAGGGGGGCAAGTCCCAACGCACAAACTCTTTTCAAGTTTCTACTTAAGGCATATATGTGTGTGTATATATATATATATATATATATATATACATATGAATGAATATGTATATATGAATATATGAATGAATATATATATATACATATTCATTCCCCCCCCATCACACAAGGTAAACCCACAGTCACTGAGGGAGACGTCATAAAAGGGCCAAGATCATAGAATTTTTGAAGAATCTCCAAGGGAGCATATTACGAGAGAAAAGGAATGAGAGCTAGTAGTTCTCACGCATGTCATGAGCTCAGTTGTGGAGTCATTTTAGGTTCTGCTCAAAAGAACTACTTGCAATGGTCGAGGTTAAGGAAAATGAAGGGGCTTACATAAAGGCATAGATAGAGGGAGGCACTATTCACTGGGGGCCATTACTATAAAATGCACCACATCAGTATTATATGTTAGCCGTGGGAATGGTATAGAGTGGATGTTTGTGTCCCCCTAAAATTCATGTTAAATCCTAATGCTCAATGTAATGATATTTGGAGGCGGGGTTTTGGGAGGTGATTAGGTCTTGAGGATGAGGACTTCACAAAAGAGATTAGTGCTCTTAGAAAAGAGGCCTGAGAGAGATCTTTTGGCCCTTCTGCCATGTGAGGAAACAGTAAAAAGACACCCATCCATGAACCAGGACATGGGCCCTTATGAGACCCTGTTTTATAAACATGAGACCCTCATGAGACCCTGAGGCCCTGTTTTTATAAACCACCTAATATAGGTATTCTGTTAGAACAAGATGAACAGACTAAGGCAAATTCCAGTACTTAACTTCTTCTAGGCACACAACATATTCAACACAGGCACATAGTCTGAGTGAATGTTTACTTAGGACAATGGGATGTCACTACATATGTGCAAATAACCCAACTGCAGTGGAAGACCACTTATGAGTTACATTATAGAGATACAAAACTTAATATACTTCTTTCAGCAAAATTGTATCATGTTCCCCTTTTTCTAAAAATCCAACAGTACAACTGTGGAAAAAATAAACCCATAGGAAAACTTTATATGAACCTGTGACTACTTAGCCCGGAAAGTAAAGTTCTCTCCATAAAATAATTTCATGATTTTATCTTCTTCAAGAAGAATAATCTATACTTCATGACTTTCTTAAACCACATAAAGTTTGTTAAGTCGCATTCACATTGATTCCTACTTATCTTTCCAGTCTCATGTCAAAAGACAAGTGTCTGCTTGCTGCACACTGAGTCCTCAGGAGAACAAAACAAAACATTTACTATACGCAGTGGATACTAAATTTCTCATGGGCATGCTTTATTATAGATGCTGGAAAAATAAGTTACCATTCATTTTCTCTATAAGGCAGCAAAAAAGGGAATGGAAGTAACATCTAAATAAAATAAGCTGCCTGATACATGGAATAGAGGTAGCAATTATAAAAGGGAAGACTTTCTTGTGAAATGATTTTGGTCAGATAAAACTGCTCATAAAACCAGGGAGAAGAAAGAAGGCAGGTCCAGGCAAGTGTTCCTTTAATAAGGCCACTTATAAAATTATCACAAAAATCTCTTCTCTTGCTGAAAATTGACTGATGCAGAAAATCTGATGAAAAGTAACAGTGAGTTTTGGCAATCTTCCTCAAAATTATATAGTGAGTGACTGAACTAGAACTTGGGTTAAATTTCTTGATTCAAAGTTAGGTACAAAATTACCACAATGCATTAGGACCTAGACAATGTCAAACTTCTTTCCTATTGTATCCCCCATGTCTAGCTGTTGGGGACGGTCACTGAAAAGATGTGACTGCAGCTGATCAATTCCAGTTGATCTATAAACTGGACCCAGGTGATCTGAGTGAGTCTCCTTACCCCTTCCTTTGGACTGTGGTTCTGTTCGCTTTTCCTGCTTCCCAAGGCTCTGCAAGCACATATTCTTGAGACAATGATATGGTGTTGAGAACATCTGCACGATACACTTGACTGAACCCAGTTAAAGCTTCTCTCTATATAAACTTTTAAGATTTGGTGGGTGGGTGCAGGGATACATTATTCTTCCAGCTGCCCAGGACAAACCTCCTAGGCAAGTCCCCTTTGCTTAGTGAAACTGCCACCTACCAAGCTGAAGCGGCCTTCCCCTTTTTTTGGTCTCTCTGCCCTCCACATTCAGAAGCCAGTTTCAGATTATCCCTGGGAAGCTCCCAAGGAGGTTATGAACCAACCTTAGCACAGTGCTCAAGCTCAAAAATACTGTTAGAATGAGTAAAAGAATGAAATTTAAGCAAGATTTTACATTTAGTCAGGACTGTAACTGATATCTGGGTTACAATCTTAGATTCACTAATTATTAGGAAATAGCTTCTCTGAATCTATTTTCACTTCTGAAAAATGAAAATAAAATTATCATTATACCAGGTACCTTGAGTTGCTGGGAATGTAAATGTGAACAAGAGGGTGAGGGGAAGTATGGGTAGTAAAGACCAATACAGACAAAACAAAGCTAGTAAATGAATATACAGAATAGTTATAATGAATGAAAAACAAGAAAAACAAGGTGCTGCAGTAAAAACAGATTCTTACGATGAAAATAAATATGCAGTTTTAAGCATATGACTCATGTGATAAGAGACATTAGATCTCATCTTTTCCTTCCCTTGCTAAATTATGAATTAAAAACTGAACATGAAAAATATGTAATTCAAACTCCTAAGAAACAAAGTTACATCATTAGAATATGATATTTACTATAGACAGCAAGACTGAAGAAAAAGCACTTCACAGATATTGGTTCTCAGCAAGGCTGAGGAGGCAGTATGGCACTACAGAGAATGTCCTCCAGCCAGAAAAATCCATTTTCAATCACACCATTTAAGTTTTACACAGTACTTAACCTCTCCAAGCCTCAGTTTTACAACTTGGTTGGAAAATGAGGACAATATAGGCACCTACTTCACTGGACTGTTATGAAGAGTAAGTGATAGAGTGACAAAGTTATAGTAATCATAAGAGTATGGCATTTGCATAAAACACACAGGGTAATGGAACAAAACACACAAGTACCAAGAATATACAATGAAGAAAGGAGATTCTCCCTAGTAATGGAGAACCACATGCTCCTTGACCCTGACAATGATTTTCTGGATTTGAAACCAAAAACAAAGGCAAAAAGCAAAAATAAACAAATGGGAACATGTTAAACTAAAAAGCTTCTCCACAACAACGGAAACTATAATCAAAATGAAAAGACAACCTATGGGATGGGAGAAAATATCTGCAACTCATATATCTGGTAAGAGATTAATATCCAAAATATGTAAGGAACTCATACAACTCAACAACAAAAATGTAAATAATGTGATGTAAAAACAGGGAGAGGAACTTCTTCCAAAGACATACAAATGGCCAACAGATACGTGAAAAGGTGCTCAACATCACTAATCATCAGGGAAATGAAAATCAAAACCATGAGATATCACCAGACACTTGTCAGTCTGTTGTCATCAAAAACACAAAAGATAATGAGGGTTAGCGAGGATGGGGAGAAAAGGTAACCCTTTCGCACTGCTGGCGGGAATGTAAACTCAGTGTAGCCACTATGGAAAACAGTTTCAGAGATTGCTCAAGATTAAAAACTGAACTACCACGTTATCCAGCAATTCTATTTCTGGGTATATATCTGAAGGAAACGAAATCACTATGTGCATGAGATATCTGCACAATATGGGGATATCCATTGCATAACTATTTACAGTAGCCAAGACATGGAAATAACTTAAGTGGCCGTTGACAGACAGAATAAAGAAAAAGTGGCATATACAATGGATTATTCAATCATGAACGAAATCTTGCCATTTGGGACAACATGGATGGACTCTGAGAGCATTATGCTAGGTATCAGACAGAAAAAGACAAACACTGTATGGATCTCACATGCAGAATCTAAAAAAAAACCCCAAAATACAAACAAAACAAAAAAACTCATAGAAACAAAGAACAGACTGGTCAAAAGGTACAAACTTAGAGTTACATGACAAATAAGTTCTGGGGATGTAATGTCAGCGTGGTCAAAAAAAATAATGAACAGTATGTGGCATTTAATCTCTGTAAAGGATACAACAAAATTATCATTCCTACAAATCGGATGAATGTCTTTAAAATGTATCTCACTAAATCAGTATCTGTTTTTATTTTGTGAGCTATTTTTTGTTTTACCCAAATACCTGATTTGGAAAGGAATCTGTATATTTTCAGAAGGAAAACTTAGTGTCAATTATAGATAAAAAAAAGTCCTTAAAAAAATAGGCACTGATCCAACAGTAGAAAATGTCATTTAGATTTAAAGTCTACAGCTTAAGAAAGTTATCTAGTAGTGGTTCATGTTCCAGAATGGCTGAGCACAGCGAAATGAACAAACCTTGACCAAAAGAACTGTAAACACTGAGAAACGCTTTCATATGAGGGCATCCTCGGTAACCAAGAAAGTGACAGCATGAGGGCTGGTGAGTTCAGGCCCCTTCTCTCTCCGCCCCAGCACTAGGCTGGGCAAATTCTCAACACTCCTCTCTAGAGCCTTCACTCTATACCAGCTCTTCAATCTTCAAGTCCTCCAATCCACGAAGGCTATGGTGCTACAGGTAAGGCGGGCAAAGAATATGTCCTCTTCTCAATTCTCACTCATCCCGAAACCATGATCTTGGCCGTGCGGCCCCCACTCCACTGTACGGGGTAGATGCTGAGAGCAAAGAAAACTAAAACTTTCTTTTTCTTCTTACAGAGGGCACCATCCGTGGAACGTGTGAAAACGCCTAAGGAGCAGGGTTCCTCTCACCTTTTGAGACCTGGACCGAGTCCTTCCGCCCCAATAGCACGAGCTTCATTAAGCCGGGACCGCTCCCCTCAACTCCTCTCCCGCCGCTGACCCACAGCCCAACCTCACCTGGGAGCGGTTCCACCAGGAGATGGCTTAGAGAAATCCCAGGAAAAGCGGTCCAGCTAGTGACGCTACCAAGGCACAGTCATGATCTACCTCGTTCAGGTCACCGGCGCAGACGCACCTCAGCCACTGCGCCTCCCGCCTCTGGGTCGTTCCCCCACCACCGCGGTACCGTCACCTCCTCCCGCTTTGCACGCCGGGAACGGCCTACCTCCACTTCTCGTAGACTTCAGTTCCCAGCATGCACAAGCCTCCAGACAGGACTGCACTCTGGGATTTGGAGTCCGTATCCCTCGCCTTCTCCCGGTCTTTAACAGAGAGTCCAAGGGACACTGCAGGAGAATCTAAACGCAAAGCATCACTCAAGGTCGTGAAATGTAGGCTCCCCACGCATCCGGGGCCTTGTGCCGTCCTTAGTTGGGTGGGGAATGGTGTCGCCTAGCAGCCGCCGCCGCTCTCGCTTGCACAGGATCTGTTGGCGGGATCCAGAGTCCGGGTGGAACCGCGCTGGGGAGCGGTCAGGCGTGGCGGCGGGGCCAACCTTGGTGGGTGCGGCAGATCAGCGGCCGCTGCCGGTTGTCAGGCTCGGTTACGTGGGTGGATCTTGGTGAGCAGGAGCGGCCAGTTTCTTCCCGTAAAGCAGGTTCTTTAAGCCTCAGGGCCTGTATGTAACAGTCTATCTTCCCCTCCCCTTAGGTTTTGGTCCGCAATCCATCTGCCTTCTAGATTCAGCCCTGGTTTCCCCGTCCTACCTGCTCTCATTTCAGTCGTTAATTTCCGCACCTTTTCTTTTTTTACCCCCAGTTCCTGCTTCACCGAATCAGGGTTCATTTTCAGCCTTCCAAGTACCCCCACGTTTGGCACGGTTAGATGTTCGCGCGCCTCGGTGGTAAGGGGGAGGGGGACTAGGAATCTGATCTAGATTAGTTTTAGGAAGGAATCGTCATAGTTTATTTAGCCGGGTGCAGTATTTGTCGGTTTGTGCCAGCTGCTATAATTTTGATCAAAGCTATTTTGCCCACTTATCTGTTATACAATTAAGGAGCCATAGCTCTTTGCTAACACCATAGAGAGTTATAATGATGTAATCTATAAAAATAGTAATGCTGTTTACCTTGAAAATGCTAATACCCACCCGCTTTGTTACAGGAGGTAAAGCACAGTGAAAGATTTCAAGATGCCACCTAATATAAACTGGAAAGAAATAATAAAAGTTGACCCAGATGACCTGCCTCGTCAAGAAGAATTGGCAGATAATTTGTTGATTTCCTTATCCAAGGTGCTTAATTGATAAACAATACAAACACACGTATATACACAACTATGATTAATCTAAGTTGTCCCTGAAATTAATAAATATTACAAATGGAAGAGTTCTTACATTTTGCCCAAGGGTTATAACACATAAAATAGTTTTTTTCTTTTTATTTAGGTGGAAATAAGTGAGCTAAAAACTGAAAGTCAAGAAAATGTGATACACCTTTTCAGAATTACTCAATCACTAATGAAGGTTTGTATGCAGTAGGTTTTAATAATGGTTTTGACTATTAGAGGACGTTTGAGGAACTGTTCTTAAATGAATTAATATTTATGAAAGTACTTTGTAATATCAAAATCACTAAAAAATGAGATCTCTTCAACTGTAGATTGAAAATTTTAGTGTGCAAAACATTGCTAGTTTCTGCTCTAAAGCTCCTAAAAGAATGTTTAAGGGAAACAATGTTAAAAATAACATAGAGAGGTCCTTTATAATTGTCTTAACATAATCCTGAAGTCAGAATGAAAAACGTGAACAACTTGTATTGGGATTTGTTGTGAGAGGAAAAGATTTAGGTGAAAGAAGACCTCATAAGGGGCAAAGACTGATGAGTAATTTTAGGTAAGTGGAAAGCAGTGGTAAATGTTAAAAAGCTTCGAAAGCTGGAAATCACCTTAAGTAAAAACTTGGACTAGAAAATGTGCTTATTCTTTACAGTTGAGGAGAGGTGCGGAAAGTTTATAGTAGGCTATAGAGGAAACAAATGTTGGGTATAGCTTACTTAGGCTATCAAGGGTATTACAGGTGTATTTTTTGCATCAGCAATGAGGAGCCATTAGAGGTTTTTGAGCCACAGTTGGTAAATACAAAAGTATGCCTTAGGAAGGCTAAAGTAGGTATGTTAATAGGACAAATTGAAGGAAATTGAAGCTATTTAGACATCGTGAAGAAGGTTAAACATAGGATTATGGACTAAAATAATGACAATTGTAATAGAAAAAGATAGTAGAAAACATTACAAAGGGAAAAGTTACAGTACTGTGTATAAGACTTGAAGGAAAAAGAGGAATCAAAGATATTTCAAGCTGTTAGGAATCTAGGAATTATATCCTTAAGTAAGAAAATAATGTATTCATTCAACAAATGTTTACTGAAAGTCTCCATATCTCAGGAATTGAAGGCACTAAATACTGGGAAAGCAAATGAAACAAAATCCTCATTTTCAGTGCTTATGTAAAGGCTTATTGAAATAACCTTTCTTTTTTAATGTTTAGATGAAAGCTCAAGAAGTAGAGCTAGCTTTGGAGGAAGTTGAAAAAGCTGGAGAAGAACAAGCAAAATTTGGTAAATGCCCTGGAAAACTTTATCATACTGTTAAATAGGAGATTCTGTTTAATATACTCTATACAATTTATATACTTACTTTATTTTGAAAGACATTTCTAGAACTCTTATTTCATGGATGAGGGATACAAGTTATTTTTCTTAGGTTACCTTATTTTAATCATAATGGAATCTTTAAAAATAATAATTTTATTACTTTATTGAAATTCATTTAAAATTTTGTTTTGAGATAAATCTGACCAATTGAAACTTTCTTTTTAATAGAAAATCAATTAAAAACTAAAGTAATGAAACTGGAAAATGAACTGGAGGTATGTCCTTTTATATTACCTAGGGTGTAATTGTTGTTAATTTTATTATTTTGAATTACTATTTTCAAAGTTTTTTCTAATTGGCTGGAAAAATCACAAGAATGATATTGTGTTCGTAATTAGTTGTTTGTTCAACATATATTTTACATGTTATGTAAATTCTTAAATTTAAGAATCCTTAAATTTTTAGGATTGAGCATCCAGTTGTGAACAAAATAAAAACATTCAGTAACTTCCTGAAGCTTACAATCTAGAGAGGTATACAGAAAATTACTAGTAACTGGGCTGGAGTGGAGGCACATGGGAATTTGAGGAATAGTGACGGAAGGATATGGTAGAAGAAGTAGCTTTTGAGAAAGCTAAGAGCCAAAATATGAATATATTGTTAAGGAACAGAATACATTAGGATTCCGGAGAATGTGGGAAGAAATGTGATACAAATGGATTAGCTTTTAAAAGGAGGAAAGACCTTCTTCCTTTGTAGTAGGAAGTATGGATGTGTAAAGAAGTTTTATGTTTGTAGATTGAGTACCTGGAAGTTGAGAAGTTGGAAGGAAGACCCATTTGCTGAAAATACGAGTGGAAGATGTGTGGTCAAAAGTTTAAGGAAAATTAAGCTTGAAATATGGTGGAGAATGAGCTGGAGATTAGGGGATCTGGAGTCAGACAATTTGAATTGAAATCCTGATTCTTTTACTAACTCTGTAAACTAGGATGAGTTATTTTTTATTCTGTACTGTATATTCATCTCCTAGAAAAATATCAGCCATTCTCAATATATGCTTATTAAATGAATTATGAAGCTGGATTGATTCTGTTAGTGTTTAGCCAGGCAGCTACTGTAGAATAGAAGGCTAGGGCAGTGGGAGATTTTGGTAAGAAAGTGGTTGAAGTGATAAGTGATGATTATGAAATCTCAGCTGAATGGGTAAATCAAGATTTGAATGGTAGAAGAGATTAGAGAGGAGTCAAAGGGTTAGAGGGTCCTATGAGGTCAGAGGGCAGGTATACTAGGTATACTAGGCATACTATTCATGAGAGAATGTTTCCACTGGGACACGGTTCTGGTGTGGGCATGAGAGTGAAAGGCTATAATGAATTCAAGAAGCATGTAGAAAGAGAAAATGGTGACAGAGAGATTAGAATGAAAGTTATTTGGATGTGGAAACTGCTTAGGGGGGCTTTTGGCGGAACACTATGAGCTATGTGCCAAAAATTCTCAGTGAATTTTGAGAGGGAGCAATTGGGAGGCTAGTAGTTTGCTGCTACCGTGAGTAGGTAGGGATTGGATAGCTGGATATCATGTGGAATTCATAGCAGCTGGAGTTTTCATAAGATGGTGGAGGAACAATAGCCTGGAAGTTGCAGTTGTGGTCAATCAGCACCTTCTCTTGCCCTTGAGGTCTATGGGATGTGGAAGAATGAGTGTCTCCCAATTAAAAGAGTTCCAAAGAATTTAGTATACTAAAGAAACCAAATTGCAGCTAAGGAGGGGAGATGGAGAGTATGATTCAGTAAAAGGGCTAAGAGTGTAAAATATTAATTTTTATCTTGAAAGAAGATTTTTGAGAGCACAATGGAAAGTTTTCTGAAGGTGGAAAAGAGTGAGAAAAATCTATTTAATATATAGAAGTAACACAACTGTATGGTAAAGAGATGAATGTGAGACAGGTAGATAACCAAAGGATATATTTTGGACCATGACCCCAAATAACAGGAATGTGAAGTGAAATGGATTTAATCTGCCACAAGATTTTTTTTAAGTAAACGCTACCCTCAACATGGGGCTCAAACTCATGACCATGAGATCAAGAGTTGAATGCTCTAGCTACTGAACCAGCCAGGTGCCCCAATCTGGCACAAGATTTTCAAGGTAATCTTAGTCTGAGCCATCTAATACAGTAGCACTAATCACTTGTGGCTTGTAGATAGTGGCTACGGTATTCAGGCGTGCAGAGAACATTTCCATTATCCTAGAAAGTCCTGTTGGACAGCACTGGTTTAAATAAGGTATGAGGGAAATGGCAGGTTAAGAGCACCCAAAGTCAGGTTCCTTGGGTGGCCTAGTCAGTTGAGTGTCCGACTCTTGCTTTTGGCTCAGGTCATGATCTCGAGGCTTTGGGATCGAGCCCTGCATTGGGCTCTGTGCTGAGTGCAGAGTCTGCTTCAGATTCTTTCTCCCTCTCTCTCTAACTCACTCTCTCAAATAAGTAAGTAAAAATGTTTTAAAAAACCACACACACCAGAAGTTAATGACTAGGTGGAGTCCCTGCTGGTTTGTAGCCTGGTTTCAGAGTTCTGATACTCAGGACAAGCCTCGATAGTTCATTGCCTGTGTTTCTGCTTGTGCAGTTTAGTCTGGTGTCTGTGGCTCAGTGGTTATAATAGAGCCTGAGTGATTGACAGTCAATTCATAGCTGTGGGTGGCTCAGAAAAAGCTTAAGGGCTTGTCAGTCTGCAAACTAAAGCTTAAATAAATAATTTTAAAAACAGATTCTTAAGCTAACATGATTTTAAACATCTGGTGCTGATTATAATACAAATTTAAAGTCAATTCGTTGTTGATTCTCCAGTTATAATGGGATTGATTTATACTTTTGGTTTATTACTTTAAGATGGCCCAGCAGTCTGCAGGTGGACGTGACACTCGGTTTTTACGTGATGAAATTCGCCAACTTGAAAAACAGTTGGAACAAAAAGATAGAGAATTGGAGGACATGGAAAAGGAATTGGAGAAAGAGAAGAAAGTTAATGAACAAGTAAGGCACATTTCCTCAATGAATTTTAACTGTTCAAGTTACCTAAAAACACCTGGTTATACTTTCTATAATGGTAACTATCAATTTGTATGTTTTATATGAGAATTGGTGTACACTTACCTCTAAGGTTTTATATCACTGTTCATGTTGTCATCACATCTTTAAATTAGATTTCTTGTTTTCAGGAGTACCTCGTTTTGTGCAATAAATACCTATATGTAAAAAAAAAATACAGGTTTTTAAGAAGTTGTGTTAATGCCAGCATTTTGTAAATCAATGTATATTTTAAAGCCTGACATTTCATATTTTATACAAATATAGTTATTACCTTTTATGTTATTCCTCGTTCTTTATAAAATCATGCAGTGTTCACTTAAATTTAGTTTGAGGAAAAAATTTTTTGCAGATGAATTTGTAAATTCCTGTCAGAAAACAACATGTTTCCTATATCGCCTCACCTGTCAGTAAACTTATAGAACATCTGCTGCCTAAGTGTGGTAACTGTCCCGTCCCTGATTCCCAGAAGCTTTTTCTACCTTTGCGTCCTTTAGGTCAATGTTTTATTAGATCCTAATAATTTTATTTTGTCCATTGCTCTCTTAGAAATAGAAGGTGGTCAATTTTAAGTAGACAACAATGATTATAAGGTGTTGTTCCTATTTTAAAGAATTTGTTATAAATTGATTCGTAAGGAAAAACATGCTTATTCTTGATGTATCTATTTTCTTATATAATTTAGAAGATTCATGTAAAAGTGATCTATCCATACCATTTTTGTGGTGAAAAAAGTATGGATTGATGCCACCTAAAGGTTAGAAATAAGTTCTTAGAGGATTGTTTGTTTAGTTGACTGAATAAAACATAACAGACCTATGGATTTCTTAATAATCACTAAGGATTCAACATAGGACTTACAGTAATAGAATTGCTTTTTAAGGGGATATCTGTGGTTTTCTGGATTGTTGCTCTTCTGTCTAGCGCATATATTAATCACCGTTTTGCCATTCATACCATGTACCCTTAGCTAATCAGAACTACCTTGTCCATTCTTCTTAAACTGCTATCTTTATTCATAGGCACAAACACAGAAAACTTGACTATATAGCCTATGTACCATTCCATTTGCTAGATTTCTGGAGAAGGAATATGTATTGTTGGCAGCTTCTTCTTTGCCCTTAACCAGTCATTCACTTTGTTGAGTATTTACAGCTTGCCAGAAACTGTTAGGTACTAGGAATACAGAGGGCAATGATATCCTGCCTCTTGATATTCATTGTCAGTAATAAATGTAACATAGAGGACATTCTGGGGAGGGATACCTAAATCAGTCTTGAGGCTCAGGAAGTGATTTGTAACCTGAGACTTGAAGTAGGAGTTAGTCTGGTGAGGGGATGAGATATACATATGTGGTGGTTAAAGTTAAGGCATTCTGGCTGAAGATACAGCATTTGCTAAGATCTGGAGGGAAGAGATGGCACTGTGAATTCAGGGAACTACAGGTATTCATTTTGGCTGAAATATAGGTAAAAATAGCTAGTGTAGAATCCTTACTATGTGCCAGATATTTTATATGGACGAATTCATTATTCCTCATTTCATACTTATCATATGAGATAGGTAACATTTCCCCCATGCTACAGATAAGGAAACTGAGGCACAGGAGGGGTAATCGTCCACTATTACAGAAATAATAAGTGGTAAAACCAGGATTTGAATCCAAACTTACTCAATGAGTCTATGCTCTATACCACTGTACTGTCTGTCTTCCTAGTTTAGACATTTGTCTCTTCCTCTGGAGAGAGAAGCACAGGTCAGTTCCTGAGGAACTGGGTCTTCTTCCTTAAAGGAGCCAATGAAGAATTTTGAATACAAGAATATCATGATCAGATCTATACTTTTGAAGTTTATTCAGCTTTACAGAGGTGGATTGAAGGGGACTAAGAATAGTAAGGAGACATTTGGCTAATTCAGGCAGTGCTGATGATGGGCTAATTGAAGTCATGACTCGAGGGATTAAGGGATACAGACATGTTTAGATGTAGCTGTAGTTGGATGTGGTGAATGATTGTTTGTCGGAGGAGAGGGAGGAATGGAGACTTTTCTGCATTGGGCCACTGGATAGGAAGATAGTGTCATTCACTAAGGAGAGGCACAAGAGGAATTAGAAAGTGTGTAATTATTACTCCAGTTCTCACTTTTGTGCATGTTGAGTTTAAGGTCCTGGTGGGCATATTCAAAGAGGATAACGGGATTTGGAATTCATGAAAGACACTGGGTAGATGATGAAGATTTGTGAGTTAAGAACATAGCTATGGATACGCAACTAATGAATCATCTAACTTTACATCAGAAACCAGGGATGTACTGTATGGTGACTAACATAATATAATTAAAAAACATTAAAATAAAAAAAAAGAGCATAGCTATGGAGCCATAGAAATGACTGTAAGGAAGATCTCTGAGAAATGTCTAATGAAATAGGAAGAGGTGCTTCAAGGAACAGCACAAGAAAAGACAAAAATCAAGAATGTGATGTTGGAAAAACCAAGGGAAAAGAGCATTAGTAGTGCTAAATGCTTCAGTGTTAAGTTCTTGACATCTCTTGCCTTGTTAAAATTTTCCAATTCAAAACACAGTGGAACGGTTTCTTAATTCCCAGGTGACAATGATGATGAGATTTATATAGCATTTTGCATTTTATTATAAACTTTCTCTAAACTTTTTATTTTGAAAACTGTCAAACCTTCATAAGTATTGTAAGAAAAAGAATAAACATTCATATGCTCTTCATAGAGATTCACCAGTTGTCAAAATTTTGCCACGTTTACTTTATCTGTCCATCAGTATCTTTGTACACACATATTTCTTTCTCTTTGCTGAGCCATTTGAGAGTTAACTGCAGATACCACGATACTGCACACTGAAATATTTCAGCATGTCTCTCTAAAAAAGAGGAGTATTCTCTAACATAACCAGTATATAATTACCATATGCAGGAAATTTAATATTCAATACTTTTATCTAATATCTAGTCTATAATTGTATTTTTTTCTATTGGCCTAATACTGCCTTTCATAGTCCCTCCACCCAATATCTAAGGTTCCATCAAGGATCACATACTGCATACGCTTATTTATTACAGACTTTTAACTATATTTTAATCGCAAACCACTGAGATTTTACTTTGTCCTTGAATGAGGGAGAAAAGCAAAAAAGTGAAAGGCCATGAGAGGGATGGGGTTTGGACAATGGATGAAAAAATCTTTGATAATAGTTATAGTGTTTGCCTGTTTTGGGAAACAAAAGAAACGAAATCATTTATGTGAGGAGAAGAAAATGCTCCATAATTTTTTATTTTATGCACTGAGCATTGTGCTAAAGACTTCGTATACATCATACTTAATTTTTACATCGACATATGAGATGGGAAAATTAGGTTTAAGAGATAGCAGATCACTTATTCATACTCTACCAGAAATTGGTGGACAAAGAATATAAACCTGGGCCAGTCTGATTTCAGATTACTTCTTTTTAACCATTATGTTGTGCTGCCTTATATTTCTAAGTAATTTAAATGCTCACCAGAGCAAAGAGTATTGTAGCTCTGACATAGAGTAACTGCAAAATGCTGAAGATCTTGGACAGAAAATTACTCATTAGGTTTTTTGAGGAGGAGGATAATTTGTTTAGTTTCTGTATCCTTTGGTTAGAGTTTTGGTTTTAGTTTTTTGCTTTTGTTTCTTTTTTAATCTTTTAAACTCAACCTGTTTTGTTTTTCCTAATCCTTAGTTTTCACAAATTTTGGTTTATTAGTCATGTCTTTGATCAACATGAAGTCCTTAGTAGTAAATCATGCTCTTCTTCATTAGAGAGAATTTAAAATTTAAATTGATCAGCTGAAAACGTGATTTTATATTGAATTACTGCTGAACCTTATTTTTTTTTGCTATTTTAGTTGGCTCTTCGAAATGAGGAAGCAGAAAATGAAAACAGCAAATTAAGAAGAGAGGTTGGTAAAAAATTTTAGTAGTTGTGGTAGTTCAACAAAATTGCTTGTTAAAAAGTTTTCATAAATTTGTACTCTAAGCAGAACTGGAATCTTCTAAGTAACTGGTGCTTTTAAGCTGCCTGAATTTATGATATGAATTTGTCTTAGGGAAATAGAAAATAAATTGAAAGTTGAGGCCGCTAAGTACTACATTCATCTCTTACAT